>NC_140212.1:12385895-12665895 GCF_951802725.1 Rutilus rutilus | reverse complement strand
ATATATTATTTTATAATTATTAATGTAATATAATTAATATAATATATTAATTATATAATGTGGTATTGTTTATTATATTATATAATAAATTATATTATAATATATATATATATATAATTATGAATATATTCATTATTTAATGTAATTATAATTATTTTATCGAATATTTAATTAGTAGTGCACTATTTTAAGTAATATTGCAATATTTTACTAATTATTTTTGTGAGGAATAGTGTATAAATATGCTACGTAAAAGCATATACTTTATAGATATTTCAAAATAAACAAATCTAACACAAAGAAATGTTCTGACAAGAGGAATAATAAATATTTCAGAATCTTCACTAGACCTGGAAAGATGATTTTTGTTGGCCGTGTCTGTTGCATTCAAGTGCAAGTTTACTGCAGACTTGACAGCTGAATTTAGCGTGGATTATATTTGATATGTAATTTCATTTGCGATACTCTTTCTCATAAGTAAGTTTGGTCACCATCCTCTTGATTGTGGTCATGTTGAATAATAATGTTTAATGCATTAGATGCTGATGGCTGTGGCATATTTACCCTGCAGACTCTGTAATGAGGTCACCCACAGTTGCAGTTGCGTAATTATTCTTACACTTGCATGGCTATTTATGGCATATTTCTTCTAGGCAATCTGTCTCTCTGATTTATTCATCTCTTCCCAATACACCTGGGGTCATTTATAAAACTGAAAGAAAGAAAAAAAACCAATATCATTTGAGTGGACAACCAGCCCCTGAGATTGATGTCTTGTTTAAAGGGATATTAATGTAACTGCCATATGAAAACTCATTTCATTCTGCCAGTTAGACTGTTATTAATGTCTGTTTACACAAGGAGGGTTTTTATGTATTTATTTTAACACCGCACCAAAAACATGATGAATGATTTTTGATGAATTATCTCTTTTTCCATCTATTTTACTATCTGCAGACTATCTTGAGTTACGATTATTATGAATTATTTATGATTGTTTATGAGCTGATCATTGATCATCTTCATCAGAAGAAAAAGTTCTTCATAACAGCTGGGTTATTTGGACTGCAAGTGTGTGTGTGCTTGACCTGAGATGCATTGTATTTTGCTTTTAATGTAATAAAATAGCAGAAATACTACATACAGTTTTACATTCCGCACATTGTTTTATCCAGAGAAACTTGCATCCAAGTTTATTAAGCATTTAAGTGCATTCCACTCTGAATAAGCTTAGCATTACAAGATCTGCGAATGTCAGGTCTATTAAAAATGCTGTTGAATTCAAATAAATGTCACACTGAAAAAACGAAATAATCCATATTTTCTTTCATTTGCACCTCTGATATTCCAAAGAGTAAAGTCTGTATTCAAGTGCTCCTTCTTCTTTCTTTTTTTGGGTACCCATCAGTATTTCTTTAGGCTGCCTTTCTGTTGATCGTATTTAGATGCTCTTGTCGAGTTGTAAGCCACTTGAGCTGGCATGATGTACCAAAGACACTCATTTTGGCAGTGATAAGTGCAGCCAAATGTTGCATCTCTGAACCTCTGTTTGACCCATTCACTGTGCGGTAGGAGAGAGGATCTGCGTAATGGTTTTCTCATCTCTGCCAAAGCCACCGCACACAATCAAACTGCCACTTAATCATATATTTATATGGATGCTATTCAAGTTTTCAACAGACTCCAAATCAGCCTCCTACGTTAGCATAAGTGCCAAAGCCACATGAGTGCACAAACTCGAAAGCTGACTGGGGGTTTTATTTGCCGACAGAACGCTCGCTGACATTTACGAAAGGTTCTGGTCAGATATGGTGGGATGAACTACACGGTTCACTTGAAGCCCTGCTTGAAGTATTAAGTGTTACATTGATAAATGGAGTGGAATACAAATCTAACATTTGCAATGAGGGAAGTTGCTCTGGTCTATGTATAGCCGAGCTATCAGACAATCTCTCAAGTCTGCCAGGGAATCAGCCAAGCTCCAGCGCGCATAGCATTTATTCAGAAGGAAAGGGCTATAAATATGATTGGATAAAAACCACAGTGTATTTAGTCGTTAATAGTTCATATTTATATCTTATTTCTGTCTTCATGTTTGTGCATTTAGGAATGTTATGTGACAGCTACAAAAATTACATATTAGTCCATATATCCATGTTCATTACACATATATATAATTTTTTTGACTACTGTATGTATATCAATATTTGCTTCGTTGTACAATACTTATGAAGTTGCTCTGAAATGAGGGCCATTAAAGGAGAACTCCGGTCAATTTTAACATTGAGCTAATTTTTTTGTACATTTGGAGTGCTGTCAGTACAGAGAACAACGACAAAAATCGGTGTTGCCTACACCGTGTTATCCTCTTTTTAAAATTTGCACCCTGTTGACTTCAATGGGGCAAGTTTTAAACCTGCTTTTAGGCTCTTAACATCCTTGATGTGTCATTACAAGTGCACAGGTCATGTGAGTGATTCCTTCGGAGTGAACGCGGGTGAATCTGACTGCAGTAGATGTGAAAGATATTAATAAAAATGATGTTTATTCAGCCAGCGCACATACCTGTATTTACATCCTGTTTTCGGTCGAAGTCCAAAGTAATCGATTGTCGAGTTCACGCGCATAGGTTTAGTACCTATGATCACGCGCGTGAACTCAACAAATTGACCGGAGTTCTCCTTTAATATCTGAAGTTAAAAACATTAATGCCATTAACTAAAACTATTAAAAACTGTTTTCAAAAAATATAAATATTTATGAATCTTAATCTTAAAAAACTTAAACTAAAATTAGATATGTTGCTAACTGACATAAAATTAAAGGGATACTTCAGGATTTAGCATTAAGCTTTGTAGTTAAGCATTAAAACCTGTAGTATTTTCGAATTACCGTCCTTTCCACCCTCATATCCCCCTGAGACGAGAGATTTATTTATTTTTTGTCTGGAAAAAATCCTCAGATGACGCAAAAATCGTCATTTTGCGTCATCTGAGGATTTTTTGGCCAGAGGCTAAAGACTACAGCCAGTATTAGGGGCTGTCCCGCATGTTTTCAACCCGCCCATAGAGGGTGGGATCTCACTCACAGAATGTACACAAAGTGTCAGCCATCTTTTTTTGGAAGCTAAGCTGAGTAGTAGGGGTTACCATCCTCTTTTTCCCGGACATGTCCGGCCGTCGAGATTGTCCAAAATGTCCGGGATTCGGCTTTTGCTTTCTGCAGTCGCCATTCATTGTTTACATGCACACCTTTTGTTTCAGTCTAACTGAATTCATTCCGATTGGTGAATCTGAATGTAGTGTTTACATGAACGCTAAACAAGTGATCGGTTGATGTGCGTTTTAACATTGCTAAGAAAATTCCCGCTCCTCCGTGAGAGATACGAGACCGGTGCGTCTCACAGGTGTCGCTCATCAGTAATCACGCCACCGGCCTCTCATCGTTCTCTCCCGCGCCCCTCAGCCTCGTCCTGCTCGCCACAGTAAACATGATGAATGGCGACTGTAGAACGCAAAAGCCGAATCCCGAACATTTTGGGCGATCTCGAAATCCCGGGCAGACTCGTCACGGAGACTCACTAGTAGCCTAGCCTTGTTTAACTGCGCTCTCTTACCGGTAGGCGTGGCTTGGGAGTGGCCTCCTAAGGCAGCGAAGCAAGTGCATTCTGGGAGTTGTTGTCTTTCATCCACATAAGCCAAAAATAAATTTTCTGGCTTTTCTCAGTCTAGAAAGCTCCAAATTCAAAAATAATTTCACATTTGGTCTACATAGATGATCCATTGTAAATACACATTCATCTTTCCAGAGGTGAAGTATCCCTTTAAAGGGGACATATCATGCCAAATTAAATTTTTTAGCCCTTAAATGCATTTTGTTGTATATTTGGAGTGTTTAGAAGTACAGAAAATATGAAATTATTCTCTTCAGGTGCTTCGTCGATATCTTTATATTCTGTTTTGGTCATATTTTTCAACCTGTTCCGATTTTTCTGTTATCTATGACGTTTTTTGAACTATTACGTCACAGTATTTGCAGCGGATCTGCCAAATAAGGACATTGACTTCCGGCCCAACACTTCGAGCAATCCGCCATTTTTATTTCTCGCTGCAATTTTGTAGTCCAAGCTAAAGGATGCAGAAGTTACGAGAGGGTAAGTTAAAATGTTCGGTTGTTGGATGTAGTAACCCACACGCTTCATTACACCGTCTAATGTAGATAAACTGCCGCGCTTGTGACAAGGGCGCATGTTTAACTGAAAGAACGAGCAGAGAGAGAGACCCGGTCGCGCGCAGCGCTCAGTCTCTCTCTTCAGAGCCAGGCGAAAGTGTAAACAAGACATCACCGTCTCCAAACTAGACGCTGTCTTGCTCTCTCTCCCTCGCACATATTAATCGAAATAAATCGACACGGTGGTAAAAGGTCGGAAGACCAAAGTTTCATGTGTAAATACAGTACACACCAGTGCGATACATCCATATGAAGACGTTGTTCTACAGGTTCGTCGTCTTCATTTTCATCTCGCTCCGGCTCCGACTCTGGCTCGAAAATGTAAGGCTGGCTGGACAAGTCTTCCGTTGTTGACATTTTGTTATTAACGTGTGAATAAAAAGTGTCTGTGCGGCTAGATAGCCTAATCGTATCTCTGCTATCAAACTACAAAAATGGCCGAACGGGGTGGAGTTGAACCTCTGCAACCTGGAGAGGGGGCGGGGTATGAAGTGTCTCAATTGTATTTAAAGAGACCGCACCAAAACGAGTTGCTCTCAGACGCACATCAGAAAAGGGGTAGAAAAGGGGCCTGTGGAGCTATAATAATGAAGAATTCAGACCCAAGCATTGCAGTTCCGCTTTATATAGACTACAAATGTATGATTTATATGTAAAAAGGAACAATTTAAAAGCATGATATGTCTCCTTTAAGTTAAAGTACTAAAATTGCTAACACTAAAACGGAAATAAATTGAAATAAATAGAAATGTAAAAAACTTATAAATAATGGCAAAAGCACATAAAAAGATATAAATTTAAAGATACTAAAATAAAAATAAAAACGTATTAAAATATGAATTAATACTGTAATAGAATATGAATATATACTTAACACTGTTGTGAGATGTAAACAAATCACTGAATCAGTTCTGAATCAATTCATGATTCACTGAAATGAATTGAACTTTGAACTCTAAATCAGTTTTTGTTCATTATTTTTAATATCGGCAAATATATTGTGCAATGGCTTCTTGTGGTTTTAACACAGCAGTAAAATTAACCTGAAGGTGTTTTAGAACAACCCTTTGACTTCCTTTGTACTGAAGCAAATCTACTGTCAAATTTGTTTAATGTCAGAGAGAAAGCAGTTAGCACCTAGACAAAGAGAGAGAAAAGAAGCATTGCCCGCAGTCTTTTTTGTCACCTTTGGCCTTTAAACTTAGTATGCCAAGCTGTGGGCTGTACTGGTGTGAATGATATGCCTGTTGGTAAGTGTCAATCAAACAGCTCTGACAGTCGACGTGTCACTGCGATGTCACCTCACATTAGGATGTCAGATGATCCATGGTCATTATTTTGGTTTTCACTGGGGAAAAATTATTTTGTAATCAGTATTTTTGTCTCTTTTTTCCAGTAAAAAAATATATCTTCTAGAATATATATTATTATTATTATTATTATTTACTTTTAAGTTGCTTAACTTATATTTGATTATTTGAGTTAAAGCAATGTAAAAACATATATCATAACTTGTTGATCATATAATTATTTACAGTGTATAAAGTGCCATCCTATCATGGTTTCATTTTGTGTTTTGGTTCGCGAACATTTTTGCAGGGTCAGTGCAACGATTTTGCACAGAAAGCATCCAGTGTCCTGTAATAATCTGACTTGACTGGACAGATTTCTCTCATTGCTTTCCTCAAGAATGGCTCGACGGTCAATAACAGCATCATTTCACCCTGTAAACAATAAGCAGTCCATTCCCAACTGCTATTCTATTTGCAACATTCCTTTTAACACGGTTCACATGGGTTGTCATGTGGATTATATTGTATGATTTAAGCTCAGGTGTTTTTACAGTACCTGACCTGAGCTTCGATATGTGTGTGTGTGTGTGTGTGTGTGTGTGTGTGCGTGTGTTTGTATGCCATAATTGGCGTGATGAGTTATTTATACCGTGCAGTGGGTACAGCCCGAGAGTTGATCAAGCCATTTGCCAATCAATTATTTATGCCCTCTTGGAACTCTTATTCATCCTTTTTTTGCAAAATGCCATGGCAACACAACAGGAAGAGAGTCCAGTTATGGGGCTTTTTCTTGAACAGGAGAAAGTGTATCTCAACCCAGAATCCCCTACCAGTGAAGTCCAGTGGGTCTCAACCTGAAAATGTTATTTACCTTTTTGTATGATAATTGATACTGTGTTGGGTCACCACTTGATGCTCAATGTAATCTGAGTTTTGAATTAAAAGTTGAGATCTACTGGTTTAATACTTCTGCAAATGAGATACAGTATATGCGGTATGCAATGCACTACAGTACTTCTGTTTTTTAAAGAAATTAATACTTTTATTCATCAACAATGCATTAAATTGATCAAAAGTGACAATAAAGACTTAAAAAAAAATCTATTTCAAATAATTTTCTATTCATAAAAGAATCCTGAAAATAAATTAAGCGCCAAAACTGTTTTCAATAATAATAAATGCTTCTTGAGCAGCAAATCAGCATATTAGAATGATTTCTGAAGGATCATGTGACACTGAAAACTGGAGTGATGATGCTTTGCATTACAGGAATAAATTACATTTTAAAATATATTCAAATATACTTTTTTTATGGAATAATATTTCACAATATTACAGTTTTTACTGTAAAATATACAAATATATAATTATTCAAATACCAATAATTGTTTTCAAATAATTGTTGATAATGTTAATACACATATTGTGCATTGTGCAATCATGTATTGAAAAAAAAAAAAAAAAAAAGAGCATCATAATTTCTAAACAACACAAGAGAAATAAAACCATCAATCTTGTATTCCAGTTTTTTAATGTTTAATTATGTTTAATATGCATTTGTGTATGGAGGTACTGTTCTCATTCAAATGAAATTCAGATTTTATTCAAATAAACCTACAATAAAAAAATATTATTATTTTTTTCAATTAAGTGACAGTCATTTCATTACGATTACCCATTCCAACACAGTAATTACATATTCAGTGCAAGTGTGTACTCATATTTATGAGCGTACGTGTGAAATCTGGCATCATCCTTTGAGTCCATCACAGAAACACCCACATAGAGCAAACTGTGCATCACAACATGCATACATACACAGCTACATCATTTATGCATTACAAAAGCCAAGATAGATTTCAATGAAAATTTTTATAATAACAGTGCGGATGTACACAGTTGGCCACAGGAAAGAGTGATAAGGGGTATTATTATGGCAAAATTGATTGGAAGGCAGAGTGTGCAGCTCTAACATCAAACCCCCAAGGGTCAATGCCACCCTGCAAAATATTTTTCCCAGCATGCTTTGCACACACCTGAAGGGCGTGGCGTTGCAGGTCTCCCGCTGTTGGCTTTAAGCCCATTATCTCTCCGAGCAATTAGGATAGAAATTAACACTGACATGCATTAGTTAAACAGATCAACAAACATTTTAAAATCCATATAGCCTCAGCACAGCTAATGTTAACAGCTCATTTAACCAGACATGCATGTATAGATATCTCTCAAAACGTCTTCAAAGAGCTCTGAAATTGCACATAGATGATTGGAAGCTACATTAAAGGTGACTCATAAAGGTATGAAAGTTCATAGCCTCCTTTCCAATCCGCATGCACACAAATTTGTGCCTGCGCAGTTCATTGTGCACCAGTGATCTGACGTCATGTTTCCATGGCTCATCTGTGTCAGGTGAAATGAGAGACGCCCCGTCGGAACACTTTGGTTGTTGTTTGCTGCGTGTTTGCACGTGATGCCACCTCAGATGGTGTTTGGAAAGACACACGGTCACACACCGTGGAAATGTTAGCGACACTGTACACCTTGCCAGCGTATTTGTTCACTTGTGAAAGAGGATCCACACACACACACACCAAATTACGTATTCTACCCAATCAGAAACTTTACAGGTTTCATTATGTTTCATACACTTTAGAGACTGAAGACGCCGAATCTGATAGGGCGATAAAGGATTAGGCCTGAGAAAGATTAAAGTAAAGACTTCTAAAATAAAATGTGAATGAAGGTTATTTTGTTATTCAACATCAGAATCTGATAGACCCTCCTTCTCTTTTACGTGATTAAAACTGCGACAGATGAGTGCTTGAAGTGTCCAAAATTCCACACTTTGTTATTTGTGGTTGATTAAGTGCATCATCCAGGTATTTAAAGTGCAGTTTTTCCTATATTGTTTAAAAAACTAAAATGTATTTTTTGTTGCGGATTTCCCAATTGGGAAACTGGAGTTGCAATTTTCAGAGAGTTCAATTAAATGTTGATGTTATATTTTGGTTGTGTTTGTGAGTTAATAAAAATGTAACTGGTTGTCTGCGTAATATCGTTATTACCCCTAAATGTAATTAAATCATATTGCGGCATTTTTTAGTTAAAGCATTAACTTACATTAATTAACAAAGATCAATGCATTTGTTATAGTACTTATTCATCTTTGTTAATGTTAGTTAATAAAGATATAACTGCTGTTAGTTCATGTAGTTAAGGTCCACTAAATAATATTAACAGATGCAACTTTTGATTTTAATAATGTATTAGTAAATGTTGAAATTAACATCGATTAAGATTAATAAATGCTTTAGAATTATTGTTCACTGTTAGTTCATGTTAACTAATGTCGTTAATAAATAAAATTGATTCATTTTAAAGATGTCATGTGGGGTAACCATTAAATAAAAAGGTCCCTTAGACCTTGAATATATATATATATGAATATACATCTTAATTATTATTCAATTTATCCATTTGGGAATCCGCTTTAGAATTATTGTTCACTGTTAGTTCATGTTAACTAATGTTGTTAATAAATAAAACCTTATTGAAAAGTGTTACTGTTTAAATTGATTCATTTTAAAGATGTCATGTGGGGTAACCATTAAATAAAAAGGTCCCTTAGACCTTGAATATATGTGTGTGTATATATATATGAATATACATCTTATTATTCAATTTATCCATTTGGGAATAATAATAAAATAGTGTATTTTAAATGAAATAATTATGCCAAATAAGGTTTTCTATTCACAAAGTTTTTTTTCTTCATTATGATATCAGAACAGTTGTACCCTCAAAAGAGTGTTTACATTTGTGCATAAATTGAATTGCATGTTTGATATATATTTTTCATTAAATAGATCCAGACCAAAAAGAATCATGTAATCACACGTCTGTGAATGTGTGAAAGAAGGTCTCATCAAGCTGAGCAAAAGCTGCTGATGTTTACTAAAAGTCAAGCGGTGATGCCTCACCTCTAATCCCTCTAAATATAGGGCCACCTGTGACATCATCTCAGTCTCTAGCATTTTCTCTCTCTCTCTCCCTCTTGCATGCGTAAGGCACATTATCTTATCTCCTCAGTGATGTATCCTCCGGGATTCATCTTTTGAAGTGATGCAATAGCACAGGGATTTAACAGTCTGCTAGTCACGGAGCTATCAGTGCCTGCCATGCAGGGACACAGGGTTAGTTATTAGCCGCTGACTGCATGAACAAACCTCGTTTTACCGTTCTTACCGTTTGCTTGTTTGTTTCTCAGCAAGGGTTCTGATTTGGTAAATTGGTACTGTAAAAAAAAACCATGAAAAACAATAAAGAGGTGTTACGGCATTAAGCTCTACCGGGTTTCAAGATGGCGTGTTGAGAAGACCTTGGCTGAGATTACAAAACCTGCAGTGCTAATAGAATGTCATTAAATAGACCATAAACTTTTCAAAACAAGTGTATAATAAGCTATTACACAATAGCGCAAGACTTGTTAGTTTGACCAGATGGAACTGTTTTTCCATTATAGGCCTTAGGTGGTGCTCCCAGGCTTCTGCTAATTTGAGACATGGTTTGAAACGTTTTGAGCGGAAAATATTGGGAGTATAAGTGCAGCCGCTCATAAAAACCTCCCAACTATTGTATCAGCAGCACACGCCTCACGGTCCGCTAGAGAGAAAGAAAGGGGGGAGTAGCAACAACAAAGGCAGATGTTTTGCATCTAGAAATAGCTAAAAGCTTTTTTTAACTGTTATATTTAGTGCTGTTTTTATGTGCATATTTACTAGAATAAGTAGTAGACAGACCGTGTTTTTTTGTTGGATGCGAATCTTGATGTTTTAAAACTTATTTGTGCGATAATGAAAGATGCAAACCAGTATTAAAGGTATAGCGGAGGATTTTTTACTTCCGGGTGGATCGCCTATACTATTGGTCCTCCTAATTGTAAATCATTCTGGTGAATCAATCAAACTTATTCAAAAAGTGGAGAGGGCGGGTCTTATCTAAAATTCGGAAAGATCCTCCACTATACCTTTAACACACTAAGGCTGTCAACATTAACTTACTATATAAAAATAAAGTTATTAAAAAATATCACTTTTAATTAGGCCCTATATTAGTAAAAAAAAGAAAAAGAAAACATCCTACCATCTGTTTTTATCTTGACATGCCGTCTTAAAAATAAAAAAGCAAGACTATGTACTGCGAACAATAAATAAATAGTGCAGAAGATGCACAAGAACATGTCTGCTTTTGTCATATTGACAAACTCAAATGCAAAATTGATTCCGTAGGCCAGTGATAGACTTATGATCAATTATATTGACCTTAAACAATACATATATTGACTTCTAAATACAGTTTTTGTGTCTATTAAATGCATTGATCGGCATCCAAATTGTGGTGTTAAATTATATTCATGTGGGAGTGTCTTTAGCAAAAGTTAATATATGATTCATTGCTTTTTATTATGACAGTTTCTCCTATCCAAATGTGTCACACATGTATTGATTTGACATATCTGTGTGATTTCTTATTAATGAAATGTCATTGTGTTTTACAGCTGAAATCTAAAGTAGAATCTGAAATGTTGCTTTTCCTGCCTCCAGCGCTGACACTGTCTATTCTTCTCTTTCCTTTTTTCCTTTAGACACACACACACACACACACACACCTCTCTTTCTTTTTGTCTCAGAGTGCTCTGTCTGCCTGTCTCATTGCCTCAGGATTCAATACCTTTCATGCCTCCCTTTGGATCATTCACACACACACACCTTCCTCTTTTCAGCAGCACTTTTCTACAGGAATGTTACATCAACATCGCCAGGGCAACGACTGGCTGAGCAGGACTCCTGTGAATTGAACACAGTGATGATATCAGGCATCCACTGTTCCCAGATCAGTTAGGGACATGTCCTGCACCTGTGCATCCGAAATGTACACCCAGTAAATGTTATTATTAAAAGTCTGCCTAAAATTATTTTCATAATTATTTTCATGTTAGGGCTGAAATCCGAATACTGTTTGGTATATATAAATTAGAAATAAAACCATAAAAAAAAAAAAAAACAGTGTTGTTAAGTGATGCAAGTGAATTTGGGCATCGCAATATTATAATGTACAGTAATGAATATTCATTTTGAGATGTGCATTTAAGATTACATTTTTAAAGTTTTAATAAATTATAGTGTTTTTAAACATGAACTTATACTGAGCATAACATGTCAACACAGGCTAATGTAAAAAAATATAGGGAAAATGAGCATGCACAGTTACGTTTCCAAAAACCGTCCAATAACAATTAAGTAAAAAAATAATAATCTAACAACTGATAACCTATGTGATATAGACATATATATATATATATATATATATATATATATATATATATATATATATATATATATATATATATATATTAGTGCTGGGCAAAGATTAATCATGATTAATCGCATCCAAAATAAAAGTTTGTGTTTGCATAATATATGTGTGTGTACTGTGTATAATTATTTTGTATATATAAATACACACATATGCATGTATATATTAAAGTTTTTTTTTTATTTATATTTATATATAATATAAATTATGTATAAATATATATACAGTATATACATGCAAATATTTCTTAAATAAATACATGCATATGTGTGTATTTATATATACAAAATAATTATACACACATATATTATGCAAACACAAACTTTTATTTTGGATGCGATTAATCGTGATTAATCTTTGCCCAGCACTAATATATATATATTCCAAATAAATGCTGTTATTTTGAACTTTCTATTTATCAAATAATCCTGAAAAAATATGGTTTCCACAAAAATATTAAGCAGCACATGTTTCTTGAACACCACATCATCATATTAGAATGGTCTCTGAAGGATCATGTGACACCGAAGACTGAAGTAATGATGCTGAACATTCAGCTTTGTCATCACAGGAATAAATTACATTTTAAAAATATTCAAATAGAAAGTGCTATTTAATATTGTAATGATATTTCACAATATTACTGTTTTTTATATATTTGATCAAATGAATGCAGCCTTGGTGAGCGTATGTGACTTCTTTCATAAACATAAATCATCTTACTTACCCCAAACTTTTGAACGACAGTGTAAATTGTGATTTATATGCATATTAGCACAACACACAGAAAGTTTATATTGGCTGCGTATTGTGTCTGTAATTTGCATTACCACTTCAATATTTTGTGCTTTTGTGTATATTTCCTCTAAGTTATATCCATAGTCTCACAATCATTATAATGTTTTCAAGACAACCATCACATATTCCTTTGTAAAACAAATGAGTATTTGAGTCTTTTAATTTGAAACTTTGAGTCTTGACTTGGCCTGCTTAATAACTTGTCAGAAATCCACACATTAACAAAGCATGTGAAACACAATGGCACAGAAAAATATAATTAATTCCAACATAAATTAAATCAAGTCTGACTTGAAAAAACACAGCCGTTTCTATGCCAATTTGACATCAATTCTCCAAAATCAAAGCCAGTGTGAATGTAGCTTAAGCTGCTCCAACAGTTTTTTTTTTTATCTTTATGAGTTTATTACCCATGAATCTCACTCACTCTGTCAGATAGGCCCTTTTCACTCTTTCATTGACACTGACACCCACAAGCTCTGACGGAGCTAGCAGTGATTTTCACTCCTCAGTGTCTCTGAATCTCTCACTAATGCATGCAAATGTGCACCAGGGCTCCTGCATGGCATAAACACATTGTGAATTCAGAGCAGTGCATTGTTCCACTTTCATGGGTCTCTATCAGTTTGCATTAATGTTGCACAAAACGCTGTGTAGGCGACTTGTCTGATTCTACTTTATGCAGATGACAGTTATTAACCCTTGGACACTAGTGTTAGTTATAATCAGCTCCAGCTGTTTGTCATTTGTGTGTTGGCTTTCTGGGTGTGCCCTGTTGAGAAGTGTGTGTGTGTGTGCGTGTGTTTGTATCTGTCTGTCTCAATACACACACATGTTCACATAGACTGCCAATCATTCATTTACATATCACCAAAATAGTGCGTTTGTTGCCTCACACGTTCACACTCCGCGCTTCTCTTTCTTCACAGCAGGTGCACGCATGTACACTCGCATGCACACAGGTGGTATATGTCGGCTGTCTTCCATGCTGGGTTTGAGACTGTTGCAATTCATGCCCTGCATTAACTCCTCTCGCCCTGGGGTTTGGTTTTTATTAATATCTCAGACGCCGTATGTTTTCAGTTTGAGGGCTTGTTTAATTTTAATGAGCCTCGGGCATGTGTCTCTTAGTTATTTATAAAATGTTTTGTGCTCACAGGCATCACAAACACAGCGCCGAACCCCATATCGCTTTTCCTGCTTCTTTCTCGCTCCCTCCTTCACTTGCTTTTAAAGAGGAAGGAGATGGAGCATCCTAGCTTGCAGTTTTTGTTGACTCTTAAGGTTATGAATTATTCAAATTCAGCTAATATTCTTACAAATAAGACAACTAAAGGCAAAATAAGTGTAAATATAAAGTACATTTGCAATGCAAAAAAAGCATTTAGTAACCCTTTATTTCGATAGTCTTTAGACATTACTAACTAACTAACTATACAGTAAGTAACTTTGCAACTATGTCTCTCATTAGAGTATTACACTGTTAGGTTAGGGTTAGTAGAAATAGGTTGACATCAGTGTTGGGTGTGTTACTCTAAAAAAGTAATGATTAGCTGATTACATCTTCAACAGTGTAATTAGATTACTGTACTAATTACTCTCTCCAGAAAGTATTGCATTACTTATTCCTAATTACTTTCTACATCTTTGACCAGTTGAACAATACAAGATAGACATGAAACTGCTCATTTAATTCTTTCAGATAAACAATATAAAATTGCACAAATTATTCTTGAACTGACCAAAGTATATAAAGGGAGAAGATTACATTAAAGCATAGGCTAATATTAGACATTACATGTTAAGGTTAAATTCCACTAACATTTTTTGACATTTACTTGATATAAAATTGCATACGACAATAAGACTTCTTTTAGAGAATATATGAAGGGAAAAACTAGATAATGGATGGATGGATGGATGGATGGATGGATGGATGGATGGATGGATGGATGGATGGATGGATGGATGGATGGATGGATGGATGGATGGATGGATGGATGGATGGATGGATGGATGGATGGATGGATGGATGGATGGATGGATGGATGGATGGATGGATAGATAGATAGATAGATAGATAGATAGATAGATAGATAGATAGATAGATAGATAGATAGATAGATAGATAGATAGATAGATAGATAGATAGATAGATAGATAGATAGATAGATAGATAGATAGATAGATTTTAAACAATGCATTGTAAAATAACCATGTGAGTGAATAAAATAGGAATAACAGGGTAGCAAGGGTAAAAGGAAAAATAGTTTGTTCCAAAGATGTGACAACCATAACAAGGATTATGGAAACAGGACGGTGAACCCTGGGTTTTTATTAGAACATTCCGTTCTGCTCTGTGCTACGCTTCGCTGAGACTGCTGATCATATACTAAAGTGATGAATTAAGTGTGATATTAAAATAATGCCTGTGTGCTTAAAGTATGTTCCATCTCTCTGTCGTGGAAGAGATGACTGCACTTTAATATGATCAAATTAGATATAGCTCATGGTGGTCAAATAATTGTCTCTGACCCTTCAGCTGTCAGTCTCAGATACTTTAGATTTATCACTCATGTCTGATGGATGTACTGTGTATTTTGCTGATAAGAGCATATAGATATGAATGACATGGGTAGGGTTGTGGAGATTGATTAATGTTGAAATGCCCATTACGGTGAACAAAGATTATTCATCTGTGCTATAAAGACCTTAACTTATCTGTCAAAAGTCATGAATCATAAATCCAAATCAAATTGTGTCTCCCTGGTGATGACAAACATTATATCAGTGGTTCTCAGCTGGTTTTACATTGGACATCATGGCCCAATAAAGTACCAAAAGTAAACAAAAATACCCTTAAAATCAGAAAAAGTTAATATGATCATAATAAGTGTATATGCCCAACAATATGCAAAATTATTAACATATACATTGAGTGTTGGTTTACTAAACATTTTAGCAGCCATAACTGATCATTCAAATCATTTATTTCAATATTTATCTGATTAATTTACCCTGAAATGCATGCCCACAACATGCAAAATTATGGTTTTAGTGTTGGGTCTCTAGGTGTTTTGGCAGCCAAATATTTATTTGAATAATGTACCATGAAATATGCACAGCAATAACCAAAAAGTGTTTGGTTTCTAAATGTTTTGGCAGCCATTATCATTTCAAATATAATAATTGACCATGAAATGCATATGCCCAACAATATGCAAAATATAGTTTTAATAACAGACCACTTTATTTCTAGCTAACAGTTGAGCTACAGTTTTGGGTCCCAACTCTTACCTTTATAGTCTGCTGCTCCAGTATCCCAAAATGCAGCTGGAGTTTAATTTGAAGCCATTAAGCTCGAGGGAATTGGCCAGCCAGAGCGTCGTCTCTCTTCAATCGCTGTCATAGGTCAAATGTGCAATCACAGAGACCTTGCCCTTGTCATAACCAAACAGATTGATTTGGGATGTGCACACTGGCCAAGGGAATCATGGGTAATAGTAGGATTTTCATTTTTGTCGTTCATCAGTAATCTGTCCCTCAATGTCCCACCCAGTTGCACAGTCATGATGCATCTAGTGTAGACGCAAAGAAATGGGTCATGTGACACATAAGGTGACTGTGACATCTCATTTTACCATGACAGCTGATAAATTTTGTTTTGAAATTAAATTTGTAATAAAAAAGGAGCTTTATTCCCACAGTTGAGGTTTGATGGATGGGGCAGAGGTGGGCAATCTCTTAACACTAAATGGATCTCCAGTATCAATTTCCCCAGGGTGACACAGTTAACTCATCAGCGTACGCAAGTCTTGATTGCATTTTGGGAGCAGGATTTGCCACAGGGGAAGCACGGGATGGGAACACGTTCTCTGCGGGACCCGAGCGAGGGCCATTATTGCAGTACTTGTCATTTGGAGAGCAACAAGTCAGCATGTTGTGCCTATGATGAGTTACTCTGGGACTGGCACTATAGGTGCAATAAAGAGGAAAGAGACACATGCAGAATGGTCGCCCCCCTGCACCAAGCAGACATGCCACTGAGTTGAGCAGACAGGATGTATCCTCCTCTGACCTTTCTCTTAATCTCCCCCCTCCATCTTCATGTCTCTCCATCGTACCACCCCTCTCTCCTCTCCCGGCTGATCCACTGTGCTGCTGTGTTTGAAGTCGGACATCAGAAGCCTTGAAAGCTTTTCCCATCCTGTATTGTTCATTTATTCATTCTTTTGTTTTTCATTATGCATTCACTCCTGCATGTGTCACCCACATACACCCTCACAGTCATGCAGGGTACACTGTCACAAAAAATTAAGGAGCAACTAACTAACTTTTCCAGTGACAAGCTACTTTATCAGCTTGTAGAGTAGTGCAACCAAACGGTGAACCAAATCGTTTTAAAATCAGAGCTCAGAGAATAATCAAAGATGCTCTATTCCTCTCAAATCTGGCTAATTTATTCTATTGAATTGGTTCTTCCTTTCAGATGTGGCACTGGAATGTCTCGTTCATTCTATTGAATCAGTTCATCCTAAGTGGCCATCTCTCTCATACTGTAGCTTTAGAAAGTCTGATTCATTTTTGTGAATCATTTGGTTCTAAACAGCTTTCTCTTTCATATGTGATGGAATCTCTGATTCATTCTAGTGAATCAGTTCATGCTAAATTAAGCTCTCTCTCATACTGTATGTAGCAGTAGAAAGTCTGATTCATTCTAGTGAATCAGTTGGTTCTAAACAGCTCTCTCTTTCATATGTAGTGATGGAATCTCTGATTCATTCTAGTGAATCAGTTGGTTCTAAACAGCTCTCTCTTTCATATGTAGTGATGGAATCTCTGATTCATTCTAGTGAATCAGTTGGTTCTTAACAGCTCTCTCGTTCATGAGATGGAATCTCTGATTCATTCTAGTGAATCAGTTGGTTCTAAACAGCTTTCTCTTTCATATGTAGTGATGGAATCTCTGATTCATTCTAGTGAATCAGTTCATACTAAATCAACCTCTCTCTCATGTAGCAATGTAAAGCCTGATTCGTTCTAGTGAATCAGTTGGTTCGAAACCGCTCTCTTTCGTAAGTTGTGTTTGAAATTATGATTCATTCATTTAATAAACAGATTAGCAAAAAATGATTCACCACTTTAAGTCCTTGTACTATGTGTTTTGTTTTCAACGGTTATGCAAATGTTAAGTTTTACTGTTACCCTAATTAAGATTCTTTTGAATGAGGAGAATGCGGCTCTGATTATTATAATATAAATGATATCATGGATTAGTTATTTTTTTAATTAGAACATATTGTTAATGTAGCTATGTTTGAGCTTGAACTACTTCTTCAAATTATGGTTAGCTTATACGTTACACTTCCAAAGTCGCTTCCCCAACACTGACTTTAAGATACAAATGAGTTGACAAAGTACAAAGGTCTTCCGTATTGCCCTAGTAACAAGCTGTTGTACCCCTAACGGTTACCCTTTGCACATTTTATCTGACAGATGAGACTGAACAGATGTTCTTGCCATCTGGCTATGGTTTCTATTCATCCAAAGGTTTGCAGGAGTCGTAATTCTAAACGCCAAGACTCATATCATCACCTAAACCAAGATAGATGATAAATCATTTATTTTGTCCCTACACTACAGTCTCGAACGCTCCGCGTCCTCCTTGCCCCAGCTGCGCTCAGGACTCGATGCCTAAAATCAATGGGTGTTTTTTGAGGTGTGAAGGTTTTAATTAATTAGATGGAGCTGGTGAAGTGGACGGGCGGCTTTACCTGCTGGGCTGCGAGAGTCCTGCCGTGTGGGTCCTCTGCATTCCAAACACCTGTGTCTCTGAAGATAAAATTCGGTAGGAACACTTACAGTAAGTGTTTTTCCATTGTTTAAATGGAACACCTGGGACACTCGTCTCTTTCCTTCAAAAAGTAAACATCCCCTCGCGCTCTCTAGACAAATGTACAAAACTCCGGCTGTGTTATCAGCATTAGGCCAAAGTATCTGGCTACCGGTGCAAATTAAGAGTGGTCCTTGAAATATGGAGATGTGGCCTTGCACTAGTTTGCACACACATCATGAGTCTTATGACTTGAGTGTTCTTCCACTGCTCCTTGCCAGGCCCCGGAAGGACGATACAAATATGTTTTTTTCCAAATTAGGGCGGTCATTTCCTTTTCTTTATAAATTATAGCTGCCTCCGTTTCCTGTTTTTTGGTTTCTTGGACCTTAGGTTCATTTTTCTCTCTCTCTCTCTCTCTCTCTGAAGTTGAGAAGAGAGGAGGCTATGGAGTTTTTCTATCCCACCTTATCCTCAGGTTACTCACCATTCTCATTCATTATTTGTAGACTGTTTTATTATGAATGACCAGGTACAATGCACACGGCTGCTGAAGCACCGTCAGACCTGCCTCATAGAACTCTGACCCAAATAGAGATGCAAACAACCGGACTCCACATCACAAATGAAGATGACCATTACAGCTTAAGTGGGTGGACCTTGGTGAAACAGAGTGTATATTTACTCGTTGCCAGCTGTCGATGTAAATGTGTATATAGTGAACCTTATCACTTTCCTTATCCTTTATAAGACAATATTTGCTGATTTTACACAGTGTAATGCATAACTGCACATTTAATAACATAACTGTACACTTTTAGGGATAGTTGACCCAAACATTTTAATTCGATCATCATTGTCTCACCCTCATGTCCAAACCTATATGGCTGCCTTTCTTCTGTGAACACAAAAGAAGATATTTTGAAAAATGTGTTGTTGTTGGGTCATGAACTGCATTGTTTTATTATTTTATCATGTTTTCTAAGCTACAATTATATTGGAAGTAAGATTTTTACATAAAAATTTAACTTGAAATTTGTTTTAAAGTCTGCTTTGAGACTTCAGTGTAAACACCCACTGCTGTGATTGGCTTACAGCTTTGCATATGAATTAAGTATTACATGTGGAACTCTGCCGGAAACTTTTACTATGTCTTTACTATTATAGCATTATATTTAGATCTACTCCCGTGGCATAATACGTTGCAGCGATGAGCATTGTTTGGCCAATGACAGACATGTCTGTTGAGCGAATGAATGTAGTGATTTCATCATTGCAACTTGATTTCTGCACTCTCAAGAATGCTTTCATCATACCTAACAGTGTAAACACTATGTAGATAAGAGATTCATTGTGCAGTGTAGACAGTGTCATTGATTATAACAGGAGTTTTGGTGAGAGTCCAGACTAATAAACTGACTAAAGTCACTGATAAACCCACGCTGTGTGATTGACAGCTCCAGTGATTACACTGTCAGAAATATAGGGGTACAGTAGGAGTCCATTTCTGTCCCCCAAGGTACAATCTACACTTACGTACCCCATATAGGGCTTATTATTGGACCTCAAGGTACATATATGTACATTTTTGAGGGTCAAAAAGCATTAAAAGGTGCATATATGTACCGTTTCTTTTAAAGGTTAAGGTACAATATTGTACCCTTGAGGGTACAGCCCCAGTGACAAGCCATTGTACCCCTAAAGGTACAATTATGTTCTTTATTTTCTGAGAGTGTATAAAGGGAGGGGTGGGGGAGGGGTGGTTCTTTGATCGCTTTCTCTATATAAGACAGATTGTTTTATGCTACTAGAAACAATGTGAAGTTGACTGTTTAGTCACTGGCTTGATTTACTGACTCATAAACGGAAATGAACGATTTTGAGATAAAGAGTATCTGACTGTACATGAATCATTACATATAATGCCTAATCTGTGATTTCTGATAAGTAACACTGTTTTTTAAACGTTGTGGCATTACTGTTGGGTCCATACCTTACAGTCAAAGTCTGTTTGCAACGCCTGCGCCGAAATTGTGACTGATTTGTTCTGTACAGTGAAATGTACCAAACAAACAATGCTCTACTGAGACATTCATATAGTTGAAAATAAATAACCACTTTTTCCTATAACATTATGATCCTTTGGAAGGAGCCCAAAGTCCTGTCCAGTGATCCTGTATCTCTCTTCTCATCTCACTAACGTGCCAGTGAGCGGGGCCAAAGATGCGATGATGGATAAGTATTGATTTTCTTCTGCAGAGACGGGTTTTCATCGCACTATTACGTCATAATGAGTCGTTTCGGAGCTTGGTTTTAATAAAAGCAGTTTTTCGACTAATGAGGAAGTTTTGAGTTCTGAAACTTGATGATCTCTACAATGATCTCTTACTTGTCAAAAGATCAAGGAAAAATGTATTTCTCAGTTCATGACCCCTTTAATGTGTTTTTGACCCAAGTGACTTTCAATGAATTAACAAAAACAGTTGAAAAACAGTTCTTCATAATGTATTATTCGTTTGTGTTCGACAGATGAAACAAAGTCATACAAAGTTAGAATGACCTTACATTTAATGGGATAGTTCACACATAAAATGAAAATGATGTTACCTTTACTAACCCTTACAGGTATATCATTTTCAGTTTTGGGTGAACTATCCCTTTAAATTTAATGTTGAGCATTTCTGCAGTTTAACTAAACCGTGGTGCTAGCAACAATTAAGTTTACCAGGTAATACTGGAGAAAGAACTACGGTTCCCAGCATGCACTACGACTCGAATAAATTATGCAGACTACTGTTTTATTGTTCATTTTGTTATTTACACTGATAGTGAGGTAGTTGTTGCCCTTTTAATGTTGTTTACAACAGGTTCATCTTTGTATGCGGTAGAACTGAGTGTGTATTAGCTGTCTTAAGCAAACATGGCATTTCAGTTCATGTATTTCAGGCATCATCCACAGATATTCCTTTAAAATCATTGGGAATGCTTTTTAAGGTTTTATGCACGTCCTTATTTCAAACTGTATTCACAACCGATGATATGCATATGTGAATTTTATTTATTAGTATATTCTGGCAATTAAATTGGGTGGTCTGCCTTCAATCTGGGCGTCCCAGTGCCACCCTGGCCCTTATGTGTCCTCAGCTTGTATCTTGTACACTGCGTTAGATCAGGTGTGACAGCACCATGTGGACAAAGAACAGGTTTGTCTTCTTTACAACAAACACAGGGAGAACACAGCCATCAAATGCTCCAGATGATTAGCAGCACTCGCCTTTCTTCCAAACATTCGTCAAGATTTCTGCCCTTATTTAGCTGTCTCTTCAAACCGTTTCTCCAGCGAAAGCTCTGGGGAGTGTAGTTTTTGTCGTCTTTCCACTAAGTTTGACAGGCTGGAGGTTCTTGTTTGACAGGAGGATGTAAACGACCGTTAGATTCCAGCTGGCCTGCATCACACAGCCAGACAATCAACAGACCGGGCTCAGACTCTGGCATCGGGAGCTAGTTTCGGCCTGCACCGTTTACACTCGCCGTCGCCATGACCAGGCAACATTACGACTTCTGGGGGTTAGTGATGGAAGAACGTGTCAGCTGGTGTGGTGAAGCACAATTTGTCTTCATCATGTACATAGACGCTGCTACTGGGTTGAATGACCTGTTAACATCTGCTTCCAAAATATACAGTTTACTGCTAAGGCTAATTCACATCACTCAAATCTTTCCAGCTTAAAGAGCTTTTTCTTTCCAGCTTTTTTTTTAACATGACCTTTCACTTGCACAGCAACCAAAATAAGCTTGACTTATGGTGTTTTGCAACACCTTAATCTACTCCATTGATGCATCAGCGACTACTCAGACATGAACGGAAATACAGAAATAAAGTTCCAGATATTCACTTTCTAAAAAAGTCCCAAGTCCAAAAAGGCTGGTTTATTTGAAAGCTGTGGTGATAAATGGATATTAACGGAACATATCTCCAACCCGTAACTTTTCATTCTGATGTTAAACTTAAAATCTTTTCCCCTCTCTCATTGAAATGTGTTTAACCTGGTTTAGGGTTTGGCAGTTACTTTCCAAACAGGGATGTGATATTTTCCCTTCACTGTACAGAACAAAGAGTGGCCTGTCTTAATGCTTTTACACCTTCTGTAGGTTTCCCAGGGGGGTTAGGCTTTTGAAGCATCTGGATACAGCCAGCAAACCTTCTGGAAGTATACTTAGAAGAATCAAGTTTTAGTTGACTTTTAGTAAAATAAAATAAAATAAAATAAAATAAAATAAAATAAAATAAAATAAAATAAAATACAATAAAATACAATAAAATACAATAAAAAAAAAAAAAAAAAAAAAAAAAAAAAAAATTAAATAAAATTAAAAAAAAAAAAAAAAAAATAATAATAATTAAATTAAATTAAATTAAATTAAATTAAATTAAATTAAATTAAATTAAATTAAATTAAATAAGATAAGATAAGATAAGATAAGATAAGATAAAATATAATATAATATAATATAATATAATATAATATAATATAAAATGTGTTTGTTTTATTTCTTTAGTGGTATGGGTTGGACTTCAAATATATATAAAAAATTATCAAATTATCAAACATTCAATGGCTATGTCGAATATACTTTTATATACTTTTATAGCTATAGGTTAGACATAATTATATTAATTATGCAGTTTTCTTGTACTTTTATATCACTAAATATTTTATTTAAAAAAAGTTTCATTTCTTTGAAAATCACTGGAGACCATTAGGATTATACCTTCATGAAATTATGACTCTTTTTTTGTGTTTATTCATTAACGGAGTGGAAACAATCTACAAGGAAAGATGCCATGTAATGGACAGTGATTTCTCACTCCCCACATGCTGGCCATGCTAAACAAAAGGGCATTTACAGCAGAACCAGTGGGGCGGCTTTACCAATCACCTCTGGCAGCGTCTGTCTTGTTTGGGCCCATCAGGTTTACCAGAATGAACCATCCTCACAATCCTATTTTCCATTAAAATATGTTTTCCATCAATAACACTGCTGAAATGCTATGATTATTAAACATAGAACTTCAATCTGAAGATGAAAACACTCATCCACGCTCTACACTGCACTTGAACACATTATAGGCCTACAAACAAAAGTAGAAATAGCTAACAAAAAGAGGGCTTTTGCAATGAAAAAAAAAAGTCCGGGTGGCTCCGCCCACCATGAATTGTCATTGGTCTACAATCATGCTGCACTTAGATACTAAAGGATGACAGTCTGATTGACAGTTTCTTTGTCTGATGTGAATCTACACTGTGTTCTTCATCACAAGAAATCACAATGGCACTGCAGAGTGCTGATATGCTGAGGGCTGGCGTGATTATAGTGTGAATTCAGAGAGGGAATAATTCAAGCTCCAGTTGACTGCACTCGCTCCTTTGTAGTAGAATCATTGATCCCTCCTCTGCCTCTGTCTGAGCTTCGGCCCATGAGATCACAAGAGGTAAGAAACTACAACAATACGCCCTTTGATTCACGATACCAAAATTCAAATATGAATTTAAATTCTAAGGATGAACGAATCAGAGAAAATTATTCAAATGTCTCTTTTCAAAGTACAGGCCATCATTTTGCTGCACTAGTAGACACTTTGCTTGTTCCAGTGGTCAGAGGTAGGAAAATTTCAGCTCTTAAAATGGTTGTGGTCTAGTTTGAGCGCAGCACCATTTTTCATTTCACTTTCCACTTTCTCCCTGCTCTGTTTATGGGTTAACCACACGCTCACTCATTCATTCAGCACAGAACAGATGCTGCTGTAGCCACCGTGTGTGGCATGGGTGTGTGTGGAGTATAAGGGTGCCTTCACATTGGAGATAACTGAGTCAAAAAATGCTGCAAATCCATTGATTTCAAAAAAAAAAAAAAAAAAAAAAAGATTCAGAAAGTAACAATCCCTCATATGACCAGAACACAACTGGTGTTTGATGTTTGATATACAGAAATGTGGACCAATGAGATTTCAGAGTGGGCGGGGCTCACAACACTACAGAAATAGAAACTAAATGAGTCATGTTTTCAACAAGAAAGATATCTAATTTGGATATCTTTATCTAAAATCTTTATCTAATATCCAATTCAAGTGTTTCTTTTCTCTCACCCTCTTTTATAATCTATCTCCATCTTTGTCTCTTCCTCTGCTCTAAGGTCAGGACCAATACCTGTTACAGATAAGGGAGGCATGTGCATGTGTGTTTGTGTTACTGGATTTCAGGATGTAAAGGCCCACTGTATTACCCCGTTTCCTCTTCCTCTCTTCTCCCCCATGGCTCACATCAGGTATATAGTCCATGGGAAAAGGAAGAGAGTGAGACGAAAGGGCGCCTATTTCCCATAAGAGTTGCTCCAATTCTCAACAATCCAGCATAACCAGTTCAGGTCAATCGAGGTTGCTTTTTTAATGTTGTGACACTGGAGTAAATGATGATTGATTGGTCACTTGGTTTGTTGCCAGGCGCTCTAATAAATCAAGGTGAAAATGACACATAAATACATCTGTTTCAACCAATTTAGTAATATAGACACTGCCACCCTACAGATGGCTCTCCATTTGAACACGAATGCTGTAAGGCCTCAATATCAGTGTGATAGTAATTGGTCTATAAACTCACTATTTGGATGTTGATTTAGAGACAAGATGTGTACACACAGAATGTTTTTTTGTATTCCACTGAGCTGCTTTTACATCTGCACTAAATGCACCTTTGAACGTTGGATTCGCTTCTTTTGGAGCATCTTAAAATGCACTACAACATGACTTAAATAGCGAAATATTGGTTACAGTGAGGGATTTACAATGGAAGTGAATGAGGACAATCAAAAAATTTTACAATAGCCACAAAACATAAACAATATGCATGTTAACATTATTTTACTGTTCAGTGTAAATATCCTCTGCAAATTGGTCCTATTCACTTCCTTTGTAGGTGCCTTGCAATAACCCTAATGTTTACTCTTTTCAAAGAATGAGAGATGAGAAATTATATTTTGAGCTACAAATTCTGTCGACTAAACTTAACTTGTATTGAACCCGGAATATTCCACCCTCACTGTGTGTAAGTGTCCATGGTGGTTCATTGACCTTCTTGAAGAGAAGGTCTTCTGCTTCCATTACACAACATACACAAACACACTCAAACATTAAGTGTAAATATCTTTACATGGAAATCGTTTGGTTTGGAACTGGAGGATGTTGGGGCGGGAGAGGCACTTCTATAGCCCCTCAGAATGAGGGATGTCCTCTCACACACATGCACATATACACACTGGGCACTTGAGGTGAATTATTGTTCGCAAGTGGAAACTTGGCCCCCCGGCCCGGCTGCCGGTCCAGTGCTGACTAAGAGCACTGTCTGTGTTTTTGTCCCCCCTCTCTCTCTCACACACTCTCTCTCTCTCTCTCTCTCTCTCAGAGAGAGAGAGAGAGAGAGAGAGAGAGTACAGCTGCAGTCTTTCTCCACTGGGCCATTCACCTCTGAGCTCCTGCTGTAAATTCCACTGGAAACTGGAAACACAAACATGCCCCTGCCCAAAGCAGACTAACATCTTTCTTGCGGTCTAATTTTTGAATGTTATACTTTAACGTATCCCATAACCCCGCCCTGGCTGCCGTTACACTCAACGAAGCATCATCAGACTGCATTTTGTATGTTTTGCGGGACGCACTTTGTGCAAACGCTATTTCTACTCTCTCATGGAAAATAACTGTCGCTCTGACAGTGAGGGGAGTTTATTGTTGACTTAATTAAGGAGTCTTACACCACACAAACCCCATATTCACCCCCATGTAGTATTTCTGAGAAGAGACAATTATTGTAATTACAGCTGTCTGATGACATGTTTGGTATAATGAATGTTTCTCATTAAGTTTCTCTAACCCCAAACAACCTGCCCCAATAGAAACCCATGCCTGTTTCGCATACTGCAGCAATCGCAGCGTCTGATAGCGGTAACCCCATGTTTATAGGATTTAGAATGTTTGAAATGTAATAGCGCGTCTTGCCACTAAACATTGCTTTTAGTTACATATCTTCTGGTATTTTATTATACAGCGGCCCCAAAAAGTGTTTGGGCACTTAGAAATATTTAATTTTACTTCATTAAATAGGTTATCAAACAGAGTGACGTTTAATGTAAAGAAAGGTAGCATAGGTATTCTTTTCAGGCAAATATAAAAAAACAGCAAAAACTGTAATATTGTGAAATGTTATAACAATTGAAATAACTTTTTTATTTAAATATATTTTAAAATGTCATCTATTCCTAAAGCTGAATTTTCAGCAACCATTACTCCTGTCTTCAGTGTCACATGATCCTTCAGAAATCATTGTAATATGCTGATTTGGTGCTCAAGAAACGTTTTGTTATTATTATCAAAAGTTGAAAAAGTTGTTCTTCTTTTCCATTTTTTGAGTAAACCATGAAACAAATTTGACCGGATTCTTAGATGAATAGAAGAACAGCATTTATTTAAAACAGAAATGTTGTAACAATGTAACACTGGTGTTTATTCTGCTAGGATGTACTGTATCTGTGTGCAATTGAGGGAAACTAAATCTCACTGGACAGTTAAAAGTACCAGCATAAATGGCTCAGGAAAGTCCAATTTGTCAAATTTTATTGATCTATGCTATAAAATATTACATTTTATTTATTTTAAGTTTGGCTTAAGCATCCAAAAACCTTTTGAGGCCACTGTATGTTATTAGAATGCTAAATATAGTCTGACTTCTGTCTTTTCTCTCTGCTTTTTCTGTCTTTTTTGCGTCCCAAGAATGAAGGAAGTTCTGTGCTGACATTGTGGAAAAAGCTGTAGTAAGAGCCAGAATTCTGGAGAAGGGAGATTGATAACCAGAGGAAGTAATAATAGTGTGTGTGTCCTGACTGATAGGGTACTGGACCCTCTTGTGCAAGTCTGCTAATGAGCCATTTCCACTGTCCTCTTCTTCCACATTGATTTGAGTCAGCTGACATTCCATGACACCTCTTTTGTCATTTTTGCCGAGTTTCAGCAGTGACACCTTTAAGTCTTATGACAACATCATTGCCTGCCCTGAGGAGTTTTTCCTCTCAGAAGTATTTTTGACCCAAGAATGCTTTGTTTTTCATTCTGAACCGCTTGTTAAGCAAACATTCTTATCTTAGATCTTGATATGAAAGCGAGACCGCCACTAACTTCCCTCACTGTACTGTATGTGTGGCCTAATGTTCAGCAAGGTCATACATTCAAATGTTTGTTGTAGTTTATATTCAGTCAATTCACACTGCTGGCATGCCGAGCATTTATACTGTTTACTAGGTTTTATTAAGTTACAGTGAATTACAAATTAATAACAGGCTGAACAATGTACTTATTGTTTTGTAACGCTTAAAACAATCAGGTGCAAAGAAAGGAAGTGATGTTCGTATAGGCTACCAGTGAAAGGCAGCAGTGCACTAATCTGTGCATAAGAACTGAAGAGCAACAAACATTTAAAGATCAGAGCATCGACACCGATTTTGCTGAAGTGGATCAAAAGAAGCAAAGAGACCGCTTAAATTTTTTCCCCGGACAGTTCCATTACAATAAAGGTAAGCTATAAAGCAAGCCATGGCAATCACGTTCTGATACTGCAAGTGATATTCACAAAATAGCTCAAAATAGTTAGCCTGGTAATACCAAACTCTGCTACTTCGCTTTGCTTCGTAGACAGAGTCTGGCATGGCATAATTGAAAAGCGTTTTCTTTCTCGCGGGGAGGCGCTTGTCTGAAGTTTAAAATCATTGGTTCCCGTAAGCCAATCACATAACGTTTGGTTATGGCGTGTGTTATGCGCATGCTCAGCCGCATCTAACTTCCACTGTAAACACATGTAGTATGATGCGAAAACAAAACCATCGAGCGAAATACCGGAGTGAACATGGCTGTGAACGACTTTTGCAGATTATGAGAAGTAAATCTACGCATCCACTGTACAATCAGCGTCTACGTCACGGCTCTCAGCCCGCCCTCTGTTCGTTGATTGGCCGGCTGTTTTCAGGCCGGAGGAAAACGGAAAGCTATGACGCGGTCTCAGACTGAGTACAGAAGCGAAATGAAATTTGACGTAGTCAGGCTACAAAATAGTAGCCTCAAATAGATATTTTTGGTTTTCAGTTTTTACTGTAATGCTTGTAAAAGATGCACATATCTTTGTGATCTCTCATATACATGCACTAAACTAGTGGAACTTTCTTTTAACTGAAGAATGTTTTTTTTTTTTTTCATTTTTAGAAAAAGTGAGAGGTCATCACTGAACAACTGCTTAAATTCAGGCCTCAGTTGGAGGTGAGGATGTTTCATTCTAAGTGGTTATACCTGGTAGTAGAGCAGTTTAAAAAAAAAAAAAAAAAATTTCACTGTGCTACGCTTTATTTACAGTTTAAAATTTCTTTGCAGATGCAGTATACCTGAGCATTGTTTTGTTTAGTTTTTTAGTTTTTTTTGCAGACCAAAGACAAGCTACAAACCCTTAAGAATGTATGATGCTATAGTATTTTAAAACCTTGACACCTTTTTATTTCAAAGTTTGAAATCAAACTTTTCAAAAGATTTCATATACACAAACAATACTCTTCAATCTTCAGAACCTCAAGCAATTTGCCTCCTGTTTGAGCTGCCATATGCTATATTTGGATTACTGCTATGGGAAAGAACAAAATGGCTCACCCATGGCTCCCAGAATGCATTGCGGCATGAATTAAGTAAACTCGATTTACATTTACTCATTGTAAACTGCTAAAACAGTAGTAACTTTTTTAATTATATGGTTGTGCAATATAGCAGTACTGGCTAAATTGTCTGCTACAAGTGAAACCGCTGCCAGTACTGAAATAGGCCCTTTAACATAAACATACAGAGGCCTGTATGGGACACCAGACCAAATCGTTCCCAAGTTTTTTCAATACAAGTAAATAAAATAGAGGTGGACTATAACAATCAGAAGTAAGAAACATGTCAAAATTACAGTCTCTCCTTCAGCTCCTCTATTAACCCATTCCAGCAGTTTTATTATGGGCAAGCACCTACAGAAATGGCCGAACACTCACGGAAAAATACAAGATATTCTCCATTCATTTTAACCGGTGCCGCGTGTGGGCAGAAACATAAATCTGTGCCCATGTTTTCATTATATCCTCATGAGACATTTTTTGAGATTATAAGTCCTGTAAACAGTCAGGGCTTTTCAGAGATACCAAGTGTTTGGAGTTTTCACCCCTCTCCTCTCCGACATTGACTGAATGACTAAATTCAGCACTCTTATGGAAATATGACATTTTGTAATTACCGTTTAAAGGGGTGGTTGAATATGATTTCACTTTTCTAACTTTAGTTAGTGTGTAATGTTGCTGTTTGAGCATAAACAACATCTGCAAAGTTACGATGCTCAAAGGTCAAAGCATTTTATTTTATTTTAAAGAAATTGCTTTTTAAAGACCACAACAAACAGCTGGTAAGGACTATACGACATTCCTCCCGGGTTAGTGACATTGCTAATCCTAAAATTTACATAAACCCCGCCCCCTAAACACGATTTAAAGATTATCAAGACAGAAAAGGCTAATCAATGACTAGAAGATAACTACACATAAGCTCCATAAATTCACCAACTAACCATTCATAAATGTTGTCTACATGTTGTCACTTCTTCTTGAGTCTCTCCATCTTTCTGACTTTGGTTTGAACATAAAAGGCTAAAGGTTTTTGAAATTTTCAGTGCATGTCTGTGTGAGGTAAAAGGACTCAAGCTCTTGAAGCTCCGCCCCCTGTGCCGGGAGCAGCAGCTCATTTGCATTTAAAGGAACAGACACAAAAACAGTGCGTTTTTGCTCACCCTCAAAAAGTGATAACTTTAACATGCTGTATAAAAATATCTGTGAGGTATTTTGAGCTAACACTTCAAATACACACTCTGGGAACATCAAAGACTTATTTTACACCTTGTGAAAAGGGCATTATACCACCCCTTTAAATCTGACTAATTCTTATATTGTTTGTCATAAATTCACATTTTAAGACCACTTTGGGGTTTTAAATAAGAATATGACGATCTGTTATGAGATATACATCAATTTCATACATGGGCTTGCTCACTGTGCATTTTTAATATAAAAATGATATCCTGAAACCCTAAACTTTGACACTGTGGGGTGAAGGTGAATGGTCACACATATGAATCTGTGTATGAGAATATGATTAAGAAGTGAAAAAGGTGGCTGCACTTGCGGATCTGTGCGCTGCTGGGACATCTGCTCAAGGGCCAGGCATCACTGTGTGCCGGCTCCCAATAAAAAACTCAGAAGTGGAAACTGGATCAAATAAAAATAGGATTCATGTCCTCTCTACTTCAGAGGTTTTGGAAGCCTGAAAGGAAACTTGTTTGTCAGCCTCTTGTGGCTTAGCAAGGGCTGTATGTTACTTTTAGATGAAAATATGGTGAAAACCGAAGCGGTCTGGCCTAATAGATCGACTGGTTACTCCAGAGATTCCTACAGCAAACATATGCATCACATGCTCCACATTTACAAGCTGCTTGCACAAAAGCTGAGCAATCAATGCACTCACTGACACCTCCCCTCCCCACACTATCTGATTGAACATTAGCAAACCTTTGAGCCTTGCTTAACGCAAGTTAAAAGGTCTTACAAAGTTGAAGTTTTGCCATACATCATAACCCAGTGCTCTACAGGATTGAAGATGGTCTTGTGCAGCGATGTCCTTCTTGTTAATGATAAAACCCATTAGGTGAAAGGATCTTGTCAATGGCACCCAGCACAAACGCTGCTGCCTGTTTATCATCAACTCTGCCGTTTTTTTCCCCAGGTTGAGCAGAGGTGCTTGTGTGATTGTAAAACCAGGCCTTTGGGTTTCTAGAGAATTTTTGCTAGTGGGTGGAAGCAAGCCTACAGTATGTCTATATAAATTAGGGTTAAAAAAAACTAGAGATCATAGAGATCAGCAGAGTTGAATACACAACCTGAATCATAACATTATATCAATCTACAGACTAAGGTAAGTTCTTGTATGTGTACGTATGTATTTAACATTTACTAATTTAAATGTATTATAAATATAATATAAATAGATAGACACAGACATATGTGTGTTGTTCATCATTTGCAAGTCACTTTGAATAAATGGCCACATGTGTGAAATGTCAGTAGATCCAGTAGAAAAAAACTGAACGAAGATGGCAATGTGGCTTCTTTTGAGGCCTTCATGGGGAAACCCACAACACATTTCTACTTTTGGCATCATCTTTCAAGTACACCATGATCAACAAATGTAAACAATGATTGTCCTGACAGCTGAGGTTGTAAAGAAACAACCACAAGAAGTACATGGGGATTTTGTTAGGTGTGGAAAAAAAAAGTCTTCTGGTAACATTGTTCCTTTTAGGAATATCTTTTTCAACATCATTTCAGGCTTAGTTTAAAAGCATTTTGAAAGAACTGAGCTAATTTTGGTGTATTTTTTTTATAGCCTGAATCCTTTTACATGTATAGCATAGTTGAAATAAAGCGAGGCGCTGCTTTATAAAAATAAAACATCTTACAGTAAGTACTATTTTATCACACTTTTAATAGATTAGATTTGACTGTTACATTGAAAGTCTTGCTACACTCCATCTCAGGAAAAGGAAATGGCATCTATATCATGATGAAGAGGAAGCTGTGGTATCTGCATGTAAAATGAGAAATAGCTCAGTAACATTTTTGTTTTTTTAATTTCTTGTTTGACATCTATTTAAAAGGTTTTTTTTTTTTTTTTTTTACCTAACCAAAGATTTCCATTCGCCTCTGGTACAGGTAGTCCCTGACATGAGAACTTGGTATATTTTATAACAAACGTTCACAAACAGAAATGCTCCTGGCTTGTACTGCAGTTTTAAAGGAAGATGCCAGACTGGCTGCTAAACTAAGTGCTTCAGTGGACATGAGTTTGATGAAAATGCAGAGAGAAAAAATGCTGGTCAGGCAAGTTCACTCTATTAGCGTCAAAAAGAAAGAACACAGGATTGCACAATATTTTTTTGCACAATCTGCCTGGTTGGTTATCTATTTCAATGAAGGAGACTCAACGTGATCGTTCAAATTACCCACATTCATATGTTAACCAAGTTAAACCAACTGACAAATGTTCTTGGGAAAGAAGGTGAGCGAGGATCAAGGCAGCAGAATTCATCAATCCGGTTCAGATCAGCGAGAGTAATGAGTTTCTGCGCACTGCGAATCAAACAAGACCAGAATCGTGGAGAGAGAACGGGCGACGTCATGGAAAGAATGACGTCAGGTTTAATTAGCCTCCGGGGAAGACTCGTCCGTGACAGTGGGCGGGGCTAAACCTCGCCAGCACGTGCTGAAGCGTGCCGTTTATTAGGTTAAAATGAACAACAACGCGGAACAAGTTATTTTACATTTAACCGGTCTCTGGAACATCTTTATAAATTATGTTAACGCGCGCGGACGCTGAGCAGAGGGTGCGCCCAATGTGATTGACGTCTCGTCTCAGCCAATGAGGAGCATCCTGTATGTCAGTGCCCGTCCTCCTGACGTTGCATCACATGTCTCAGGCTACGCGAGGCTGTGGGAGGGATTTCTCTGCAGATTGGAAGAGCTAGATAGACGGCAGAGTGAGTCTGAGGGAGACCGAGAGAGTGAGGGGGATCTCTGAGGCACCGGTCGGAGAGCTTTGTGAGTGTAATTTCACCATTTCTCGCATGCATGCTTATGGGTTTACTGCATTTGAAATGCACCATTTTTTTTGTTTTGCTTCCTCTTTGCTGAATGTCTACATCCACCGTGCTTTACGTTAGCCTGCGTTATTATCAGCTAGCCAATTTGGCTAGGCAACTCCTGCTAGTTGGTAGCTGGCAGAGAAAGGGGCAAGAAGGCAACCTGGCTGCTGTGCATTTTTAACCCACGCCTGCCTATTGTCACTGCAGGGGAGGGGGTGTGTGGAAAATCAATGGGGTTTTTAATATATCACACCATGTTGAGATGCTGGGCTGATGTGTAGTGCACGCTGGAAAGTTGCTTTTGACGTATGAAGCTTCTGAAATGTGTTCGACTGCGCGCGCCGCGTTTCTACAGATTCGATCATGCGATACAGCGTGTATTTTCGAAATGCTCATGTTGAAATATATAATTCGGAGCTTTAACATAATTTAAAATGTATAGATTGGAGATTGTACATTTTGTGTTGTTTTTTTACTCGTTATCCTAGACCGGGTGACCATGCTATTTTAACCGCAGTCAGTCGTTTAAAAGCCCTCAAATAAAAGACTCGCGTTGTTACCGTTACAGAACCCTTGAGAGTGTTATTCGGTCCCTGATATAAGAATGCTAACTCACTAGAAAGTACAGTCTCTATGATTTACTTGCATTTTAAGCGACGGTTTCTCCAGTTCGCCCGTATGAAATGCTGTGTCAAACGAGCCAACTTGTTAAGCGACCGTCTCTGTCTGTCTGTCGGACGGTCGGTGGCTTGTGACTTTAGCCAGCCGGGTATTTTTAGGGTTTTACCCAAAAATGACCGTTTGAATTGCGACTGGAAGTTGGAGACCCCTTCAGTTTCGAGAAAAGATATGATGTTGGTCTGGTCAAAACAGTGCACCCTTTTTGACAGTATGACTTGAGTTGAGACCGCTAGCAGGCTAAAGCCAAATGCGAGGACGCTTCAGCTGTCAACTTGCCTTTCGAACCATTAACGTTACCTGCTTGTCAGTTATCGCATTTCGCTATGTGTTTTACAACAATTTTCGCTTAACCAACGTTAAAATGCTATTTGACTCAAAAATGGCAAATGGGTCATCGTTTACTGACCACTATGTTGTTCCAAAACCGTGTGACTTTCGTGTGAAGAGATGTCAGTCAGAATGACAGCTGCAGCCACCATTCACTTTCATTGTATGGAAAAATGTATGGGTCACTGGATATCGGTTATTTAATTGTGAAGAAAGTAAGGTGTGTAACAAACATCATTAGAGTGAGTAAATTATTATTTTTTCTTTATTTTTGGGTGAACTGTCCCTTTAAGCTTGGCGCATTCGTGTCAACAGTTGTAGTATACAGTCCTAATTCCTCCTGTCATGTGTGACTGGGCATGGAGACTGGAACAAGCGCTGTGCGACACGTCAAATTTGCTAGGATCGTATTTGAAGGAGCAGATGTGCAAAACACAATGTACCCAATCTAATCGGCTGACTTATTGCGTGTACTGTCTGCCTAATGTGTTGAGATTGAATATGGCACCTAGAATTTCTAGATAGACCCCGGTGTGCGTTTAAATATCGTGTCAGGTCTGTTGCTTCTTGGCGTACATCATTCGCTGCCTTGTTGCTTCTTTTGCTTAAGCTTTTGCAGCCCATGATAATGCCTCGCTGTATGACAGCAATGCTGAATTTGACCTTGAGTCTACAGTGTATATTCAGCTTTCTCTAACTCAAATCGTAAGGGTGTATTTGTGCACTTTTTTTTGGTCTTCTACACAAATTATTTATGTATAGCTAGTGTATACGCTGACCTTTGATATGTGTAGATCACTACTTAGGAAACTGAGATTCAAATGTGTTTGTGGTGAACATATTAAGCCATTGTAATAACAACAGTTCCCGATACATAAGAGACAAATTCGAAATTCCATTCAGTATTCTTTAGAGCAAAGTTGTCCATATTGCAACAGCTTAGCATCAAACTGTCTTTGTTAAAAAGTGTTTTCTGATTTATTGCAGGATGGAAATATATGATTTGACTTAAGTAATGGTTTCATTTTTTAATGATTTACCCTTAACATAAACTAACCTTTGACTGTCAAGTGAGCTTCGGAGGCCTTTGGACTGTTATGTGTATGAGCATGGCCCAGTTGTATATCTATTGATTTTATATCTATTTATTTTATTTACATTATATGCAATAAAGTATTTTTCCTAGTAGATTTGTTACTTAAGCTCTGTGAGAAGCAGGTTGTTTGCAAATGATGATTAGGATCAATCTTATTGTCATGCATATATTATTATTGTCATATTATAATGTTATATATTATATTGATGGAAAGTGTATTATGTTTTAATATGAGCACATGTTCTTAGAGCATTCTAGCAGGTTGCAACTTAGTCACCTGCATGAAATCAAAATGAACAATTCATATTTTTTACGGAACTTTGCATTTTATTATTAAATGATTTGTCTGTGCACATCAATATTTTTTTATGAACTTCATGTGCCCTTGTAATCTTTAATCAAAATACCCCCCCCTCAACTTGCACCGACATCTCTTCTCTGATGACGTGTTTATCGGCGTGAGGGCGGGACAACCTGTCACTCACATGAGATCATGGCAAATTACAACGATCCAATCAATTCCCAAAGGAAAAAGTCAAGTCCCGCCTAACGAATGTTGGAACGATGCATTGTTCTGTAATAGGGGTGTAAGGGAGCATAGTTGATCCATGATCCTATACGGACCAGGCCAGAAATCGGACGTGTATCAGTATATTAGATCGGTGCATTAGCTCTGCAGTGATCTGTGTCACTAATGCTAATCAAACAACAAAACAAAGCTTAATCTATATTTAATTTACACAGTGAACACGATAGTGCTATTTTACAATTAGCAAATTATTACATTTGTTTACCTGCTACTGTTGGACCTTACTTTATTTGTAACTTTGTTATATTGTTTTTATTTATGCTTGTAATTTCATTGTAAACCCTAAAGCTCAGAATAATTAATTGGTTTGAGTAGGGCAAGCTTAAACAAATTAGTTCAAACAAATTAATCTTGATGAATGATGAGTATTAAGAACTTAATTTTTCTTTTGAGTTAATGAAACTGACACATTTTAAGTAACCTTAATTGTTTCACTATTTTGAGTTTATTGAACTTGTTTCTTTTGATTAAGAGAAACTTTAAATTTATCTGAAACTGGGCAGATCATTTTCCCAGCAAGCTTTGCGTCAGATTGTATGAGGAGAAAAATGATGAATTAAGTGTTATTTTCTGTGTTTTTGCACAAGATAAATACGTGGAGAGAAATTTTAGTGTTCAATGGTCTGTTGTGTTGGGATTTATAGGGCTTTCTGTTGTGCTGAAGAGTAGAGCCTGTGATTAGGTCGAGGATGGGCTGTGAAACTTCAAGATTACTGCTGTGTGTTGTTTAACCTGGTGTACATGCCTGTAGTTGTAGTCTCTGTTAATTATATTAGCACTGGTGCGCTTTTGGTTGTTAGCATTTTACTGCATGAGACATAATAATGTTTATAATATGAGTCAGCCTCATCAAAATTTTTATTTATATACAATAAACATGCTCTTATAGTAATCAATTTAGGGTTTACAATGTACTCAATATTTCAAGTTAAGGGAAATTATCACACAAGTACTACAAACTCAAAATCGAATCGTTCTACTTAAACTTGTAAATGCCACAACTCAAGTCGAGGTTACTGATTACCTACAGTGTAGTGTATTTATATTTTACTAATTACAGTTCATTGTCTTTAATAATGTCTGAACTAAAGAACTAAGTTTTCTTTAAATGGAAAGCAAATTTACATTTGCCTCCTCCCAAATTTTATTTATTTATTGTTGCTGATCCAAAAAATGATCCTATCCGTGACTCAAACGGTAATATGATCCAAACCATGAGTTTTGTGGTCTGTTGCATTAACTCTGTAGTATATCGTTTTGTTTAATTTCAACACTGTAAACCCAAATTATTTGATTCTAGATTTTGGTTGTACCTCCAACAAGATCAAACTAAACAGTGTGGTGTGGTCAAACAATTGTACAACGCTTGTAGTAAAAGCTGTAACGTAATATTATATTAATTAAGTAAATGTGAATGTAACATAATGACTAGAATGGAAAAAGGGTAACTTAGCCCCTCTCTCTAGTATTGTTTATGTAAGAGGCCACTGCCTTGGTGTCACATTAATCTGAGGTGACATTCAACCCCTCATAAGCTATTATAAACAGCTAAAAATAGAGCGCTGTGCTATTAAGTACATTTGAATAATGTTGCTATTTAATTACAGCATCATGCCTTAATCAGATGTTGATGATAGAGATAAAATGGCCATCTTAGGGGCAAATGTGTTTTCTGTCCTCAGTCTAAATGAGGTCTGTAAATAAGAACAATGCTGTATATTTTCTTCTACCGTAAATTACTGGGGTAAATTACCACCTTCAAGCAGATGAAGAATTGGTGTTCAGGTTTTTGATTTGCATTATTTTTTTCCGATGCACTCAACTTGATGCTCAGTAAAAACAGTTAGTGAAATCCCGTTTCCCCCCTCACAGGAATGCGGAAGCAGTACTCTTTCTTTGACTGGCGCACAGGTGCTGTCTTTAAAAAGTGCGCATCTAAATATAAACAGATTGTGTTTGGACAGAAACAGAACCTTTAGTCATGTCGGTCATGCCCGCATCCATTCACCAAGTGACATTCAATGAGTTAAGCAAATATAAATTCTGAAGCCTCATCATGCCCATCACTTCTAATAGTTCCAGTCATCTCTGATTTACTGTGCTAGTGTCAGACGTGGAGGCAGGGGTCGGACTCGGAGCAAATGGATGGCTTGTGTGCTGTGAATGGCACCCATAACAATCAACTTAAAGGTTTCTGTTCTTTAAAATCACTTCTTTAGATATGCTGTTTTAGGCCCTGGTGGGAACACAAAAGCGCTGAGCTTTTAAGTACGTAGGCTAGCCGTTTGCATGTTTTTATAGGTTTCCCACTGTGCTCATCTAACAAAGCAGAAAGAATAATTAGGGCCCTTTGAAATCTGTTTTATTTCTTTCCCTTTTTCAATTTTTAATAATCAAAACGGATGTCTCATTTGAATTCATAAAACTTGATTAATTTAATCATTTAAAACAATTTCTTTAACAGCAATAGTGCCATATGGATTGCTTTATTTTCTTCTGGATTGAGCTTTATAATTTAATAAAAATTCAGACTTTTTAAAATGGCGGTCTATAGCCCTACTTTTGATTTATTCATCCAAATTGTGGCAAATTCCGTGACATTTCGCATTGTAAAGTACATTCCATTGACTGGATTCCATGTTTTCTGCATCATTGCGCCCTAGAAATGTGAAGCAATTTATTTTTCAGTATGAAGGATTCTTTTTTTCTTTTTTTTTTGGGAGATGTCATTCAGGTTCTTTTTGAGGAGTTGTGCTTTGTGTGGTTGAGTGGGTGGCAGCCTACTGTGAGTTGGCAGGATCAGTGTCTAAGGGTATAGTAGAAGTGCCCAGTCTGTGGTGTGAAGTGGCCTTAAGTGCTCTGAACCATGTAGCATGAGTAAGGCGGGGTGTCTCTGCCATTGTACCCTCCACATAGAAATGGCCTGACCCATTTCAGCAACAGCCAGCAAGGGGGATGGGCTGTCTGAGGCTGCTAAAAATACCCCATTACCGACAGCTCTACTGCAGAGGGATCCCTGGAATCGCTGTCCTTGACTAGCGTGAAGTTGGCTTGTACAGTGTAGGGTCTCCAATTGCCAACCAAGAACGAGAGGGTTTTCCTTAAGTTTGCAACTTTACATTTTGTCATTAGGGAGCTCTTAGATCTCATGCGAACCTGCCTATTTATTCACAGGTGCATAGATGAGTGTATAGTTTTTAGGGTGGATAAAATGGTGGCTAAATGCATGAAATTACTGTGTAAATGCCTGTTTCTCTGTGAGGACCATTAGAAATATCTTATAAGTATATAATATGATGCTTGAATTATTAGTCTCAAGGCAGTCCACAGGTGCAGGTCCAAAACTGTCCTCTAGCTTTGTATGGCAAGGGTTAACATTACTGTTGCTCAACCATACTGTGCTAGCTGTTGGTTTGAAGATCCAATCACAATGATTTTCCACTGTTGTGACATGTGACCTGCTCTGCAACCTGAAACTGTCACGCTAAGCAAAGGTTTGGCACTTCCCTCATCGTGGCCGTGCAGTCACTCATAGATGATAACTGGGAGAAAAAAGAGGTTGACTGTTTAGGATAGAGGTTATCTGTTTGAAACCTGCACCTGAACGAACTGTGATAATGAAACGTGTACCACGAATGCTTGAGATGACAGTCATTTCAGGAAGCTCTGTTTCAACCCATCTTCGATTTTCACAAACACATTCTAGGACCAGTTGCTACTTCAAAAGGGAGGAGCACAGTTAGCCGTTGCAGTGCAAAGCTCTTGGGTGTTTCCCTTTTCACTTCCAGTTTGAATAACAGATAAAACTGAGCTTGTTGACTGGCTTACTTTAGACTTTGCTAATGCTCTTTATGTTTTACTGCGATTATTTTTAGTTGTGCAGGAAGGAACACTTTTTATCGCGGCTTCATAAAAAGGTCAAGTCCAGAGTTTCAGCACCTGAGAGAGTAGTTTTAAGCCTAAGATTGTTCTCTTCATTTTTTTTCTGCAGTGTTCATGACATTGGCTGTGAGAGAAGTTGATAGCCCAGCTGGTAGCCTGTTACAGAGAAGCATGCTGTTCCACGCTCTGCATGTACTACTGCAAGTAAATCAGTCCTGGAGGGCTACTACACTTTTTATCTGTACAGAACAAAAGCACTCTCAACAACACCATCTTCTCATCCTCATAGTTTGAATTTTCTATCTGGTCCTCCTTAAATCTGTTCAGATCACCCCTACTGCTGCTGGATAATTTCCTTTATTATAATTCTAATAATGTAATTAAATGAAATCTTCCTGATAAAGGCAAGGATAGTAGAGGCTGGTAGGGTATGAATGGCCACATGACAAGGGAGAGACAGGCTGTATGGTGCTCGGACGGACAATGTCTTGATTGTCTGCGTTTTATATTTGGCCCTATTATCTACTAAAATAGTCCCAAAGAAAGTGTTCATTGAAAGTCCAATGGGTTTCAACTGTAAAGTCTGATAGTGTGTTGTTTGGTTTGAGGGCATGTTATAGATACGGAGTGTTCTCTTTTGTTCGTGTAGTCTCATTGGGCTTATTTACACTTTGTCACAAGTGTAGTTATCGCATTTACATTTTGTGCATTTGGCAGATCTGCTTTTATTGCATTCAATGTATACATTTAATCAGTTTGTGCATTCCCTGGGAATTGAACCTATGACCTTGGCCATTGCTCTCAAACACAGAATTAAGGTAGCATTGACTGACTATATCATTCTGGCAGTGAAATCTGTACATTAACACTTATTAGACTCTTTTCATTTGTTCTCTATTCCACGAGTTTCCAAATTCAAAGCATTTTCTTGTTGCTCGAAAAAGCCATGTATAATGTTGGGGTTGGGGTTGGGGTGGGGGGTGGGAGAAAAGGCTTTTTTTGTCTCTCACATAGTTAAGATGGCAAGTCAGTTCCCACGCTACCCACATAGTTGTGCCTGTAAAAGTGGGTAGCATGTCACCTTGAAACGCAGCCAATGAGTTCGTTCTTACTAAGTATAGCCACAGTGGGGAGTTTTCTAAACTTAAGGTGCTTTTTGTTGTTGACATTTTGTTTTGAAATCAACTAACAAATCTATCATCTAGTTGGGGATTTGCACATTTAGTCAAATGAATATGAATGTTATTTATACTCAAACATTCTTTTCTTTTTTTTGCAGGTCCTTGGGCTGATTGTTTAAGGTTTCATTCACAATGAAAGTAACGCCACGGGCTGAGGAGAATGGCTTGTGAATTATCCCAGTCCTGCCACCTGCAGTCGGGCATCCTCCTCCTCCTCCTCTGAAGGACGTCAGCTGTTTATGGGAACTACTGGCATTGGTCTCCTGGGGATATAGCTCTCCTTTTGGGACTCCATTTTTCCACCCTTGCCGAGTCGCGGTGTAGCCGGGAGACATGGCTAACAACTCATACAGCGGGGTGAAGAACTCTGTGGCAGAGCCCAATCACGATGGAGAGTTTGGGGTCTCGCTTAATGATCTGCGCGCTCTCATGGAACTGCGAGGGGCTGAAGGATTATACAAAATCCAGGAATCTTTTGCGGACGTTAATGGACTTTGCAGCAGACTGAAAACATCGCCTGTAGATGGTACATAATCATTATTTTGCACTTTCTTTGCTTTGCAAAAAACAGGTCCAGGAGGTATAGAGGAAGGAACACCCACTCTTTGGATGGTTTTAAACAGCACTGTTGCATCTCACTCTAAACATACAGATGTTATCAGTTGTGAGCAGGTCCGGTACACTTGTATGGCATTTTGCTGCATTTTAGTGCATCTGCAGTCTATTGGGAGGTTTGCTGCGGTTGACCCATTGCTGCTGCAGCTCGCTACATGAGCCTTGGCTCAGGCAGCACATAGACAGTATGCTAATATCTACACAATGTCTGATTGAGATGAAGATCTTTCTTCCCTACTAAACAGACTAGACAAAGAATATCCTGCATGTCGGTGTGTTTGACATTTCAAATAAAAGTCCTTAATGTCAAACACAAATGCATTTACCATCCCATTCGATATAGCTTGTGAGAATGTGGCTGCAGCAGAAATTTAACAGCTTTTCTAATGACTAGTTTTAGACCCTTCCTGCTCTGTCTATCTTTATTTTGCTCATACTTTATCCATTTCTTTGTTTATCCCTAGGGCGACAACTATTTGAATCTCTTTTTATCAGAAAGCTAAATCACAAACGCGCTCTTAGGAGTATTTTAATTTGAACAGCAAAACACCTACTGTTAGGATGCACTCAATTAACTTTTGAGGTTGAGACATTTACCAATAAGATTATTTTAGCGATATAACAGCATGTAAGTAATAAAAAGCACAAGCAATCTGTCGAAGCACCTGACACCCCACATGCAGCCATATGCTCATGACTTTCTTTGAAGCTTTTAATACATAATTCTCCCATAATTTAGGCAACTTTGGTCCTCCCAGCAAAAAGTGCAAAGTGACATCATTGACAGAAGTTGCTGTGCCACATCACAGACATCCGACTTAATCGTCAATAAAAATCATTACTGATCATTTTTATTATAGATTTTTTTTGTGTAGCCCTATTTGTCTTTTTTAGCTCTCTCGCTGTCTCCACTTACAGTTGCACATTTTCTTTCTTTCATTGGAAGAGATGTGTGAGCAGGTATATAGTCTTTAGGGTAACATATAGAAAAGTGCAGAGTCAGTGTGCAGACCACAGCTGTAGCTCCATTGGTTTATTACCTCTCTGTAGACATTAGGTTTAATCGCTGACCTGACCTTGATTGAACTCTTGGGGGAAGGGATTTTCAGTTTGATCCCAGATTAAAACGGCACCATGTCCATAGCAGTTTTCTGCAGGCTCTTTCGGACACAGTTTTCTCGTGCGTGAACACGCTGGGGTCGCAGATCAATACCAATGTCAATTGGGGGCTTTTGGCCAGTGTTTCCATGAGAATACAAGCATGCAGGCTTGATCAGCAGTAATGCGTTTTTGTTATTTAAAGTCAAAATATTGCACATGTTCCTGATGGAGAGCTACAAAGGGACAATATTAGTGCCTTGACCTTTAATTAGGTTTGCTCCTCCATTGAAGAAAATGTTAAAAATAGGGTATTATGGGTGCTTGCTCAGATGTTCTGGTTGGTGACTATCCCAAGTTTCTTTGATATTCTGATAGATATGGCTCAGGTCCATATTTGGCCCATTTTATAGTCCAATCCAGTCAACAAAATATTTCATTATGAACAACAACAATAATAGTTATGCTTGCATTACTATTAATGTTGCTGCTAGGTCTTAATACCTAATATGCGTTAAACGTATCTGACACTTGGTATTATGAATAATATGTCTGGCAGAGCAGCAAACTAGGGATGTACCGGCCGATAGAGAAAACTGATAATTCCTTTATATTTGAAAGCTGATAACTGATAGATTGGCAGATAAATCTAAATCAACATTTTTGAGAGCCTGATTACAAAAACAAAAGTCTCACCATTAAAATCCATGTCCCAAGCACACAATAATAATGTTCTCCTTATAATTTTATGTAGCCTATACGACAGACTTGCGCTCATTCATTAACTATCGGCTTTAATATATCAGTCCAAAAAAATGATCGGGCCGATAACGATAACATTAAAAATGAACATATAGCGTCCGATACCGATATGGTGGCTAATATATCATGCATCCCTAGAGCAAACTCTAATCTTTCAGTCTTAATAATGAAGCAACTCTACCTTCTGATATGCATGGCATGCTTGGATGCTTGTATGTAGTGTCACCTGCTGCATCCTACCCTCACAAGGTCTGACTTTTATTAGCAGGCGATGAAATACTGAGTGATTGAAACAAAGGCTTACTGTGCTGTCTGCAGTCCAGAGCTATACCTTTGTCATGGTGTCAGTGGAAACTATAGCGTCAGTGGAAATGTATATTTCGACTTCGTGGCTCAAATAATGGGGTCACACTGATACCATCGATATGACTCCTAAAAATGCGTATTTTGTTTCTTGAATAGACTGTCTGAAATTTGGCCCATGCTGTGCCCGAGCTTTGTATACCGTGTGAATTATGTATTAGTCATAGAAGAATAGTATGAGCATTTCCCCCTCGGTATTCTATTCAGTGCCCAGACTTATAGAGGGCCCTGTCGCTTAGCCAGTCTCTCTGCACGGCACAAGGCTAACTGAGATTGGAACCCCATAGTGATCCGCCGGTTTAGCTCTGCCCGGTTCCCTTCGCTTCACAATGGCACGCTGGCAGGCAGCCCTGCTGTTATGACACGTTTTACAGCTTAATCAGATCACTCAGTTTTGCCATAGGAAATTAAGCAGTCATTCAAGATTACAAGAGCTTTGACAATTGAAAAGGGATTTCTAATTGGTAAGTAGGCCATTTCTCAATTTCGTAGCAAAGCCACCACTAATCTTTCTACTTTTGATTTAACTAGTTACTTTTTAAAGCTCTTTCGGCATCACTTTAAATTGTGATGTTCTTTTCATCATATTTATGTGAATATGTATTTATGCTAGCCAAGTTGACTACTTTTGAAAGGTTCCTCAAATCTAATGTATTACACAATTTGAATGTGTAGACATGAGGGACTTCTACTGCGATTTAAAGGCAAGGGCCGGGGACTTGTCTTAACGGATTTTTATTTGAAAGGGCTACTAATATACATGACCCTGTTTCATGGGCCCTCAGGACAATCTTTCTGGGGCAGTAAGAGTTAAAAATTAATGTTAAATTCGGTATTCCCTAGGGATGCACCGATCTGAAAATTTTGGCCGATACCGATAATTCTTTATGTTTGAAAGCCGATGACCGATATATTGGCTGACAAATCTAAATCCAAATTTTTATATAATTTTTGAGACCCTGATTACAAAAACAAGTCTCACCACTAAAATCCATGTCCCAAGCGCACAATTATACTATTCTCCATTCTTATCATTTTATGTAGCCTATATGACAGACTTGTGCTGCACATGTTTCACTTAACTGTATTTTCCTTTTTTCCCAATCATATTTCAAGCAATTCAAAACCATCATGGTGAGCATCTGAAGCATCTCAGCTGAAGGAAATAATCCATTAATTATCGGCTTTAATATATCGACCAAATCTTCTTATCAGGCCGATAATATTACAAATGAACATATGTCGGCCGATACCGATATGGTGGCCGATATATATCGTGCATCCCTAGTATTCACAATTCTTTTTAGAAGACTTAACACAAATGTTTCTGAAGGATATCTCAGAAAAGACTTACCTGCTTAAATCAAGTGGGAGGTGATGTTTGTAAGGTTTACAACCAGCCGCAAGCTTCATCCAGTACTCCTGATGCTTGTATGTATGACCCGGGCTCTGGCACTCTCTTAAGTGTGTTAAAGGTGAAGTGTTGGTTTTCCAGCACTTTCTTCTTTCTCACCTTACAAGCAAGACACTCGTAGGTAGGTTGATTTTCCACGAAAGGTGTATACTTCAAAACATTGCTCAGTTTGTTTGAGCATCCTAACCAGACCGACACAGCAATATTAGCTCAAACAATTGCGGAAGTTGGAGACGGAATTGTCTAGATGCACAGAAAAGACACACTTTGCGTTTTAGGTGCAGCTACACCACCTGTCAGAATTATCCTGACTTACTATAGATGTTTATGAATGAGCTTTTAGTAAAAAAAAAACTAAAATCTAACTAGCAATGGAGCTCAGTAGATTGTTGTTTGTGAGGTATTCATTGCTTATCATTTGCTTTGTTGAAGTCTGAATGGGTTGATTAGCATAGTTATTCATCATTTAATGTTTTCTATTGTCTTGTCTAGCTTGTTAAATATGTTTCTTTCCTGGATTTTCACATTAGAGATTAGTAAAAACATTTTCTCGTCTATAGAGTCCCCTGTTTTTGTGGCTTTCAAGGTCTCAGGTGAAAAGAGAAACTGACGTCAAATGATTTGGTCTCCTTTGGGGGAATTGCAAAAACCTTGGAGTCTTCGCAGCAACTAGTGCAAACGCTAGTTTTAGGTATACAACACCTAAAACTTATTAGCACTTCCAGCAATCATAGTGCTAATTCTGCACTCAGTAGCATGCAAATGAATAATTAGCTGTCTAAATGGCCATGTTTTGATGGTCTTATTATTTATTTTTTTCTTCTTGTTTAATCTTCGCTTCAGTGATGCTTTAAACTAGCTGTCTGCTTGATCTTGAGTAAGAGTGGAATTGAGATGTGTACTGCAGCATAAATGCATTTTTGACAGAGGCGTAAGACCTGACTCATCTGCTCCTTAGCCCACACTCTCCAAGCCGGGAGAGAGAGAATGTAATCCTCAGCCTCAATTTCCACACTACACAAACCTGGATTTAATGCACTGGCGTTGAAGCAAGCAGAAGTTTTCAGCAGTTAGCTGCTGTGCTTTCATCAAGAAGTATTGGTTACCAGTACAAACAAACATTTTTAGTTTGCTTCATTTTTGGTTTCTCTTCCTTATTTCAGAATCTATGTATGTACATGTCATCGCTGAAGTGATAAAGTTCATTACTATTTTTTATTAGTCACAAAGATTATAATGTTCGGATTGTTCTGTGAAATAGTTTCCACTAGAATAGAAACCGCTAGATTTTTAAGCAGCAGACTTAAATAGTATTTTCTTGTAAAACCGTCCAATAATCTTTATTTAAACCTTCAAAAAAATCTTCTTTTTTTTGTTGAAATTAATTACATTTATCGACTTGCGTTGCATTCAAGGTATACATTTGAACATTTATGCCTTCTCTGGGAATCAAGCCATTGACCTCTACTGTTTGAGCTCCAGGAATTCCCATGTATACCTTAAATGCTGTGTAAGTAGCTTTGAATAAATCATCGGTCAAATGAATTAACGAATGCAAATGTCGCAGACATTGAAGTTGTCCATACAAAAAGCTGTTTGGTTGTGTACAGTCAAAAAGCCGTGTGTAATCCAGTAGCAGAAATGTGCTTTTGGGACACTGAGTGTTAATATGCAGTGAAACCTTCAGCTCAATGGGTGACAGCAAGAGTCAAACAGCTCTATGGCTTTGCTGAGTAATGTGGAGGATGTTGTCATGACAATAGGCTCTGCTGACCAGGCTTCTCTCTGGTCTGGCAGGCAAACCATCCTGTTCAGTCACACATACACATTCATTCTGACGCCCAGACACTAGATGCATAAACACACAATCTATTCATCCGCACGGCTCATTCACATGTAGACATCCTTTCTTTGTTTCTTAACATGTGGTGAGTGTGAGTGAACTGAACGCACACACCATGACTTCTTTGAATACCTGCTTTGAATGTAGAGAGTTATTCAAATGGGCAAACCAGAGGACTGCTGTTACACCAGTGCATTTGAATGATTCCCGAGAATGACAGTGTACAATGAACCCAATATTTGTTTTTTTTGTCCTGTCAGTTTTTGGCATTGGTCCTGGATTAAACTAAGTTTTCACACCCAGGAAATTCTCAGGATCTTGTGTCAAAATCCCACTCGCTCTACTGCTGTAAGGCCAGCATTAATGGATTAGCTGTGCTAATAGCTCATAATCGATGAAATACAAAAGAGTGTAAGCCTTTTTGTAAATGTATTTTTTTTACTTTTTTTTTAATAATGATTTTAGCCTGGACATGGAAAAACATGGCTAAAATTGTTGCCTGTTCTGTCAGACATCTGTAGAAACAGTGTTCAAGACTATAGAGAGTCAAAAGATATTATACAGAATAATAAAATATAGATTTGGGTCAGCAAGATTTGAAGTAAATTAATATTTTTATTCAGAAAGGATACGTTAAATTGATTAGCATGTTGCAAAAGATTTCCATTTCAAATAAATGCTGTTCTTTTGAACTTTCTATTCATCAACGAATCCTTTCGTTGGAAAAATTGTAACACTGTTTCCAAAAAAATAAGCAGCAACTGTTTTCAGCGTTGATTATAAGGAATGTTTCTTGAGAAGTTTCCACATCAGCATATTAGAATGATTTCTAGAGGATCATGTGACACTGAAAACTGTAATAAATAGTAATGAATCACATTTCACAAACAGGAAACTGTTTGATATACTGATATAATATAAACTGATATACATTTTTTGTCTTATTCTGAAAGACTTTATCTCTAAGTTACTGTCGCTGACCCACAGGTCTTTTCTTCCTCGCTAATCCTGACCCTCATAGAAACTCATTAAGTATCGTATGCTTCTAAGAAGGTCTGTGTTCTGTGTTTACTTGAGTTATTAATTTTGTGTTTCTTTCTCACTCTTTTTCTTCCAGGATTAAGTGGGCAGCCCTTAGATATTGACAAAAGAAAAGAAGCATTTGGACAGAACTTTATACCTCCGAAAAAGCCAAAAACCTTTCTTCAGTTAGTATGGGAAGCATTACAAGACGTAACATTGATTATTTTGGAAGTGGCAGCAATAGTTTCTTTAGGCCTTTCTTTTTATAAACCTCCGGATTCAGACAGTAAAAGTAAGTAACCTATTTCTTTCTTTCTGCTTTATTTATAGCTTATCTCGATTTCAGGCTGTTCTGAGCTGAGTTTTATTGTTTGTGTGTGTGTGCAGATTGCGGGGAAGCAGCGGGTGGAGTAGAGGATGAAGGAGAAGCTGAGGCTGGATGGATAGAAGGAGCAGCGATCCTCCTGTCTGTTGTTTGCGTGGTGCTCGTAACAGCATTTAATGACTGGAGTAAGGAGAAACAGTTTCGTGGCTTACAGAGCCGCATAGAACAAGAGCAAAAGTTTACGGTGGTTCGGGGAGGGCAAGTCATTCCTATCCCTGTGGCCGAAATTGTCGTCGGGGACGTTGCACAAATTAAATATGGTAAGCTGACATTCATTTGCTTAGATTTCTCATTTCCTTTCTAGAGGGATGTCAAAAGTGCCAGTCTGACATTTCACTAGTGATTATTACCTTTTCCTGTATAGTCACCTTGAAATAAGTTTAAAAACTGCTGAATTGAACATTATTGTGATGGGATACCTTCTTTGTCAGGTGACCTCCTGCCTGCTGATGGCGTTCTCATCCAGGGCAACGACCTCAAAATAGATGAGAGCTCTTTAACCGGAGAGTCTGACCATGTGAAGAAATCGATGGAGAAAGATCCTATGCTGCTGTCAGGTGGGACATGAAGATACAATCCACAGCGACAGCAACCGATCATTAGTGTTGTTAAAAGTAAAAAAAAAAAACTTTTGTGCAGTTTCTGTTGAGTCCTGTCTCGCCTCTTCCCAAAAGTTCAGTCAAACCAAATAAATGTCCAGCTTTTGAGTTCAGATGTTGGCTATGTAGGACCTGCTCCCTCTCAGCAAGGCTATTGCACATCTTCAGCTAATCCCATTTTATGAAAGCAAGTTGATCCTCTGATAGAATGACATTGCTGTGTGCCTTCCCAGAGGAGATGAAGGGGGATTTGCAAGCCTGAGTGGGCACTCCTCCAGCGGAGCTTGCGTTAGCATGCTGAGTCTAGCCTAGCAGAAACCTCTCCCTGACAAATTTTTTGTTTCATAGTCCCCCTCCTCAAGCCTCAATAATAGTAGAGGAAGCCTGAGATGGGAGGCAGAAAAATGGCCAGTCATTTCCTTTTTTTTAAAGCCCAATAAGTAAACGACTAGTACTCATAGAGCATAATAAAAAAAAATCAGTAGACCTGCCTGTAGAGTGCTGAAAACTGTTACCTTCTCAAACACAGTTTGGTTCCAATTGAGAGTGAGCCCCAAATTTTCAGGACTTACACCCACATTTTGAATACTAAATAGTCTACTAAATTGGATAACTAGTTATCTGTCATAAAGCTGAGCTGTGTGACATTTGATCGTTCGTCACTTTTTTTTTTTTGTCTTCCACATATTTGTGTTCTGGACCATTACCGGAACACAGAAATAAATGGCATATGACCTTTATTCACCTCATCTTCCTCTGTGCAGGTACTCATGTCATGGAGGGTTCTGGAAAAATGGTTGTCACTGCTGTCGGAGTCAATTCCCAAACTGGAATCATCTTCACGTTATTGGGGGCGGGAGAAGATGACGAGGATGAGGAGGAGGAGAAGAAGAAAAAAGAAAAAGAGAAAAAGAAAGAGAAGAAAAGTAAGTGATCTGTATTATTTGGTGCCTTTTTAGTCTGCCTCAGAAACTAAAATAGACCAACCCGTGGCCTTTTCATTCTGTAGCTACTGTGGCTGCAGAGAAATGAATTGAATAGGCGTGTGTTCCTGTATTCATGAAAGTGTGCTTTTGTCTATCTCGGAAAAGAGAGATTTCTTTCCTTTTTTTATCAGTATTTTTCCGTCTGGTATAAAATGTCTGAAGCAGTGACTCCTGGAAAAATGTAACGAGTTCTCGTGCACTCCATTAACTAACTGCCATTTAATGCATTTCTGGCAGCCCGTGTTGGGGCTCCAAATGAGTGCCTGCAGATACATGAATATTTCAGTGCTTTCAGAGGTTGGGCCCCAAGTTGCTGTTCAGTGACTGCGCACCTCTTTAAAACTTAGTGCGTTTGGGGTCTAGCCGCTGCAGTGGATCTGCAGGCCTCATGAGGTCGTGGCACACATCTGTTCTTAAATATTCGAGAGCCTTTTCTCATTCTGTTAAATCAAAGAGAAGATTTGCATAATTGGAAATATGTTCAAATGTGCGCTGCAGAACCGTCGCTTACATAATGGTGAATAATGAATAAATTAGTGAGTCTTTGTTATGTGACTTCTTTTTCTCTCTGTCAATACAGATAAAAAGCAGGATGGCTCTGTGGAGAACAGAAAGAAAGGTGAGTTACCCTATTGACTTAATGACATAATGAACACCATATTGGCTTAGCAGGCCACCCTCTTACAAACTCCTGCCTGCATTAAAACCATCGCCTTAACCCATTAGTGCTATTGGATCTTCATTAAAGCTTATCCACGCTAGTGAGGTGCAAAGAAGTGTGTGTAGTGTTGAGAGGTTAGATTGGTTATAAGAGTGTTTTGGAGCTCGACAGTTCAAAAGTTTGGGTCAGTAAGATTTTGAAATGAATAAATACTTTTATATTATAAATATTAAGCAGCATAGCTGATTTCAACATTCATAAGAGATGTTTCTTGAGCACCGAATCAGCATATTAGAATGATTTCTGAAGGACCATGTGACACTGAAGATCGAAGAGTAATGGCTGGTTGATCACAGGAATAAATTACATTTTAAAAATATATTAAAATAATAAAGAGTTATTTAAATATATGCAGCCTTGGTGTGATTAAGAGACTTCTTTTTAAAAACATTGAAACCATTTTACCGACTTTTGAATTAGCAGTGTGCAGCTCTTAGTCCAGATATGTGCTCCTGTCTCGCTTGAAACCTTTTATTATCTAAAATCACCTTCCCAAGCAGGGCAGTGTCCACATTCAGGCCACCCTGTGTTCAGAATCAAACTCTATTCTAAAAGTAGAGCATGCTTGTGTTTATTGAAGCCCCGGCTACAGATCGCCCTGCCAGAAATGAGTTTTAATCCACCAGACTAGTGTTACAGCTCCGTTAGTAGGACGCAGCAGCACAGCACGGTAGAATAGCAGTTGCACATCGCCCCTTCAGATGCAGTCGCATTACCTCACATCACACACCCGTTAAATCCTGCACACAAGCCGACTGCGTCATGCTTCAGCGGCGTTAGACGTAGATATCCTGCTGTGTGCTTGTCTGTATGATTGCACGCATGCTGAGTTCTTTGTGTGATGTCACCTCACTGGCAGGCTGTAGCGCGCAGAGCGATGACCTTGAGATCAGGCTAAGTGTGTGCATGTCTTTTATAGCTGATAGTGATAAGTGATGGGCTGGACATCTGAGTGTGGCGATGAGGTGACATGGGTTTGCATGTGGCTCTTAAATGTGAGCTCTGTCGAGCTCTGCTTTTTCGGACCGTAAAAAATGATCATTCATTTATAATCACTATTATAATTAATCTTCTCAATTATATTTGTCACGTGGGGGAACCACCATTTAATTAGAAAAGGCTTCCTGTGGTCTGAGCAGTGAATTCCTGTGCCCGCTGCATAGTCACTGTTTTCTTTCTTTCTCTTCGTAGCTAAAGCCCAGGATGGTGCCGCAATGGAGATGCAGCCTCTAAACAGTGATGAAGCGGCTGAGGGTGAGGAGAAGAGAAAATCCAACATGTCAAAGAAAGAGAAATCGGTCTTGCAAGGAAAGCTGACCAAATTAGCGGTCCAAATCGGAAAAGCAGGTAAGCATGTTCACTTTGAGGGCATCTATATCTGCTAGTGTCCTCCCTAAAGTTGAGAAAATGACACTTTAGAAGGTAGATGCATTTTAAGTCTACAGTCTTGCCAAACTAGCCAAATATATTGATGACTCGTCCAGCATTACACAGATTTTTGTCCAATCAAATGCTATCCACTATGAAAAAATCCCACCCCCAATACCTTCTTCAACTGACTAGCAATAGTTTCATCGCCGTGACATAACTAAAGCCTGTTTGGTTATTTAGAAATGGATGTCTCAACAAACCTCAGTAGGAAATATGTCAACACAGAACAGAAAACTGCATTTGTCCGGTGTGAGGTCTCGGAGCCTTACAGTCACTCTCTCAGTGGTAATGGTTTTTTCGGTGTGCGCGTTGGGCTTTAGAGGTGTTAATGTATGTGTCTCTGTGCAGGTCTGGTGATGTCAGCCATCACAGTAATCATCTTGGTGGTGTTGTTCGTGGTGGACACTTTCTGGGTCCAGGGACTTCCCTGGGAAAAAGAATGCACACCCGTCTACATCCAGTTCTTTGTTAAGTTCTTTATCATCGGTGTGACTGTGCTGGTGGTGGCTGTCCCAGAGGGTCTTCCGCTGGCTGTAACCATCTCGCTGGCTTACTCTGTCAAAGTATGACCCTGCATCTTTTGTTTAAATGTTCATGGTTTTCATGACGTGGACATCTTAGAGGTGTGACGTTAGCCATTTGTTCTGACAATGTGCAGCATATGCTGATCTAATAATCATGATTTGCCATCTATTTTCACAAATCGCTTGGCATTTATTACCCGCCCCTTGTAGCTGTTACAGTAATATTACTTCTGCCGTTTAGTTGGGGATTAGTGGACTTTCCTGTTTAATCTTGCGCTCAATCTGTTTATCTGTCAGTTTATCACCTCCCTGCTACCAACCCAGTTTTTCATTGTTTTACTTTGCTGCTGTATTTCAGAAAATGATGAAAGACAATAATTTGGTGAGGCATCTTGATGCCTGTGAAACCATGGGCAATGCCACAGCCATCTGTTCGGATAAGACGGGGACTCTGACTATGAACCGGATGAAAGTTGTTCAGGTCAATATCGCTGACAAGTACTACAAGAAAGTCCCTGAGCCTGATCTCATTCCTGCCAACATCCTGGAGCTGCTCACAGTGGGCATCAGTGTCAACTGCGCTTACACCACCAAAATCATGGTGAGTTATTTTCATAAAATTAGATTTTTTTCATTTTTTTTATTGAGCATTTTTAACTATACATTATCAGTCAATAGTGACTTGATTTCATCCTAAAATGACAAAAAATGACAAAAAATAAAAAAAGACATAAACAAATTGCAAAATGGCTAAAACTTAAACTAAAATGAAAAACTGAAAATATAAAAATAAAAGCTAATTAAAAATATTATTATTATTATAAATAGACAGGAAAAAAATACTATGGAAGCCAATGGCTATCGACAACTGTCTGGTTACCAACGTTCTTCAAAATATCTTCTTTTGTGTTCAACAGAAGAAAGAAACTCATACAGGGTTGGAACAACTTGAGGGAGAGTAAATGATGAAAGAGTGTTCATTTTTGGGTGAACTATCCCTTTAAATAACAGTATATCATAATGCTGTATCTTTTACTGATATCAATTTGGGCAGTTTAGGACCGGTGGCTGAATTAAAACCCTTTTGCAAGATGTTTTAAAGCATATCTCATATTATAAGTTTTTACGATCTTTAACTAGATTATCTTTTCTTCCAGCCCCCTGAGAAGGAGGGAGGCCTGAATCGTCAGGTGGGCAACAAAACTGAATGTGCCTTGCTGGGCTTTGCCGTGGACTTGAAAAAAGACTATCAAGCAATCCGCAACGAAATCCCTGAAGAGAAGCTTTACAAAGTCTACACCTTCAACTCCGTCAGGAAATCCATGAGCACCGTGCTGAAGAATGCTGACGGAAGCTTCCGGATGTTCAGCAAAGGAGCCTCTGAGATTCTGCTGAAGAAGTATGTCATGCTCAATCATAAATGCTCGGTTTGGTCATTGTTAACGGCTTGGCACCAGAGGATGCATTTCAAAGGATGAGTAAAACATTGTAGTAGTCTATCGCTTTTCATAAAGAGTGTGTGAGAGGTGTGTCAGCAATCTTGATTGGCAGATCAAATGCTTCACCTCCCCTTCCAAAGCCCCTAGGCTGTGTTACTGATAGATTTCCCTGGAGAAATTACTTGGATGGCTCAGTTGCTATGTGCTGTTGGGTATCTGCGATATCTTACCTTGCTCTCTCTTGCTCTCACCCAGGTGTTTTAAAGTCCTGACAGCGACGGGTGAGGCAAAGGTTTTCCGGCCCAGAGACCGAGATGACATGGTAAAGAAAGTCATCGAGCCTATGGCCTCTGAGGGCCTGAGGACCATCTGCCTGGCTTACAGGGACTTCCCTGTTTCTGAAGGAGAACCAGACTGGGATAACGAGAACGATATCCTCAGCAGGCTCACCTGTTTGTGTGTCGTTGGTATTGAAGACCCAGTCAGACCAGAGGTACAAGCAGTAACAAGCATTTGTAACAAGTTTTCCTTGTTTTCCTCAGCACATTACTTACATTTTACGGTTATATCATTGTGTAAATGTTAGAAAGCCACACAAGTATTTCCATTTTGCGTGAAGGCTTGTCCTGACAGCAAGCGAGTTGGCACCAGCACGTGACTGCGCAAAAAAGAGATATAATATACACAATATAACTAAAATATACATTTTTCTAAAATATTTCTTGTTTACATTAAAGACTAAAATTTGACATGTAACATGAGTAATACAATTTTTCTTTAATATAATTTTAATTTAGTGATTAATTACTACTTTCAAATGGTAAGCAATCAATTTAACCCCACATAATATTAAATTGCACATGTCATACTTGGATACATTAAACATTTGTTTTCATTGCCTTCAAATTGTACACATTGTTTGGGGGACAACATTGGGCAGGATGTGGAATAACAATTTTGTAAATAATGGAAATAATTTTTTAATGGTAAATACAGTGTTTCCCACAGGATTTTGTGAGACTGTTGTGGGTGGACCTCGGCCTCTCCGCAAGAAAATTGTGTACATTTTAAAGTTAAATAAATTCATCAATCTGGTGCACTTTGAAAGTTCAAAATTAAGAGCTCCAACCCATATTCGGTGTGCAAATTTAACAAAGAAAAGAATTAGTGAATTGACTTCTACCTGAACTTTAAAGGGGACTCAAAACTAATAATATATTATATATTTTATATTATTATTATTATTATTATCCCTATGACAGTAATTGTCATGTATTGTAAAACAAATGCACTGTAAAATAAATGAAAATGAATACTTCATAATATTATATTTCCTCACGGTACAATAGGGAAATTACTTTTGTTCTAATTTCTACACTTGCAAGAGAAAAACCCTTGAGCTTTTATTTTGGCGGAAAACGCCGGATCATGAGCTGCACACGGATCATAAATGTGCAGCGCAAACAGCCTTTTGCTATTTAATTAGATAACGTAATATTGCCGATCAAAACACAATGTTAAAGACCTTTTATGTGAAGTTTAAATATATTTTCGGTTCATTATGAAACTGTGGCGGGACAGATGGGAAACACTGAAATAAATATTTTTCCCTATTTTATCAAAGAAAGAAATAATCCGTTATCAAAATAATAGTTTGTTGCAGCCCTACTTTAATTTCGAGAGTCTCTTGCATTAATAACTTCTCTCGGTCATGCTCTCTTGTTCTTTCCCGCTCAGGTCCCTGATGCCATTAGAAAGTGCCAGCGTGCTGGAATCACAGTGCGCATGGTCACCGGGGACAACCTTAACACTGCCCGCGCTATAGCAACTAAATGTGGCATCCTGCAGGCAGGAGATGACTTCCTCTGCTTGGAGGGCAAAGAGTTCAACCGCCGGATCCGTAATGAAAAGGGAGAGGTAAAAGGCACAGTCTATTGATGGCAGGACTTTTCACACAAACACAGAAGCTCATGTGATTCCTCTTTTTTTTTTTTTTAGATCGAACAAGAGCGGATTGACAAAATATGGCCTAAACTCCGGGTGCTGGCGAGATCTTCGCCGACAGACAAGCATACACTAGTCAAAGGTGCTCAATCCTACATCCTACAGTATGAGTGATTAATTCTATGCTCAAAAAGTGTTTCTGGAATTGCTGTGTGTCTTGACACATGTCTTTTCCTTCAGGTATAATTGACAGCACTGTTTTGGAGAAGAGGCAGGTTGTGGCGGTAACAGGAGACGGCACCAATGATGGCCCTGCCTTAAAAAAGGCCGATGTTGGGTTTGCCATGGTATGTGGCTACAGAAAAGAAAAAAAAAAGGATTCTGTGCATTCGATTTTGATTTGAATGCCTTTTATATTGTGTGCTTGTTATTTTCAGGGCATTGCTGGCACAGACGTGGCTAAAGAAGCCTCCGATATCATCCTCACTGACGACAACTTCAGCAGCATTGTCAAGGCAGTCATGTGGGGGCGAAATGTGTACGACAGCATTTCAAAATTCCTCCAGTTCCAGCTCACCGTCAATGTGGTGGCTGTGATCGTGGCCTTTACTGGAGCTTGCATCACACAGGTATCATTAAAAAAAAAACACGAAGCACAATAATGCTGCAGCTGACCGTGCCGTTAAGATAAAAAGTGCAGCTCTGCGCAAAGGATTGCGTCTTAACAGATGAACCATGGTGGTTGATGGAAGCAGCTGATTGCTACCCATCCTGTGTGAAGTGATTGGAAATTGTTAGGCTGAGGCATGAAGACTTGCAGGCTGTCAGCATGGGATCTGGCACTGCTGTCCACAGACAAAGCCCCAGTCCGAAATGAGCCGGCTCTCCTCTGTTAAACGGAATGATAGTCGAGCTGATTGCAGTTGAGGTCCTGTATTATTGCGTAATGAACTGGAGGATTACATTCGCGCTTTGCATTGCTGTCAGTAGCCAAGGCTGGACGTGGGCTCGGGCCTCAGGTGTTCTGCTCGTTTCGTATGTAATTGTCCCCGGATATTGTTCATGAGCTGGCCCACTCACTATTTGTGCTCGCAGACTCCGCCAGAATTTCAGCACCTCTAATTCATGTAGTTCTGCGCTTTATGTGTTCAATATTTCGTCTAATCGGATCATTTTTCAGCTCAGTTTTCACGTTTAAATTCATTATGCAGATTTCCACTGAAAAACTGTGCACAAAATGCAAAAAGCCAGTACTCATGCAAATGCAGAGCTGTTATGAGAGAATGTTATGAAGGTGGCAGCAGTGAATGAGGTCAGAGCGGTCACCTCCTGTTCTCTCTCTCTCTCTCTCTCTCTCTCTCCCAGGACTCTCCGTTGAAAGCTGTACAGATGTTATGGGTTAATCTTATTATGGACACATTTGCCTCTTTGGCCTTGGCCACTGAACCCCCCACCGAATCTCTTCTGCTGAGGAAGCCTTACGGCCGTAATAAACCCCTCATCTCCAGGACAATGATGAAGAACATATTGGGTCATGGGGTCTACCAGCTCACCATCATCTTCACTTTGCTCTTTGCTGGTAAGAACTTGCACATGTTCAGGCAACCAACTGAGTCAAGCACATTATAATAGCATAAAGCAAACGCCCATGAAAATGGAGGAGCCTGCAGGTTGTGATGAGTTAAAATAATAGAAATAATGATTAATTGTCAACAGTTCTTATTTTTAATTGTTTTATGAGCCATTTGACTGCACCCTTTCTATTGTAACTGCTGTCATATCCTTAATTGTTTCATGATGCTACAAAGAGCCTTATTTCTAACACTGCAATGTTTTCTGCTCAACTTTCAGGTGAGAAGATATTCGACATTGACAGTGGGCGTAATGCCCCTCTTCACTCTCCCCCTTCTGAGCACTACACCATAGTCTTCAACACCTTTGTGTTGATGCAACTGTTTAATGAAATCAATGCACGGAAGATCCATGGGGAACGAAATGTCTTTGAAGGCATTTTCAACAATTTGATCTTCTGTAGCATCGTCTTTGGGACTTTTGTTATTCAGGTACGTCCATGTGAAGGCCTATAATCAGAGCACAGTGACTACTTAAACATAAATAGATATTTCTGAATTATCTGAGCATAATGTCATGAACTCACTAAGTGATTGTGATCCCCTCAGATTGTGATCGTGCAGTTTGGAGGAAAGCCATTCAGCTGCGTGGGGCTCAATATTGAACAGTGGCTATGGTGTGTCTTCTTGGGCTTTGGATGTCTACTCTGGGGACAGGTGAGCATCATCTGACTATTCCTCCTTATATTATATAAATCAGCTTTTTGTAGCCAGCCTGTAACTTGCACCAACACAAACTCCTCAATAGTAATAGAGCAGTGCCCCCTAATGGCAGTGAGCTAAATTGCACGACAGAGCATTTTGGTTTTGGTTTCCTGGCCCACTTGATATCCATCCACGCTCTTTCATTCAGGTCATTTCCTCGATCCCCACGAGTCGGCTGAAGTTCCTGAAGACTGCCGGTCACGGCACGCAGAAGGAGGAAATCCCAGACGAGGAGCTGGAGGAGCTGGATGACATGGAGGAAATCGATCATGCTGAGCGAGAGCTCCGCAGGGGGCAGATTCTTTGGTTCAGAGGCCTCAACCGCATTCAGACTCAGGTAACCTCTCGAAAACAGCACAACTCCGCAGCCAGGAGCCCTAATGCCCGCCTTGCTTAATCAATTTCGATTTTTTTTATTTATTTCTCTTTTTCTGATTATGGTTTGAGTTAATACACCCTCAAATCGATCCACCACTTATGGTGACCTTACACTGGTGGAAGAGGGTTTATTAATGCAGTTTATCAGTGCAATGCTAAAGGCAAATGTCAGGTCAGGTTCTTTTAATTCAGTGCCTTTTTTTTCTCTCTCTCTTCTCTTAGCCACTCTCTTTCTCTGTCTTCTTTATATGGGTGCCCTTCTTCCTCTATCCCTTCTCTTCTCTCACTTCTTCCTCTGACTCTTTCTTTCTCTCTCCTGTGCGTTCTCTGGGCCTATCACACTCTCTGATTCCTTCCAGATGGATGTAGTGAGTGCGTTCCAGAGCGGAATTTCCTTTCAGGCGGCCGTCAGGCGCCAGCCCTCCAGCACCAGCCAACAGCACGATGTAACCAATGTTTCTAGCCCTACACATGTAGCCTTATCTCCTGCTACTGCCTTCAACACCGCTTCTGCCACTGTCGGGTGTGAGTGCGTGTTTATTAGTGCATGACAATTAACACTTCCTCCTCTCGCCTAACGGTCTTCATTCTTCTCCTAATGTCTCCTCCTCTCTCGCTCTCTTGTTCGAAACGATTTGTATCTCGAAACATCTTCCACATTGCTTCTCAATGTTAACGGCTGTTTATCTTAAGTGTTAAGGTTGAGGTATCTGTGTCTGTGTTTGATGGCTTTGGCTGGGTTTCACCGATGAAGAGTAGTTGTCTAATACCGTCTGGTGTGTCTGCAGCCCTTGCGCGTGCTCTCCAGGCTCATAGTCTTCCGCGTGTAAATGTTTTGAGTATACGCCCATGGTCACACTGATAACCCAGCCAATCGCACCAAATTGGTCTCGTGAGTGGGACATTTTTAAGGCCTCGTTCTGGTAAGTATTTGGGGGTTTTCTGTAGGGTCGTCTTTTAACAGATATGCTGGATGTTGTGCTGTAGTTTAGCCACAAATGAACTTCCTGTAATCCTGCTGTTCGTCACCTTTCCTGTGGTGTCCGTTTTTGCTCGTTCACTCATTCTTGGCGCTACTGTCCGTACTCAACACGGTTTCTTCTTTCTCACACTTCCACATGCTCCACTCAGTGCCAGTTTTATCATTCTCTTTCTCTCTCTCTGTCTGTCTTTTTTTTTATGTAACTTCGTTATTTTACAGGGATGATCTGCGACTGGAAGAGAAGCTGGCGAAATCATGTCGTTTCTGTTTGTCTTTCAGCACAATTCTAACCACGTCAATATTTCCATCTTTCATCAGGTCCTGGCTGTCCACAAAACCCTTTTTCTCTGTTCAGGGCACTTTTGTATTTTGTCTGAAACTGTCTTTTGTTTTTAGTCTTGAAATGGGCTAATAAAATGGATGTCGGACTTTGGGAAACTGAGTTTGAAACGCTACGACACTGACTGCCGCATATTCCTTCTTAGATTCTGTGAAATGTGTCATGGGCTATACTCAAAGGTTTACCTCTGTTGAAACACAAGGTAGCGCTGCTCTGCATGGGTCCAGTCTCTAGACCGTTTGTGGATTTACTTGTGCTGGTTAGCTTAAACTTGCTTGGCTGCTTTAAAGTTTTGCGTCTCTAATTCACAACATAATAAGTGATCTATCCCTCCCCACCAATACAAGCATGCCCAAAAATATTAACCTCATGTGTTGAGCTGTGTCCTCTGGGGTTGCCATGTCCTCTCTCTTCTCCTGTCTCTTCTGTTTTCTTTCTCTCTCTCTCTCTCCCTATTTCTCATTTGCATTTTGAATAATTGGCTATATGTGATTTACAAGTGAGAAGTTCTTTCCAGTTTGGTACATCTGTTACTTCTGAGAAAAGAGGATTTTCTGTCCCTTGGTCAGAGGATAAGCTCACCGTAACACAAGCATCAGGTTTTCAAGAGTCTCTCTCTCTCTCTCTCTCTGTATCTCTCTCTGTATCTCTCTCTCTCTCTCTCTCTCTCTCTCTCTCTCTCTCTCTCTCTCTCTCTCTCTTGCACGACATCTGACCGCTCACACACTCTCTCTCTCAGACGGTTTTGGTGCGCTAACCTCACTGCTCTCCACTCATCAATTAAAACCAGTCCATTTGGCCTTTTGGTTTAACCTTTACTTAAAAAAAAAAAGAAGAAAAAAAAAAGAAGTGATGTTTGACTTTGTATGCCTGTTTGTGTACGTGTGTGCGGACGAGCGGCAGATCTCTGCGAGCGGCAATGCTGACTTTCCGTCCCGTTCTCCCACAGATCCGAGTGGTGAATGCATTCCGCAGCTCGCTGTCGCCCTATGAGGGCCTGGAGAAGCCAGAGTCTCGCAGCTCCATCCACAACTTCATGACCCATCCGGAGTTCCGGATAGAGGACTCGGAACCCCACATCCCCCTCATCGACGACACGGATGCAGAGGACGACGCCCCCACTAAGAGAAACGCCACACCCACTCCTCCTCCCCCACCCTCGCCCAATCAGAACAATAACGCCGTAGACAGCGGCATCCACCTCTTCCTGGATCCCAGCAAGCCAGCCACTCCCTCAACTCCCGGGAGCCCCATGCACAGCCTAGAGACGTCCCTTTGATCAGCTCTGCCCCCCTCGGTACGACACACAACACCTGCTCGTCTCCGCAGAGACTAAAACCTGGAGAACTCATTGGATGAGAGGGGCGGAGCCAAGGATCTCTCGGGAGCTTAGCTTTCGCTTCTCTTTATCTGGATGGTGTTGTACATCTGTTCTTTTTGCCCTTTGCTTATTCAAACACTGATTTCTGCATCATTTGGCTGTTAATATTTTGAATTATTTATGTTTTTTGGAAGACACAGGTCTGTTTACAAAGTTTGTAGATACTTTTTTTTTTCTTTTTTTTTCTTTTTTCTTCTGTTTGTTGGTGGAAGAGCTTCCTGATGCAGAGAAATGGGGACAAATGAAATAAGAGAAATATTTCAGATACTGCTGTATTTTCAGGAAAAAAAGGGTGTTTCTATGGAAACCGAATTATTTTTGCCTGCAAGTTTTATTTGTTATATATTTGTAGATACATAGAACCTTCTAGCCAAATAGAAAACACTAAGGCTTGTATAGCAGAGAAGGTATTGAGGTCCATGTGAGGTTTATTTTTCATTGGACTGGTGATGGGAGGGAGCCGTAGTCGAGGATCTCTGTCCTTTCATCTCCTCTCATACTTAACTATTTCACCCCTTAAAGTGGTTAGTTTTGTTTTGTTTTTTTAAGTTCCAAGATTCCATGTCTCATTCTCATTTGGAAGTTGAATTGTGTGAAATGGCTGGAGTCTTCACGCTTTTAACGGTGTGATTTTTGAAGTGGAGGCCACACCATGTCAGCCTTTAAAGAATGAATGCATCTGTGATTTAACTTATTTGAAATGGTCCACAGTCAGTTCAACAATGACATTTAAGTTCCTGCCAATGTATCATAAGTTTGTTTACTCAGGCTGAAAAAAAAAAAAAAAAAAAAAAAACACCTAGAAAATTGAATTGAAAAGGATGCAATGATTTAAAAAGTAAAGAATTTTCACTTAAGATTGTCTTTTAGGTAGTAAATTGTTGTCTCGGTCAAAAGGAAAAATAAAAGAAGGAAAAAGAGTGAATTGTTTTCAAATTTTGTTTCTTTTCTTTTTTCTTTTTTCTTGTTTGTTTCTTTGAAAGAAAATATTTCCTCAAGTGTTTTGGTTTGTTGGTCATATGAAAATGACAAAGTTTTTTTTTTTTTTTTTTTTTTCTCCTTCATATTCCATCAATATTGCTGTCAGTTAAGAAAATATTGCTGCAATTGTTTGTAGAATATATTTAAGACCTGAAGTACTGGAAACACAAAGGAATCAACGTGAAGAATTTTCCAAAAAAAAAAACATGCGTATAACACTGGTATCACAGCACAGGGTACTTTATTTCAGATTCCCAAGGAACGTTTTGATACAGACCATATAAATAAATTGTATTTTTATGCGGAAAATGAGAACATCTCAACCTGCTGAACCAGACCTACAGGGATTTTACATAAATTATATTCATGGGGGGGGCGGGGTGGGACACTCTTTAAACAAGGGTCGTGATTGGTTCTCCAAGTAATATAATACTCAGGGTGGCTTATTGCATGAAATTTATGGTCAAAATACTAACATGTTTTGTGCTTTTTGTAATGTTTAGGAGTAGACTTAATTTTTTGGCAGCGGGTTCCAATTCAGACTGTTGCTTCTCTCCATTCGTTGGTTCATTTAAGAGTGTAAAGGAGAAGACAGGAAGAAAAACAGGAGAAAGGAATTCAGAATTTGTTCAGTCATTGCAACTGCACTTTTTTTTTAAATAAGTTATTCCGGGTTTTTTTTTTTTTTCATGTTTATTAAATAAAAAAAAAACTGCTTGAGTTTGCTATTTAGAATAGATATATTAAAATAATCCATAACTTTTTTTTTTTCTATAGCGTCTTCCTATAATGGGAATGAATGTTTATCCATCAGTTTTAAGGATCTGTTTTTTTTTTGTTTGTTTTTTAATAACATTTGGAAATAAAAGAACATGTCTGTTTATCTTGCGCAATGTAAATGGATATCGTGATTCAACTTACATTTTAAACTTGTCGAGTATCGTGTATGGTTTTTAAGAATAAAAATTGATATTTAGCGTAACCTGAGGGCCATGTTTTCCTTCATGTTGAGCACACATTAGATTAAATAAGCAAAATGCAAGATTATTCTCATACAAAATACAGTTTTTAGCTCCAAAAATGCATACTAAAGGCAGTCCATACGGCTATTAGAATTCTTACGATGAGCTTTGTGTGATGAACAATTAACTGGTTCATTAAAAGAACTGACTCGATTGAACGACTCAAGCATGATCCGGTTGTCCAGTTCAACTCACTGACTCGATGGGTGCTTCTCAAAAGTAAGGATGCACATATCGGCTGCCACGAAATCGATCAGCTTTTGTTTTTAAAATAATTTTAAAATTATCATTATATAACCATCTCTGGGTGGCTGATGTAACGGTCCAAACATCTTATATTCTGTAGCGGAGAGACATTGTTTTGTATATTTAAATATTGAAACCTTTGGAATAAATTATTTAGTTGTAATGATGCTATTCATGTTTAAGTTTTGTGGCTTGTAAGACCGTAAAATATAGGCTACCTGCAGTTAAGACAACAACAGAGTGGCCCGACATTATGGCCCGGTTTCACAGGCAAGGCTTAGATTAAACTAGGATTAGACCTTAGTTTAATTAGGACATTTAAGTATCTTTTATAAACATGCCTTAGAAAAAAAAAAATTACTGGTGTGCATCTTGAGACAAAACAATGACACTGACATTTTAAGATTTGTCAGTGCAAGTTGTTTTCAGTTAAAACAGCTCAAACATGCATTTTAGTCCCGGACTAGGCTTAAACCTGGTCTGTGAAACAGGGGGTATGAGTCCGTCGCTGAGTTTATATTTGCCGAATCCACTTTCCTGAGTTTAGTTCCAGCCCTAATTAAAAACACCTGAAGCACCTAATCAAGGTCTTTGTGACTACTAGAAACTTCCAGGCTGGTTTGATGGACTCTTTCTACACAAAAACTATTTGAATTAAAGCTGCAAGCAGCATTTATCGGGGTTCAAGCATTTAAGGCCTTTAAGCACATAAGCATTTAAGACATTAAGTTTTATTTCGCTTTTAACCACTGAAATAATAGATGGAAAAGTCCATTTACAGCCAGTACAGGCAATTTACCATAGGAAATATGTGTTTTTTTTAAAAGATTTTTTTTCCCAGTTATAGCGCCACCTATGGTCCGATCTCCATGAAACTCTGCATGCTTCTTCACCATGTTAGTTCTGAGTTTTCCTTTAGGATTTATAGGCTTTTGAGTGTATTTTGTCACGCACCTTTTCTAAATGACCCTGTTACAGCCACCCAAATGCAAAAGTTCAACTTTTTTTCCGATAATTATTGATCTAGAGAGTTCAGGGAATTGTCCTAGACTGGGTTGGTTCCGATCGGGCGAAAAACCAGGGACTAGTTCACAAAAGTGGGTTTTGGACCAAATTCGACATAGCAGAAATTTTTTTCACCACAGTGGTGTAAGACACTAGAGTCTAGGACAAACGGTCTAAGAGTTATGAACGATTTTGTACTTTTGGTTGCTGTAGCGCCACCTATGGGCCAATCGGGGTCATACTCTGATAGGTTGTCCCCAAATTGAGGCCTACCATCTGGCCAGGTTTCAAGTCTCTAGGCCTTACGGTTTGGCCTGCACGATGCGTTTTACGGCGGAAGAAAAATAATACAAATCCTTACAATTACAATAGGGTTTCAGCATTTCATGCTTGAACCCCTAATAAACAAGTGATGTTATTTACTCACAATATGTATGTGCTGTAATGAGTTTGACATGTAAAGAATCTTTAAAGTTCTTAAACCATTTTTGTGATTGTTTGTACATTTGATACAATACTAAGTTTAATATTTCAATTCATGAACATTTGCATTGTGGTTTGAACATTGGCTTCGTGGCTCTGTCTTGGTTCAAATCCCACACTTGCTAATGTTTTTTTCATCACATTAAACAAAGGTTTCAATAAAACTCTATCCACAACACATACACTTCAGTGGCTCAGGTCATAAGTTGTTGTGTTTCAGTCTGGGAGTTAGGAGTTCAAATCCCTCTTTTGCTTATGATAAAATGTTGTAGCCGAACTGAAAATCTAAATCACCATTGAAAAAACCTTGGTTTTCTGCTTGGGTTCAAACTCCACTATTGCTTATGTTAAATCCCACATACTGCATTATATCCAAACACACATTCCCAATATTCAACAAAACTTCCCACGTGCCAGTACTCAGTGGGAAAGCCATGATGGTGCAGTGGCTAAACACATATCAGATGTGAATAAGACTGTGAAAAAGCCTTGGGTTCAAATCCCACTTTGGCAGGTTGGCTATAGATGATTCTGCATTCAGCAGCACTTTAACTGGTTAATTGTAAAATCCCAGCTTGCATACAGGTGAATAGTGAAATATAAGTTCCAGCACGTCTCAGCAAGAGATCTGTGGCTCACAGGTAAGAGCGCTGCCTCGTGGTTTCAGAGGTTGCTGGTTTGAGTCCAGGCAGATCTCCAAGATATGAATGAATACTGTTGTGTGGGGGATCATGGTGTCCCCCCTGAGCTCCTGCACAATGTCCAACAGGGGTTATGCTTTTGGCTGAAAAAAGAAAAGAAAATGTCTATTTAAAAAAATTCATCCGCCGTCCCTTCCCCACCTACTTAGGTTACCATCATTTGCTTTTCAAAGGAGTAGCCCTTTGAAAAAATATGCATGGTAACCTACACATTTACACGCCAACAACACACACTGACATGTTAGAAGCATTACCTGTGTCTGAGCAGATGTCCGTCAAACAGTGAATGTGTCCACACGACTCTGTTAAAGCGTTGAGTCAGAGAATCCCAGATCTACAAAACAACAGATAAAGATTCAAAAGACTTCATGAGCAAATGCTGTGCAATGAAAACCTGAACTGTATAAATTAGCAAGAACATCAGTTTCACAAAACACCAACTAACTCTATTATTAAACATGAATCCAGTAGACTATTAAAGCTACACTGTGTAGGATTTTCTCCCATCTAGCGGTGAAATTGTTTATGACTACCAACTGAATATTACTTTCTAGCCCCTCCCATTCCGAGGGCGTTTTAACTCCTACGGTGGCCGTATTATTTCAAATCTGCCGGCAGTCGCGAGTAATCTCCCCCTCGCATTCGTCACGGTGCCACTGAGTGTAAAAACGCGAAAGGCGAAGCTTGAATTTCCAGGTATGTCCCTCTTTGGCTAATGTATTTTCAAGATGGAGGCGCAACATGGCTGCCGCCATTCCAGCGACTCGCGCGTATGTATTCTGAATGGCAGATTCTACGCTTACGAGAATACTTGATTAGTTGGTAGAAGTAATTACACATTAATGAGCACATATCATTTTGAAAGAACAAAGTGTTTTTTGCTAAGAATCAACTTAAAAAATTACACAGTGTAGCTTTAACTACACCACAACATCAGAAGATAAAAAGCTTTACTACTTATTATTCTACTTTATAAGCCTTATAAGAATCACCTCCTTAGATTCACATGATAAAGATCATGCAACAACAGCAGGGTTAATGTTACACTTTTAAACAGAGAATGAGTGTCTGACACAGAAAGATCAGCATCACCAAAATAATCCAGCTAACACATGAAAGCCCTGCTTTGACACATAGAAGAATGATACATCAACACATTCAAATGATCATTGCTATATAATTTGTGGTAGTGACTTTACAAGAGAAAAGCACTTTATGTGGAAAGTGACATTCGTGATTCCTGCACTTTATAACAGTGTGTGTCGGTTGTTTTTGCACATGGGCTGAAATATGTGTTGTTAAGTGACATTACGAGTCTGCCACTGAGCTGTCATCTGCAGGATTTGTACTTTAAAGGCCAGAACGTGTTGTGGCCACTGTCAGGTGTCATGTTGTTGTTGACAAGAATCCAAAAGTGTCATGCTGAACGTGAAACGCGCTTACGCCGCCTAGAGGAGCGGATGACAAACTGCACAGTTTCTTCCAGACAAATCGTGTTATTAGCACCAACAGACCGAAAATTACCTCAGGTTGGGTCATTGACTCAGTTCTCATGCGTCCAGCTTACTTAAAAAATGTCATACTCAAAAAATCCTATTACGTTAAATAAGACAGCTCATCACCAGCTCCCTCCTGTGGCCAATAAGTGCATCAACAGCATCAATAGATGAAACGCCAAACTCAAACTGGCCGTCTTTGGCAACATTATGAAGCTGCAGACTCGGAGCCTGCATCTACAGTCCCGCACCCAGAGTCCCGCATTCTCAGACCCCTCATTTTTCGAGACAGCGCCTCCTGCTGTTCGGAAAATCGTATAACACCCTTATCCAAATGCCATTGAAACCAATAGGATGCAATACGGTCACGTTTTATTTAAAGTTATCCAAATAAATATTTGTGTTCCCTGCTTAATGCATGTGCCAAAAAAAACCTCATTGTGTTCTCTGACTAACAAATTACCCAGTAGTTATTTTTTGAGCGTGGGTGTAATTGAGAGAAAATTACTGATGGAAGGCATATGGAAGCTTGACTCCGCCACTGAATAATAAATAAATAATAATAATTGCGACTTTTTATCTCACAGTTCTGATTTTTTTTCTCACAATTGCAATATATCAAGTCAGAGTTGTGACTTTTTCTCAGAATTGCGAGATATAAAATCGCAATTCTGAGAAATAAAGTCGCAATTGCATATTGAACTATCTTCTGAAAAATATTATGTGATATTATACTGTATTGCTACAATGTTTTTTTTTATTCAAATTCCAATTTTTCTTTCAGTTCAATAATGGTCTAATTAACATTATACCTGCTAACATTACAAAACCTGTTTTTTGATATTTTGAATGCGAAGCAAAACTCAAATAAGAATAGACAAAACACCAATAATAAACAATTCTGTACTTTATTTAACGATCACCTAAGCATCATCTTGCTGTAAACAGGACAAAGGAAAGAAAAAAGGAAAGAATTGTGTTAGTGACTTTACTTTTCGTCTTCAGTTGCATTAAAAAAAAAACCTCCTCATTTATAAGTCGCTTTGGATAAAAGCGTCTGCTAAATGAATAAATGTAAAATGTAAATGCATAAGGTAAAATAATTTCTGGTAGGCGAATGTTCCTTCTTTTTGCAATCGCTCTGTAAAATTCCTTGACTTCACTAAAATAAAAGATGAATGCCATTGTCAAAAATATTGTGTAATAATAAATAATATTTTTTTGCAAATGCAAATTACAAGCATACCTAGGGTGATAATAGGGCCACGGAGGAAATGGCTGGCAACAACTTCATATCAGTTAAATTAATATTGATTCATTTTAATACTACGTTTTATAATAACTAATTTAAGTAGTCTGCATAAATTATATAAAGTAAAATAATTACTCCGGCATTAATTAATTCAACGTAATATTTTTAGGAAAAAAGGTCCGGTAATAAAAATAAAGGTAAAATGGTGAATCTGATTAAATAGGCTAATTAATGATGACATTATTTGATATTAACACACTTAATGTATTTAATTGGTCTACTTTAATGTCAACTAATTTTAATCAAATTTTTACAATGGCTTGTCTACCAAAAGTCCAAGGTTAAAGGCTAATGTTAGCTATCAAAATATTTTCTGGGAAAAAAGGCGAAAAAACATACATTAACGGCTCAAATTTTGTTACAAACTACTTTACAAATATTAAATGGACTATTCATATGTTGGTGTATCGATGAGCTATAAAGTAGTTTGATTAAAAAAGAAACCGAATGAGGTATGATTCGCTAAATAAAATTGACGATACTCACGTTTCGGCTTAAGTTCTTCACATGTTTATCCGATCTAATTTGATAGGAGGCGCTGTCTCGAAAAACGAGGGGTCTGAGAATGCGGGACTCTGGGTGCGGGACTGTAGATGCAGCAGGCTCCGAGTCTGCAGCTTCATACTACTCGTCTTTGGCGAGAGGACAGAAATGTTTGATTGCATATTTTAAAGTAAATCTATGATTTTGTCAGGATCTGGACCAGCGGATAAAGTTGGAATCTACTAGTTAATTGACTCAGATCAGCTCTCAGCTGAAGGGTAAGACAGATAAAACGTCTGGTGTTGAACTGAAAGTTACATGGCCGAAATACTAACACAAATAAAGGAACAAAATATATTACTAGACTTCTTGAATGGTTTGTTTATGAGTAAAGAAGACATTTGAATCCTTTGATTTAGCGTGATCTTTGTCATTTTGTTCACAATTAAACAATGATTTCGAATCGTTATTGTGTTGGTATTTGCAGATTCAAGCAGCATATATACAGCCCCTCCTTGTGGACATGAAGTATATCTGCATTAATAATTGATGACACCAGCAGGATTAAAGGAGACGGAAGGAATTTTGAGAAATCAATCATCAAAAAGGAAGAGGAGCGCCTGGATAGAGAGCCGTGGTTGTCCTGACATTCCATCCTACCCGTCTTACTGCGCATGCGCACATCAATATTGCGTCATTTTTGTCACACTGAACAACACGCCCATAATATTTACTACTTGCGTGAGAACTTCTTCATAAGGTAAGTTTTTGACTATTTATCTTAATTTTTATTATACCAAGATATATAGCGGTAATGAGAACTGTTTACGGTCAAATTCATACTAGCAGCAGTGATCATCTTAGCATTTTTCATGAAAAAGTTAGGCTGTGGACGGGGCATATGATTTGATTGTTTGGTGTAAAATTTAAACACACACAATTATGCCAAAATGTCCATTTTGTCGAGTATCCCCATAAGATCAATCTTAAATTAATTAAATAAAGTATCAAATGAATGTAAAGAGTGTGAGGCGTGTGAGATCTGCGTCTCTGTCAGCAGCGGCAGGTCTTAAAGTGACAGCAGTTTTCATTCATAAAATATATATATAAAATATACTCTATGTTGTTTCTGCATTCATTTGGAGATCAACTGTGAAATTATGACATTATAAAATATATTAAATTGAACTTTGTGACAAAATGTGATTAATCTATTTTTTTTTTTTTCATTGATTTACAGCACTATATATATCTATTTGTACTTTTTTTTTCTTGCATTTTTTGACAGCTATGGAAGGTAAGTGGGAAGCACTGTATAATCTTCTGTCAGTGGGATCGTACCCATCAGGAGTCCAAAAGGCAGAACATTCGAAGATATGCACTTAAATTCAACCTAAAGGGTAGTTATTTTAACTTTAAATTTAAATTATTTTTATTTTATCATTCATTTGTTGCCATCTTGATCTTTCTTTTTCAACAATGCCAAGTGTCCTTTTAGTCTAAGCCTTTCACTCCTTTTTCTCTTTAATGTAGATGGAGAGCTTTTATATGGAAGTAAAAGAGTGATCAAAACCTAAGAAGAAGCCAGGATGCTCTTTGAAGAATTCCATTCCTCTCCCATTGGTGGGCACACAGGGATTGGTAAAACACGTGCTGCCATCTGTGCCTGATTTTACTGTCATGGCATTCCAGTTGACATTGAAAATTGGGTATGTGTTTTTATTTTATATAGTTATATAAATATTTTAGTTTATATATATATGCATATGTCAGCTCACAAATATATATATACTTTTTATACAACAATTTCTGAAAGGTATTGGGATGTGATCAATGTCAAAAAGTTGGAAAGCCTTTGACTGCTGTGCAGTGCTTACAGTGCATCAAGGTAAATAAGTGCAGTAACATACAGTTATACATACTAAATATTTTTCTGTGTAAAAATATTTAAGACTATTATATAAAAGGAAAAAGAGCTTAATGTATTTGTTGTGAATATGAAAACTGATATATTAAAGTGCATGAAAACTACTATATTGCTTTTACAAGCTGTCACATTTAACACCGATCTTGACACTGTATTCACCCATATACTAGCTTTTTTGGCTTACTCTCACTAGTTCTGCCCACTCATTTCTTACTTGGCCCCTCCAGATGCTTTATTTTTTATTTTATTTTTACATGGTGTACACAGTAATGATTTTCACGACCTTTTAAGAAGAGTTGCTTTTCACTTTATGTAGGTTAGGTTACCAAACAGACGATCTCATTGCTTAAGTAACACACAAACTATCTAAAGTTGAAAAAAGGCTCTTTTTTTTTGTATTTTGGAAGCTATTGAAAGCTAAATGCTTGCTGCAACATTCATGGGGTAAGTAAATACAAGTCTAAATTCAATTTCAAGGAAATTGAATATATTTATCATTTTCTTGTTCATTTTCCAGATTTTATGTATTATTTAGTGTCTGATATATTCATGGTGCATGTACGATGAACCTTAGCAAATCACTATTGTAAGAAAAAATGATGTGGAAGTAGAAACTCAAAAATGAAGTTTATTACAGCATAGCAGTGGCAAGGTACATAAAGCACCTTGGGTTCACCGGCGTCAGAATGAACCCAGAACATCCAAATCTTAAATCTTTTATCCTGTTACAGTTTACAACTCTTAATGTTAATTAAGTTGCCCTTGTTGTAACAGCTGTGGTCTGTATGTTAATGAAGTTGAGACACCCCACTGTCTGAGAAGGTTCTCTCTGTCCCATTCTACAATTGACTACCATTTGCTCAGGATGTGAATGTGATCAACCCAAATGGTCAAGAAACAATATAACTTGACTGCCTTAATCTCTATGATAATTAAGCCATTTTGGGGATGAGCTCATTCTAAAATATATTTAGGAGTGGAATCTGGGTCGAGGCAGACTACAATTTCTTACACTGTATTTCATATATAAATGTTGTATCTGGATATTTTTTTCTCAAAACCTGAATATAGTGCAATACTGCTCTATAAGTAAAACATGATATGAGTTTTCAACTTTTCAGGATTTGTGACTGGATCCTGCATATCTCCATCTCTTTTAGACGAGCGTGGGATGTCCAGTTTCATCTCTGTCAGGAATAAAAAAAAAAAAGTCAAAATGAACACAAGGTATCAGTATAAATCAAATGTAACTGCATTCATTAATCCATTAGTATACGGTTTTAGATTTCTGAAAAGTGATTTGTTTTGTATGTTAAAGCTTGAAGTATTACAAATAAGAGTTAGTTATATACATAATCCATGTTTTTTTTCCCCCCATGTAAACTCTTAGAGCGCTCCCTGGCTAATGCAGAGAATGCAGCTAGAGCGGACCCTGCATGCACTGGACGCACAGTATCAGCGGGAGCTGGCCGGGGTACAGGGTGCACAGCAAGTGTTGAGAAGATCCCTGGACCACCTCGGCAGCCGAAGTGCTGTCAACAGACCTTTGGCCCTGCCTTCAACCTCCCCTTCCTCCTCAAACCAACCCAAGCGGGCACCCTTGCAGTCCTGCTACCCAAACCACATTGTGTGCTCGAGCTACATTAATCTGGACATTTACTGAACAACAAACTGCATTTTGTAACCCAGGAGCGCATTTTTACTGAATATTTTAAATAAATCTGTGGCCCATTTATATTAGTACTCAATGGAATCGGAAGGTTGGATACTAGTTTTATGGTTTGAAGCAGATATTATCCTAAAGAGTTTCATGTTATTGAATCCTATTGAATCCTGGGAAATGTACTGACCTGTCACAGCTACAGATTCAGTGGCTCCGACCACTTGCATGAGTTTGACCTGTCACCTGCCTGTAGAGCCTGTGAAATACACATTTAGCAAAGCATTATTTTCCAAATGCAAGCTTTTTTTTTCATGTCACACAAAATAGCAGATGTATTTCACAACAAAATGTTCATAAGAAAATAAAGTTGCTATACAACTATAAAATGTGTCATTTTTAAAAGAGTTGCATTGTGATGTTGCATAAATCGCTAAAAAATTTTCCATTGTCAGTTTAATAATTACAAGTTTTTACATGGTGTACACAGTAATGATTTTCATGACCTTTTCTCTGTCATACTATAACAAACAAAATAAAAAATCATACATCTCAAAGTTGTGTTAATGGTCATTCATATTAATTAATTAGATACATATTTTAGTTGCCTGTGGTATGACTATGATTTTTTTTTTATTATTAGAATAATAATAAAATAACTTTTCACTTAGTGCGATAACATAACTCTGGAACAATGTTCCACTTGTCATGACAAATACAGAGCACTGGGTGTCTCTCTCGTCCTGATATGAGGCTCAAGTTGAGATGAGCATTGATGAAGTCAGTAGGACCCTCCAGCAGTGGATAATGCTTTTAGCTTCAATTCTGTCAATAAATACAAAAAAGCACCATATATATACACACACACACACACACACACACACACACACACACACACACACACACAGTTATTGTGCTAGGAATTATTAATTTAAGTTCTTAAAACTGACCATGCTTGAAAACTAGTTTATTAGTATTACATTACCAAAAAAAAAAAAAAAAGAACCTCTGTGGTTCAGAGGCTACCTTTTTGCTTTTCCGACATTAAAGTCTGAATTCAAATGCCACATTTCCTAATGTTTCCATGTAACAAAAATAACCCCTTCAAGCTCAGTGGAGTGAAACAAAAACTTGATGATGTGTTGTTTAAACAAAAGTCTTAGAAGAACAAAACTACAACAGAGACCTGGTCAAATCCCACAGATGGAGTAATCGTTCCCCTTTCTTGACAAAAATAATTCACACATGATTCAAAAACAAGCCATGCCTCATCAGAACTTCTGTGGTGCAGAGGATAATTATTTGCCTTCAAGCATGAGAGTCTTGGTTCAAATCCCAAACTGGTGACTTTTCCATAAAATAAAACAAAACTCTTCATAATAACCCATCCATAACACCTTTTCAACTCAACAGGCTCAGTAGATAAAGTGTTGGTTTTTAATCAAGGCCTGAGTTCAAATCCCACTATTACTTAGTTTATTAGTTTTTTTGCCATTATTATATTAATCAAAGTAGCCAAAAATCAACTCTTATTGTGAAATCCACAGTGGTGCAAGTGGCTAAACACACGTTCTGTGATGGTAATGGTGCACTGAAGTCAGGGATCAAATCCCATCTCAGTTTGCTGTCCCCACAATTTAAATTTAAATTAAATTGTTATCGATTGTTGTTATATTTAACAAAGGGCCGCAGACACCAACACTGAGTGTGGAAGCCACAGTGGTGCAACTGGCTAAACACATGTTAGTTGTGGACAAGGTTGTGCTGGAGGCATGAGTTCAAACCCCAGGCCTGCTGACTTTTTTCCTTCAAATAAAACAAAACTCTCAATAAAAACCCATCCATAACACCCTTCAAACCAACCAACAGACTCAGTGGCTCAGTTGATAAAGCGTTGGGCATTAATCAAGGAGACCAGAGTTCAAATCCCATTCTTGCTTATGTTAAATTGTTGTGATTATATCACACAAAGTTGCTAAAAATCAATTCTCAATGTGAAAGCCACAGTGGTGCAAGTGGCTAAACACATGTTCTAGGCTGATAGGTTATGCTGGAGGCATGAGTTCAAACCCCAGACCTGCTGACTTTTTCCATCAAATAAAACAAAACTCTCAATAAAAACCCATCCAAAACACTCTTCTACTCAATAGATTTGGTGGCTCAGTTGATAAAGCGTTGGGGTTTAATCAAGGAGACCAGAGTTCAAATCCCTTTCTTGCTTATGTTGAATTGTTGTGATTATATCAAACAAAGTAGCCAAAACACCAACTCTCAGCGTGAAAGCCACAGTGGTGCAAGTGGCTAAACACACATTCGGTGATGGTAATGGTGCGCTGAAGTTAAGGTTCAAGTCCCACCCCAGTTTGTTGTCCCACAATTTAAATTAAACTGTTATCGAGAGTTGTTATATCAAACAAAATGGCCAAAACACCAGCTCTCAGTGTGAAAGCCACGGTGGTGCAAGTGGCTAAACACACGTTAGTTGTGGACAAGGTTGCGCTGGAGGCTTGGGTTCAATCCCACCTCAGCATGACTTATTGTAAAATCACAGGCCTCATCCAGGTGAAATACAAGTTCCAGCACATGTCTCAGCAAGAGATCTGTGGCTCACAGGTAAGAGCGCTGCCTCATGGTTTCAGAGGTTGCTGGTTCAATCCCAGCCAGATCTCCGCGATACGAGTGAATGGTGTATGTGTGAAGGGGCGGGGATGATTCGGATCCCCCCCCGAACCCCGTCACAATGTCCAGCAGGGGTTATGCTTCTTGATACAATGAAAAAAAAAATTAGCTGTCTAAAAATTTTGGCCTGCCGTCCCTTCCCCACCTATTTAGGTTCCCATCCTTTGCTTTTTAAAGGGGTGACCCTCCAAAAAGAAAATGATGCTAACCTACATGTTTAGCGCCAAACAACAACATTCACACGTTACAAGTCTTACCTGTCCATCAGCAGAAGTCCATCATTACAGTGAATGTCTGTGTCCACACGTCCCAGAGCTCTGCTTCTGATGACTGGACGCTCCAAACACATCCATTATTCTGTAGAGGAAACATACACACAAACATTACTACATACTGAATAACTAAAACATCACAATTTAATGTCTAAACAATAGTTAAATGTTATTGGTTACATAAATTTAACTCCTAAAGCTGTCAGTGTAAAAAAAAAAAAATACATAATATGAATGCTGAATCAATAATAATATTTTGGTTCAATCTCCTGTTCTTTTAATTAAGTCACTATCTTACAGGCCAGAACTACAGGGACATAAGAAATAGAAACAAACACCCTCCTTCAGTTGTGAGTGCTGACCAAAAAAGTTCAATGTGATTTTTACATTATTTGGAACTTTGAAGGTCAAGATTCGGTTTAATTCACCATAAACAACTAATAAAGAAAAATAAGATCACAAATCTAAGTGTTAACAGGTCATAGTTAGTTATTTTTTAATAGCTAAATTATAGATTATTACCTATGGTAAACAAGATTCTTACTGCATAATATGAATATCAGAGGGCGATTCATTCAAAGATTGTAAAGGCAATGCAAAACAACTGATTCATTCGTTATTTTAAAAGTCTGACAGTGAGTTCATCAAGAGAGCAGAACGTAAACAAAGTCTGTGATAAACCTTCATAACTGTCAAATAACAAGACTTAACGTTTAAGACCACAACAAAATGAACGTTTAGTGCGTTCTAGTTCATGTTCGTTCATTTTAGTCACAATAAATGCAACATTCAATCATCAAAATATGAATCTAATAAACTGACATGAGCCATGCTTTGAAATATCAGAAGAAAGCAACAACACATAACTAATTAAAAACGTAAATAATGACTTAAGAGCACAGAATAATGACTTAAAGTCTTAATAAGAAGATAATGCAAGAGAAAAGCACTTTATCTGTAGAGTTTACTTACATGACAGTTGAGTCGCTCGCGTGACATCTTTGCTTCCTGAACTTTATCGCAGCGTGTGTCGGATTTGTTTGTTTATGGGCTGAAATATGTGTCGTTGAGTTACATTAAAATACTGTCATCTGCAGTTTATATAGTTTAAACGGTCTGCACGTGTTGTGGTCACTGTAACAAGCGTCATGTTGTCAAGCATCAGAAGCTGTCAGACTGAACCTGAAACTCGTTGACGCCGCCTAGAGGAGCGGATGCAAAACTGCACTTCAGTTTGAAAGGACATGCTCGAGGTGGCGGCCAGTTGTAGGTGAGGCTGAAATATCCATTTTCAAATATTTTCCGAAAAATTAATGCTTTTGTCTCGGTCTCGACCAGCAGAGCACCATGGATCTACCAGTTTTATAAAATGAACCAGATCAGCTCTCAACTGATGGGGTAAAAAGATGAAATGTGTTGAACTCAAAGGCACGTGCTCAAAGTGTAAACACATAAAATACGGTTTGATTTTCTTCTGTTTGTAAGTTTTTTGTTTGTTTGTTTAAAGTAGCTGTTTGTCTGTCTATAGTTATTTATAATGATATGCATCATGTTTGTTCACAGTTAAACAATGCCCTCGTGTTGTTGTGTCAGTTCAAGTAGGTTTGAGAAGTTTTTACAATAAAGCATGATTGGGAATTTGAAACATAGGACAGATCAAGACTTATCAAATTACTTATCAAAATGACTGTCTAAATCTATAAACCAATGCAATTGCTAATATTATGACTAAAATGTTGTGTATAATAGTGGATATTTACTGATTAAACAGGCACAGGTATGAGATCAGATCAGAATAGTGTGTCAGCTGCTCCCCCTTGTGGACAATAAGTGTGTCTGCAATAATATGAAAACAGCAGATGCAGGAGGACATGGGTTTTAAACACCTGCACATGGTAAAAGCTCTATGTCGCTTTCACGTCGTGTAGTAGAGAAATCATTTAATTGGGAATGTACCTAAATTTCCCCCCTAAGGGTAAAAATTCACGGACATGTGTACATTTACACACAGCAGATAAATTAGTAATACATCAGTTAGTTCCGAAGTCGATATTCAGTCCAACAGCATTGGGACTTTTGTGTCTGAGTTCCAGACAGACTGTCAGATTACTGGTGGAGATTTTGCATCGACTCTTTCTGCAGGTTACATCGAGCCACCAGTAGTTGGCGATAAAGTGACATTCATTCAGTAACGAAACAAGTGAGTGACTCAAGAATCATTCATTCAACTGATTTGTTCAAAACATGATTCATTTAGCCATTGCAGGCAGAGAATGTGTCTCTATGAGCCAGAGCTGATTTTAGACAGCATTTAAACACAGTTAAGTGAAGTATAATATCGGTCAATGCAAATTATTGCAGAAATGTTTGGCCATGGAGACAAGTAATCTGCAAACAGGTCATGATGAATGATACGTTTTGTCCTACATTTTGTTTTTACTGACTAAATACAGCATTTATGGGATCATGCACTTTCAAATCAATGCAACATCTGGTAAATAACCTCCTGATTTTTTTTTCTTATTAGATGACTTCTGTTGGAGTAGATCTACAGTGATGACTGTTTGTAGTGCTCAACTCCAGTCCTGGGAACCACAGTGCTGCACATTCTGTTTGTCTCTCTTATTTAATAGCAGTTTTAGTTCATGCAGCTATGACAAAATTATGCAGTGCTGGACCAGGATAAAGAAATACAGGTTTGCATGAGAACTGAATCATGGGAGGAGGATGAGTGTGTCATCTCTGGGTGGAGGAATGTGGTTCTCTCCATATCCTCACTGATGAAGCCTTGCTTGTACTCACAACCTACCTCATGAAGTTGATTATTGGCCTGTCCCAATGCACACACTTGCAGTCTTGGCCACTTGACAGGAAGTTAAATGCACAAGACTGTCCCGGGTCTGATAAATGGCAAAACTCATTGCCCTTAACGGACACTAAATCCACATTATCTCTAATACCACATCAGAGCGATATTTAAAGCGTATCCCATCATTCATCATGTTTTTGAACTCAAATGACCCAAAATCAGAAGATAAATCGGTAGTTAAACTTAAAGTGCACATTTTGTTGGTGTTTTTTTAAATGTCTGCAACTTCTTTATAATACTAGAAGCATCACAATTACTAAATGTGTTGTCTGTTACATAGGGACGACTGAACAGACATTTAAAAGTTTATTTTAAAAAGTGCTAAGTATTGCAAATGTAAAAACTTTACTTCATTTTACACCACTATGATGTAAGTGTGCCCCATTGAATAATCAACAATTCCACACACACACACGATCTTCACGAACACTTAACACTTGGGCCAAATACAGGAAATACATCCTGTAAGTAAATACATCAGACTCAAGTGTTGGTATTGGGACAGGCCCAGGCCCTAAACTGAGGTTTATTTGCCCAAACAGCATGTGGGAAAACAAGACGTTCTTACCGCTCACAGTTTAGAATGTGTCGGGTGATTGTCCATGACCTCTTCTAACCCGGAGCGTAGGAGAATGTCTTTTTCTGTCTGTTCGAGAACACAAAAAAGGTAGTGGGTATAATTCTTCGTTTTAAATAATTAAGTTGATGACACCTGTTGGTCAAAATGGGGTAAATGTAATAAGAATGCAGTGCAAACATGTATTGACACCTTTTACAAACTGATTGCAGATGTTTCCATTGTTATTAAATAAATGTACAAATCATTAAATCCCATTAAATATGAAGTGTGAAGTGTTTTATTAATTTGTAAGTTTTTTTGTGTATTTTTCAGAGGGCTTGGTTAATCAGGCCAGTAAGATACAATTAACTTTCACACTCTTTTCTACACACGTTTGTCATTAAAACTGAAACTAACCTATAAAAGTGACCTGAGATCAGTTAAAACTCTATATTAGCTGCTGGTTCATAGGTTTACCAGGTTAACGCCACCTAGTGGTAAAACAAATGTTTCTAAACAGTATGAAGTGACGAAGCATTGTTTTACAGCAATCAAATGCCAGTTTGACATGTGCTCCGAACCACTGATTCAAACAAACGATTGGTAAAAGTTTTAAAGCTGCATGAAGCAGTGTTACATATAAGAGCTGTAGACTCACCGGTGTTAGAGTCCCGACATGTCTTGATCACACTCCCTTACTTTCCCATCTCTGCTCTGCTGTCCTATAAATAAAAAACATAAAAAAGTTGCTCAAATACAGTTGAAACAAATTGTTATCAATTGTTATATTCAACAAAGTGCCCCAGACACCAATTCTGAGTGTGAAAGCCATGATGGTGCAAGTGGCTAAACACATGTTAGTTGTGGACAAGGTTTCGCTGGAGATGAGGGTTCAAATCCCACCTTAGCATGTAGGGCTGATGTTGTTCTATTTTATTGTAAAATCACAGGCAAAAATAAAAGTTTTTGAGTCACATGTCTCAGCAAGAGATCTGTGGCTCACAGGAAAGAGCGCTGCCTCATGGTTTCAGAGGTTGCTGGTTCAATCCTAAACAGATCTCTGCAATATGAGTATGTGCAAGTGGTTATGTTGTTTAAACAGAAGAACAACAGAGACCTGTTCAAATCCCGCATATGCAATAATCGTTTACCTTTCTTAACAATACAAATTCACACATGACCCAAAAACAAACCATGCCTCATCAGAACTTCTGTGGTGCAGAGGATAATCATTTGCCTTCAAGCATGAGAGTCTTGGTTCAAATCACACAACTGTTGACTTTTTTTCCTTCAAATAAAACAAAGCTATTAATAAAAACCCATCCATAACACCCTTCAACTCAACAGACTCAGTGGCTCAGTTGATAAAGTGTTGGGGTTTAATCAAGGAAACCAGAGTTCAAATCCCATTCTTGCTTATGTTGAAATGTTGTGATTATATCAAACAAAGTGGCCAAAACACCAACTCTCAGTGTGAAAACCACAGTGGTGCAAGTGGTTAAACACACGTTCGGTGACGGTAATGGTGCGCTGAAGTTAAGGTTCAAGTCCCACCTCAGTTTGTTGTCCCACAATTTAAACTGTTATCGAGAGTTGTTATATCAAACAAAATGGCCAAAACACCAGCTCTCAGTGTGAAAGCCACGGTGGTGCAAGTGGCTAAACACACGTTAGTTGTGGACAAGGTTGCGCTGGAGGCATGGGTTCAATCCCACCTCAGCATGACTTATTGTAAAATCACAGGCCTCATCCAGGTGAAATACAAGTTCCAGCACATGTCTCAGCAAGAGATCTGTGGCTCACAGGTAAGAGCGCTGCCTCACGGTTTCAGAGGTTGCTGGTTCAATCCCAGCCAGATCTCCGCGATACGAGTGAATGGTGTATGTGTGAAGGGACGGGGATGTTTCGGGTCCCCCCCCGAACCCCGTCACAATGTCCAGCAGCGGTTATGCTTCTTGATACAATGAAAAAAATTTAGCTGTCTAAAAATTTCAGCCCGCCGTCCCTTCCCCACCATTTTAGGTTCCCATCATTTGCTTTTTAAAGGGGTGACCCTCCAAAAAGAAAATAATGCTAACCTACATGTTTAGCGCCAAACAACAACATTCACACGTTACAAGTCTTACCTGTCCATCAGCAGAAGTCCATCATTACAGTGAATGTCTGTCCACACGTCCCAGAGCTCTGCTTCTGATGACTGGACGTCCCAGAGCTCTGCTTCTGATGACTGGACGCTCCAAACACATCCATTATTCTGTAGAGGAAACATAAACACAAACATTACTACATACTGAATAACTAAAACATCACAATTTAATGTCTAAACAATAGTTAAATGTTATCGGTTACATAAATTAAAGTCTAAAGCTGTACAGAGTAAAAAAAATATAATACATAGTATGAATGCTGAATCAATAATAATATTTTGGTTCAATCTCCTGTTCTTTTAATTAAGTCACTGTCTTACAGGCCAGAACTACAGGAACATAAGAAATAGAAACAAACACCCTCCTTCAGTTGTGAGTGCTGACCAAAAAAGTTCAATGTTCAATGTGATTTTTACATTATTTGGAACTTTTAAGGTCACGATTCGGTTTAATTCACCATAAACAATTAATAAAGAAAAATAAGATCACAAATCTAAGTGTTAACGGGTCATAGTTAGTTATTTAATAGCTAAATTATAGATTATTACCTAAGGTAAGACTGCAACAACAGAAGAAAACAAGATTCTTACTTCATAATATGAATATCAGAGGGCGATTCATTCAAAGATTGTAAAGGCAATGCAAAACAACTGATTCATTCGTTATTCTAAAAGTCTGACAGTGAGTTCAACAAGAGAGCAGAATGTAAACAAAGTCTGTGATAAACCTTCATAACTGTCAAATAACAAGACTTAACGTTTAAGACCACAACAAAATGAACGTTTAGTGCGTTTTAGTTCATGTTCGTTCATTTTAGTCACAATAAATGCAACATTCAATCATCAAAATATGAATCTAAATAAACTGACATGAGCCCTGCTATGAAATATAAGAAGCAACAAATAAAAAACGTAAATAATGACTTAAGAGCACAGAATAATGACTTAAAGTCTTAATAAGAAGATAATGCAAGAGAAAAGCACTTTATCTGTAGAGTTTACTTACATTACAGTTGAGTCGCTCGCGTGACATCTTTGCTTCCTGAACTTTATCGCAGCGTGTGTCGGATTTGTTTGTTTATGGGCTGAAATGTGTGTCGTTGAGTGACATTAAAATACTGTCATCTGCAGTTTATATAGTTAAACGGTCTGCACGTGTTGTGGTCACTGTAACAAGCGTCATGTTGTCAAGCATCAGAAGCTGTCAGACTGAACCTGAAACTCGTTGACGCCGCCTAGAGGAGCGGATGGAAAACTGCACTTCAGTTTGAAAGGACATGCTCGAGGTGGCGGCCAGTTGTAGGTGAGGCTGAAATATCCATTTTCAAATATTTTCCGCAAAATCAATGCTTTTGTCTCGGTCTCGGCCAGCAGAGCAACATGGATCTACCAGTTTTATAAAATGAACCAGATCAGCTCTCAACTGATGGGGTAAAAAGATGAAATGTGTTGAACTCAAAGGCACGTGCTCAAAGTGTAAACACATAAAATACGGTTTGATTTTCTTCTGTTTGTAAGTTTTTTGTTTGTTTGTTTAAAGTAGCTGTTTGTCTGTCTATAGTTATTTATAATGATATGCATCATGTTTGTTCACAGTTAAACAATGCCCTCGTGTTGTTGTGTCAGTTCAAGTAGGTTTAAGAAGTTTTTATAATAAAGCATGATTGGGAATATGAAACATAGGACAGATCAAGACAAATCATTACTTATCAAAATGACTGTCTAAATCTATAAACCAATGATGTAGTTTCTGCAGGTTACATCGAGACGCCAGTAGTTTGCGATAAAGTGACATTCATTCAGTAACGAAACAAGTGAGTGACTCAAGATTCATTCATTCAACTGATTTGTTCAAAACATGATTCATTTATTTATTGCAGGCAGAGAATGTGTCTCTATGAGCCAGAGCTGATTTTAGACAGCATTTAAACACAGTTAAGTGAAGTATAATATCGGTCAATGCAAATTATTGCAGAAATGTTTGGCCTTGGAGACAAGTAATCTGCAAACAGGTCATGATCATGAATGATACATTTTGTCCTACATTTTGTTTTTACTGACTAAATTCAGCATTTATGGGATCATGCACTTTCAAATCAATGCAACATCTGGTAAATAACCTCCTGAATTTTTTTTTCTTATTAGATGACTTCTGTTGGAGTAGATCTACAGTGATGACTGTTTGTAGTGCTCAACTCCAGTCCTGGGAACCACAGTGCTGCACATTCTGTTTGTCTCTCTTATTTAATAGCAGTTTTAGTTCATGCAGCTCTGAAAACGTGTTGATGATTTGAATCAGATCAGATGTATTAAATAAAAGAGACAAAATTATGCAGTGCTGGACCAGGATAAAGAAATACAGGTTTGCATGAGAACTGAATCATGGGAGGAGGATGAGTGTGTCATCTCTGGGTGGAGGAATGTGGTTCTTCACCATATCCTCACTGATGAAGCCTTGCTTGTACTCACAACCTACCTCATGAAGTTGATTATTGGCCTGTCCCAATACACACACTTGCAGTCTTGGCCACTTGACAGGAAGTTAAATGCACAAGACTGTCCCGGGTCTGATAAATGGCAAAACTCATTGCCCTTAACGGACACTAAATCCACATTATCTCTAATACCACATCAGAGCGATATTTAAAGCGTATCCCATCATTCATCATGTTTTTGAACTCAAATGACCCAAAATCAGAAGATGTTGAGAAAAACTTTAGCATGCATGTTAAATTAATTAGATATTACATAAAATTTGCTTTGGTAGTTAAAGTGCACATTTTGTTGGTGTTTTTTTAAATGTCTGCAACTGCTTTATAATACTAGAAGCATCACAATTACTAAATGTGTTGTCTGTTACATAGGGACGACTGAACAGACATTTAAAAGTTTATTTTAAAAAGTGCTAAGTATTGCAAATGTAAAAACTTTACTTAATTTTACACCACTATGATGTAAGTGTGCCCCATTGAATAATCAACAATTCCACACACACACACGATCTTCACGAACACTTAACACTTGGGCCAAATACAGGAAATACATCAGACTCAAGTGTTGGTACTGGGACAGGCCCTATATTTAGCATGTCACCTTCTGATGATGTCTGTTTGAACTCAAGTCACCTAAACTGAGGTTTATTTGCCCAAACAGCATGTGGGAAAACAAGACGTTCTTACCGCTCACAGTTTAGAATGTGTCGGGTGATTGTCCTCTTCTAACCCGGAGCGTAGGAGAATGTCTTTTTCTGTCTGTTCGAGAACACAAAAAAGGTAGTGAGTGGGAAAGTGGGTATAATTCTTCGTTTTAAATAAAGTTGACGACACCTGTTGGTCAAAATGGTGTAGATGTAATAAGAATGCAGTGCAAACATGTATTGACACCTTTTACAAACTGATTGCAGATGTTTCCATTGTTATTAAATAAATGTACAAATCATTAAATCCCATTAAATATAAAGTGTGAAGTGTTTTATTCATTTGTAATTTTTTTGTGTATTTTTTAAGAGGGCTTGGTTAATCAGGCCAGTAAGATACAATTAACTTTCACACTCTTTTCTACACAAGTTTGTCATTAAAACTGAAACTAACCTATAAAAGTGACCTGAGATCAGTTAAACAGTATGAAGTGGTGAAGCATTGTTTTGCAGCAATCAAATGCCAGTTTGACATGTGCTCCGAACCACTGATTCAAACAAACGATTGGTAAAAGTTTCAAAGCTGCATGAAGCAGTGTTACATATAAGAGCTGTAGACTCACCGGTGTTAAAGTCCCGACATGTCTTGATCACACTCCCTTACTTTCCCATCTCTGCTCTGCTGTCCTATAAATAAAAAACATAAAAAAGCTGCTCAAATACAGTTGAAACAAATTGTTATCAATTGTTATATTCAACAAAGTACCCCAGACACCAATTCTGAGTGTGAAAGCCATGATGGTGCAAGTGGCTAAACACATGTTAGTTGTGGACAAGGTTTCGCTGGAGATGAGGGTTCAAATCCCACCTCAGCATGTAGGGCTGATGTTGTTCTGGTTTATTGTAAAATCACAGGCCTCATCCAGGTGAAATAAAAGTTTTTGAGTCACATGTCTCAGCAAGAGATCTGTGGCTCACAGGAAAGAGCGCTGCCTCATGGTTTCAGAGGTTGCTGGTTCAATCCTAAACAGATCTCTGCAATATGAGTGAATGGAGTATGTGCAAGTGGTTATGTTGTTTAAACAGAAGAACAACAGAGACCTGTTCAAATCCCGGAGATGCAATAATCGTTTACCTTTCTTAACAATACAAATTCACACATGACCCAAAAACAAACCATGCCTCATCAGAACTTCTGTGGTGCAGAGGATAATCATTTGCCTTCAAGCATGAGAGTCTTGGTTCAAATCACACAACTGTTGACTTTTTTTCCTTCAAATAAAACAAAGCTATTAATAAAAAACCATCCATAACACCCTTCAACTCAACAGACTCAGTGGCTCAGTTGATAAAGCGTTGGGGTTTAATCAAGAAGACCAGAGTTCAAATCCCATTCTAGCTTATGCTTATGTTAACTTGTTGTGGTTATATCAAACAAAGTGGCCAAAACACCAAATCTCAGCGTGAAAGCCACAGTGGTGCAAGTGGCTAAACACACGTTCGGTGATGGTAATGGTGCGCTAAAGTTAAGGTTCAAGTCCCACCTCAGTTTGTTGTCCCACAATTTAAATGAAACTATTATCGAGAGTTGTTATATCAAACAAAATGGCCAAAACACCAGCTCTCAGAGTGAAAGCCACGGTGGTGCAAGTGGCTAAACACACGTTAGTTGTGGACAAGGTTGCGCTGGAGGCATGGGTTCAATCCCCACCTCAGCATGACTTATTGTAAAATCACAGGCCTCATCCAGGTGAAATACAAGTTCCAGCACATGTCTCAGCAAGAGATCTGTGGCTCACAGGTAAGAGCGCTGCCTCACGGTTTCAGAGGTTGCTGGTTCAATCCCAGCCAGATCTCCGCGATACGAGTGAATGGTGTATGTGTGAAGGGACGGGGATGTTTCGGGTCCCCCCCCGAACCCCGTCACAATGTCCAGCAGCGGTTATGCTTCTTGATACAATGAAAAAAAATTAGCTGTCTAAAAATTTGGGCCCGCCGTCCCTTCCCCACCATTTTAGGTTCCCATCATTTGCTTTTTAAAGGGGTGACCCTCCAAAAAGAAAATAATGCTAACCTACATGTTTAGCACCAAACAACAACATTCACACGTTACAAGTCTTACCTGTCCATCAGCAGAAGTCCATCATTACAGTGAATGTCTGTCCACACGTCCCAGAGCTCTGCTTCTGATGACTGGACGTCCCAGAGCTCTGCTTCTGATGACTGGACGTCCCAGAGCTCTGCTTCTGATGACTGGACGCTCCAAACACATCCATTATTCTGTAGAGGAAACACAAACACAAACATTACTACATACTGAATAACTAAAACATCACAATTTAATGTCTAAACAATAGTTAAATGTTATCGGTTACATAAATTAAAGTCCAAAGCTGTACAGAGTAAAAAAATATAATACATATGAATGCTGAATCAATAATAATATTTTGGTTCAATCTCCTGTTCTTTTAATTAAGTCACTGTCTTACAGGCCAGGGCCCGGTTTCCCGATAACGCTCACTCTTAGCCTGCTAAGAAGACTCGAAAGATATATCTTACCAAATTTGTTTATTTTCCTAAGTGTGAGTTTCCAGGCGCTGTCCGTGGCGATGGTGCTGAATTGTTTAAAATCGATGGCTCGAGAATAAATTATTCTCTCGTGCAGGGGCTGTTTATGTGAAAAAGCGGTCATCTTTATAAAAGAAGCACTTCAGAAATAGTTGAAATTTCAATTTATTATGATTATTGGATATTATAAAAAATAATTCAAACTATAACAGGGTTCCTGCAGGTTTCAGTTAGTCAAATTTAAGACCTTTTTAAGACATTTTAAGACCATAAAGATTGAAATTTAAGACCTACACGACGCATTGCCAAAAAATATTCAAATCAAATAATTCATTTTATTTCAATGAATTCAGTAATTGAAAAAGCATTAACTTAATTTACAGATAAAACAATCACATTAGTAACCTTCCAGACCCAACAACGCGTGTCAGAGAAAAGAACAGAATCAGATATAATTTTTTTATAAAAAAATTGTACTTTGCATATTATAGGCCTATACTGTAAAAAACACATAATTAGTTGATTTTAGTTGATCATAGTTGATCATAACTAGAGATGAAATGGCATGAACATTTCATTTAATTATTATAGTGCCAAAAATTATCACTGTTATCACAGAATCCTGTTCAAAAAGTACTAATACAACACAATGAAATCAATTCACCAAGTTTTATGTCGAAAAACAGCAAATAACAAATAAAATTAGCATCAATACGCACTAACATAAACATTAAAATAATACGATTAAAAATGATAGCCAGATTTTAAAAGTGTCTTGAAACATGTTATATACTACAAGTTCAAATAAAGTTGACAAAAAAGGTTTTTATAAAAAGATAAACCTCACATATTTCAGACTTTAATTTATCTTTTTTGACTCATTCTTTTTATAAAAAATGATTTAGTGACATTTACAATACACTTTAGCTTATCTTTTATTATTAATAGTAAAATTCGGTCCGATTTTCCCGTGGCGTCTGTCGTTGCTATGCAACTCCACAATGATAAAAAAGTTTTAGTGGCTAATGGATTTCCACCGCCGAAAAACGCTTGCTGTAGCTCTGTTACAAGATTTATTTACGGAGAAGAGAAAAACACCCGTAGTGTTTGGGTGCACCCGCATCCTTCATGTCTTTTTTCATGTCGCTGCGCCTGGAAAAAAAAAAAGAGCGCGTCGCTTCAATTATAAGCGCGCTTACCGCGGCCTACATTTGAATGAACTTGAGCGCGAAAAAGACGCGATATGTGAACTGCCTCTTGGCGAGCGACTTCAATATTTTTTTGCTACTTTGTAATAACTTTATGCGGCCAGAGTTTCTGAAAATGAACAAGGGTAAAATCTTTTTTAAGACCTGACTAAATGAAATTTAAGACCGCGGATGAAAATCTGGCTGTTTTTAAGACGTTTTAAGGCCTTAAATTTAAAGTTCAGAATTTAAGACATTTTAAGACTTTTTAAGACCCCGCGGGAACCCTGTATAATAGCCTATAAAAGCGTAGCCTACATATTTTAAAATTGTAACATATAGCCTATTGCTGCCACAATAACCTTTTCAAAAATGTACGTGCCGCCTTTTCTTTCCCATTTTTGTTCGCTGAGGTGGAGCTGCGATGAAATATTGTTCTTGTAAATACTTTCCAGCATTTCAGTAATAAAAGTTTACATCTTGCGTACGGTGCTCGGCAGTGATCAAAAAGGATTTAAACCGTGAATTTTGAATCTCTTGTAAACTCGGAGATGTGGATTCAGACGGCAATTAAATTACCACACGACCTGTTTGTCAAAAAACAGAAGGTACTAATTTGGCCAGGGATTTTTACGCGGATTGGGTGAGAAAAACACTGATATTATGGATTCGGACGGCACTAAAATCACCGACTTACCCCTGTAAATGTTTAAAATACCGGACGAGCCCATGAGAAACAATATTAGCGTCCGAATAGGACTTAACTGACAGTAGCCTATGCTTTCAGAGCGTTTTAATTCAATTAATAATATTGTATAATAATATAATAAAAAATCTAACAACAATCAGTGTAATGACAATTTTATTCTTTGCATGAAAACACTTGAATTAGCCTAATTTAATACTGTCTGGGTGTATTAAAACTTCAGAATTATATTCATTTAGACCTGCAACAACGCTAAGAGAGAGCTACGAATGGTCCAGACCAACCTTACGAAAGTGTGACTTACAAAAGATATACTTAGCGTACGAACGTTTCGGGAACCGTCCCATAAGGTTAAGAGAGAGGTTAAGGAATAGGTTAAGAACTACTTAGAGATAAGAACGCTTTGGGAAACCGGGCCCAGAACTACAGGAACATAAGAAATAGAAACAAACACCCTCCTTCAGTTGTGAGTGCTGACCAAAAAAGTTCAATGTTCAATGTGATTTTTACATTATTTGGAACTTTTAAGGTCACGATTCGGTTTAATTCACCATAAACAATTAATAAAGAAAAATAAGATCACAAATCTAAGTGTTAACGGGTCATAGTTAGTTATTTAATAGCTAAATTATAGATTATTACCTAGGGTAAGACTGCAACAACAGAAGAAAACAAGATTCTCTTACTTCATAATATGAATATCAGAGGGCGATTCATTCAAAGATTGTAAAGGCAATGCAAAACAACTGATTCATTCGTTATTCTAAAAGTCTGACAGTGAGTTCAACAAGAGAGCAGAATGTAAACAAAGTCTGTGATAAACCTTCATAACTGTCAAATAACAAGACTTAACGTTTAAGACCACAACAAAATGAACGTTTAGTGCGTTTTAGTTCATGTTCGTTCATTTTAGTCACAATAAATGCAACATTCAATCATCAAAATATGAATCTAAATAAACTGACATGAGCCATGCTATGAAATATCAGAAGAAAGTAACAACACATAACTAATTAAAAACGTAAATAATGACTTAAGAGCACAGAATAATGACTTAAAGTCTTAATAAGAAGATAATGCAAGAGAAAAGCACTTTATCTGTAGAGTTTACTTACATGACAGTTGAGTCTTTCGCGTGACATCTTTGCTTCCAGAACTTTATCGCAGCGTGTGTCGGATTTGTTTGTTTATGGGCTGAAATATGTGTCGTTGAGTGACATTAAAATACTGTCATCTGCAGTTTATATAGTTAAACGGTCTGCACGTGTTGTGGTCACTGTAACAAGCGTCATGTTGTCAAGCATCAGAAGCTGTCAGACTGAACCTGAAACTCGTTGACGCCGCCTAGAGGAGCTGAAATATCCATTTTCATATATTTTCCGCAAAATTAATGCTTTTGTCTCGGTCTCGACCAGCAGAGCAACATGGATCTACCAGTTTTATAAAATGAACCAGATCAGCTCTCAACTGATGGGGTAAAAAGATGAAATGTGTTGAACTCAAAGGCACGTGCTCAAAGTGTAAACACATAAAATACGGTTTGATTTTCTTCTGTTTGTAAGTTTTTGTTTGTTTGTTTAAAGTAGCTGTTTGTCTGTCTATAGTTATTTATAATGATATGCATCATGTTTGTTCACAGTTAAACAATGCCCTCGTGTTGTTGTGTCAGTTCAAGTAGGTTTAAGAAGTTTTTATAATAAAGCATGATTGGGAATATGAAACATAGGACAGATCAAGACAAATCATTACTTATCAAAATGACTGTCTAAATCTATAAACCAATGCAATTGCTAATATTACGACTAAAATGTTGTGTCTAATAGTGGATATTTACTGATTAAACCAGGGGGGCAGGGTTTTCTATTATTTTGAAGGTACCCCCGGGCGCCGCCATTGGCTAGCGGACCCCCACCTGCTGTTAGCATCCCATTGACTCCCATTCATTTTGGCGTCACTTTGACAGCGAATAACTTCACATCTGAGGCGTTTAAAGACTCCATTTGTCCATTATTTATTTCTAAAGAAACACGAAAATGTATAAAAGGCTTCATTACCTTGTAGCTTCCGTTATGGCCCCGTAGAAGCAATTTTTGTAAAAATAGGCTAACGATTGCGTCATAACCACGCGACTCTCTGTCGCACAGTAGAGAATTACCGTATGGACAGGAGGAGAAGCTTGCGAGCAATCGGGGGGACGTGGAGGCAAAGTGACAAAATAATTAATCAGAATACTTAGCAAAAGTTTCTCTTGCTCCTAGCTCATGGACACCTCCTACTCACACTCTCCGTCTCTGCAAGTTTCGGAAGGGAATGATTCAGATTTCTCTTGATACTAGAAGACAGACGGGTTGCTCACGTCACATCTACGTCGTTAAGCTCAGTTTGAGTCTGCGCAGTACGCTCGACCCCCAGGAAGTAAGAGTTTCTAATTGACTTCACTTTGTCTCCGTTGAATCCAATGGGGTCGCTGTGTCCATTTCTTTTACTGTCTATGGATTAAACAGGCACAGGTATGAGATCAGATCAGAATAGTGTGTCAGCTGCTCCCCCTTGTGGACAATAAGTGTGTCTGCAATAATATGAAAACAGCAGATGCAGGATGACATGGGTTTTAAACACCTGCACATGGTAAAAGCTCTATGTCGCTTTCACGTCGTGTAGTAGAGAATTAATTTAATTGGGAATGTACCTAAATTGCCCCCCTAAGGGTAGAAATCCACGGACATGTATACATTTACACACAGCAGATAAATTAGTAATACATCAGTTAGCAGTGTTGTGCCTGAACGCGTTCATTGAACGATAGTTCATGAACTCGTTCATATTTTGGGCGAACGTGAACTGAACGTACCGCATTACTGCCTGGTGAACGTTACTGTGAACTCGTTCATTCTGGTGTCTGTGAACGCCACGCTCTCCCAGTTTAACTTCGTTCAGTAGGATGCCAGATTTCTATAAAGCCTTCCAGGCGAAAACCCACCTAAAACCCACCGTAAACCGCCCTTAATATGTAGCGGAAAAAACACCCAATCTGGCAACACCAGCCACCCGTGTTCGACCTCTTGTTCGATCTCGTTCATCAAAATGAACAAATCTTTTTTCGAGTCATTTCGTTCATTTAAAGGGATACTCCACTTTTTTTCAGAAATAAGCTCATTTTACATCTCCCCCAGAGTTAAACAGTTGAGTTTTACCGTTTTAGAATCCATTCAGCCGAACTCCGGGTCTGACGGTACCACTTTTAGCATAGCTTAGCACAGATCATTGATTCTGATGAGTCCAGTAGCATTTCTTTCAAAATGACCAAAGAGTTTCAATATTTTTCCTATTTAAAACTTGACTCTTCTGTAGTTAAACCGTGTACTAAGATCGACGGAAAATGAAAAGTTGCGATTTTCTAAGCCTATATGGCTAGGAACTACTCTCATTCCAGCGTAATAATCAAGGAACTGTGTGTCTGTACCATGAGTGCAGCAGGCGTAATGATATGACGCAGCGCCTGAAAATAGTCCCCAGCTCGGTAACTTCTTCCAACGTGACCGGGACTAAGTTTGTCTAACCTATTAGACCTATTTTCAGGCGCTGCGTCATATCATTACGCCTGCTGCACTCATGGAGTATCCCTTTAAGGGGCTTTAAATGTTACTATTAACTGGCAAATTCCCCGAACACATCCACCTACGCAATCTTGATCATATTCTGAATTAAGAAATCATTATAATGCAGTCAAAAATCGTTTACAGGGAACATAAATAATTACTTCACCTCGAGTCTTTCATGAACGACTCATCACTTACGTTACAAATCAAAACAAAAAGCAGCAAGGAGGCGTCGTATGATCATTTAAACGAGTTTTATGATAAGGTCGGTGAAGATGGGAAAAAATCTGACGCATATCTTCAGTGTTAAAACTGATAAAATAATTGTCTGTGGGGGCTGTGGTAATCATTTTGAAAAATAATATCTTGCAGCAACATGGAAAAAAAGAACTATGAACTAGTTCATTTTTGGAACTGTGAACTTAGTTCAAAATTGAACTATGAACTGAACTAGTTCATTTTAAAATTTGTGAACTGAACTTTGAACTAGTTCATGTAGAAAGTGAACTTTCCCAACACTGTCAGTTAGTTCCGAAGTCGATATTCAGTCCAACAGCATTGGGACTTTTGTGTCTGAGTTCCAGACAGACTGTCAGATTATTGGTGGAGATTTTACATCGACTCTTTCTGCAGGTTACATCGAGCCGCCAGTAGTTGGCGATAAAGTGACATTCATTCAGTAACGAAACAAGAGAGTGACTCAAGATTCATTCATTCAACTGATTTGTTCAAAACATATTTCATTTAGCCATTGCAGGCAGAGAATGTGTCTCTATGAGCCAGAGCTGATTTTAGACAGCATTTAAACACAGTTAAGTGAAGTATAATATCGGTCAATGCAAATTATTGCAGAAATGTTTGGCCATGGAGACAAGTAATCTGCAAACAGGTCATGAATGATAAATTATTTGTCCTACAATTTGTTTTTACTGACACTGATCATGCACTTTCAAATCAATGTAACATCTGGTAAATAAACTCTTGATTTTTTTTCTTATTAGATGACTCTGTTGGAATAGATCTACAGTGCTCAACTCCAGTCCTGGGAACCACAGTCACCTAAACTGAGGTTTATTTGCCCAAACAGCATGTGGGAAAACAAGACGTTCTTACCGCTCACAGTTTAGAATGTGTCAGGTGATTGTCCATGACCTCTTCTAACCCGGAGCGTAGGAGAATGTCTTTTTCTGTCTGTTCGAGAACACAAAAAAGGTAGTGAGTGGGAAAGTGGGTATAATTCTTCGTTTTAAATAAAGTTGATGACACCTGTTGGTCAAAATGGGGTAAATGTAATAAGAATGCAGTGCAAACATGTATTGACACCTTTTACAAACTGATTGCAGATGTTTCCATTGTTATTAAATAAATGTACAAATCATTAAATCCCATTAAATATGAAGTGTGAAGTGTTTTATTAATTTGTATGTTTTTTGTGTATTTTTAAGAGGGCTTGGTTAATCAGGCCAGTAAGATACAATTAACTTTCACACTCTTTTCTACACACGTTTGTCATTAAAACTGAAACTAACCTATAAAAGTGACCTGAGATCAGTTAAAACTCTATATTAGCTGCTGGTTCATGGGTTTACCAGGTTAATGCCACCTAGTGGTGAAACAAATGTTTCTAAACAGTATGAAGTGGTGAAGCATTGTTTTGCAGCAATCAAATGCCAGTTTGACATGTGCTCCGAACCACTGATTCAAACAAACGATTGGTAAAAGTTTCAAAGCTGCATGAAGCAGTGTTACATATAAGAGCTGTAGACTCACCGGTGTTAGAGTCCCGACATGTCTTGATCACACTCCCTTACTTTCCCATCTCTGCTCTGCTGTCCTATAAATAAAAAAACATTAAAAAGTTGCTCAAATACAGTCGAAACAAATTGTTATATTCAACAAAGTACCCCAGACACCAATTCTGAGTGTGAAAGCCATGATGGTGCAAGTGGCTAAACACATGTTAGTTGTGGACAAGGTTTCGCTGGAGATGAGGGTTCAAACCCCACCTCAGCATGATTTATTGTAAAATCACAGGCCTCATCCAGGTGAAATACAAGTTCTAGCACATATCTCAGCAAGAGATCTGTGGCTCACAGGTAAGAGCGCTGCCTCATGGTTTCAGAGGTTGCTGGTTCAATCCTAAACAGATCTCTGCAATATGAGTATGTGCAAGTGGTTATGTTGTTTAAACAGAAGAACAACAGAGACCTGTTCAAATCCCGCAGATGCAATAATCGTTTACCTTTCTTAACAATACAAATTCACACATGACCCAAAAACAAACCATGCCTCATCAGAACTTCTGTGGTGCAGAGGATAATCATTTGCCTTCAAGCATGAGAGTCTTGGTTCAAATCCCAAACTGTTGACTTTTTTTCCTTCAAATAAAACAAAGCTATTAATAAAAACCCATCCATAACACCCTTCAACTCAACAGACTCAGTGGCTCAGTTGATAAAGCGTTGGGGTTTAATCAAAGAGACCAGAGTTCAAATCCCATTCTTGCTTATGTTGAATTGTTGTGATTATATCAAAGAAAGTGGCCAAAACACCAACTCTCAGTGTGAAAGCCACAGTGGTGCAAGTGGCTAAACACACGTTCGGTGATGGTAATGGTGCGCTGAAGTTAAGGTTCAAGTCCCATCTCAGTTTGCTGTCCCACAATTTAAATTAAACTGTTATCGAGAGTTGTTATATCAAACAAAATGGCCAAAACACCAGCTCTCAGTGTGAAAGCCACGGTGGTGCAAGTGGCTAAACACACGTTAGTTGTGGACAAGGTTGCGCTGGAGGCTTGGGTTCAATCCCCACCTCAGCATGACTTATTGTAAAATCACAGGCCTCATCCAGGTGAAATACAAGTTCCAGCACATGTCTCAGCAAGAGATCTGTGGCTCACAGGTAAGAGCGCTGCCTCACGGTTTCAGAGGTTGCTGGTTCAATCCCAGCCAGATCTCCGCGATACGAGTGAATGGTGTATGTGTGAAGGGACGGGGATGATTCGGATCCCCCCCCGAACCCCGTCACAATGTCCAGCAGGGGTTATGCTTCTTGATACAATGAAAAAAAAAATTAGCTGTCTAAAAATTTTGGCCCGCCGTCCCTTCCCCACCTATTTAGGTTCCCATCATTTGCTTTTTAAAGGGGTGACCCTTCAAAAAGAAAATAATGCTAACCTACATGTTTAGCGCCAAACAACAACATTCACACGTTACAAGTCTTACCTGTCCATCAGCAGAAGTCCATCATTACAGTGAATGTCTGTCCACACGTCCCAGAGCTCTGCTTCTGATGACTGGACGTCCCAGAGCTCTGCTTCTGATGACTGGACGTCCCAGAGCTCTGCTTCTGATGACTGGACGCTCCAAACACATCCATTATTCTGTAGAGGAAACACAAACACAAACATTACTACATACTGAATAACTAAAACATCACAATTTAATGTCTAAACAATAGTTAAATGTTATCGGTTACATAAATTAAAGTCTAAAGCTGTACAGAGTAAAAAAAATATAATACATAATATGAATGCTGAATCAATAATAATATTTTGGTTCAATCTCCTGTTCTTTTAATTAAGTCACTGTCTTACAGGCCAGAACTACAGGGACATAAGAAATAGAAACAAACACCCTCCTTCAGTTGTGAGTGCTGACCAAAAAAGTTCAATGTTCAATGTGATTTTTACATTATTTGGAACTTTGAAGGTCAAGATTAGGTTTAATTCACCATAAACAATTAATAAAGAAAAATAGGATCACAAATCTAAGTGTTATAGTTAGTTATTTTTTAATAGCTAAATTATAATTACCTAAGGTAAGACTGCAACAACAGAAGAAAACAAGATTCTTACTTCATAATATGAATATCAGAGGGCGATTCATTCAAAGATTGTAAAGGCAATGCAAAACAACTGATTCATTCGTTATTCTAAAAGTCTGACAGTGAGTTCAACAAGAGAGCAGAATGTAAACAAAGTCTGTGATAAACCTTCATAACTGTCAAATAACAAGACTTAACGTTTAAGACCACAACAAAATGAACGTTTAGTGCGTTTTAGTTCATGTTCGTTCATTTTAGTCACAATAAATGCAACATTCAATCATCAAAATATGAATCTAAATAAACTGACATGAGCCATGCTATGAAATATCAGAAGAAAGCAACAACACATAACTGATTAAAAACGTAAATAATGACTTAAGAGCACAGAATAATGACTTAAAGTCTTAATAAGAAGATAATGCAAGAGAAAAGCACATTATCTGTAGAGTTTACTTACATTACAGTTGAGTCGCTCGCGTGACATCTTTGCTTCCTGAACTTTATCGCAGCGTGTGTCGGATTTGTTTGTTTATGGGCTGAAATATGTGTCGTTGAGTGACATTAAAATACTGTCATCTGCAGTTTATATAGTTTAAACGGTCTGCACGTGTTGTGGTCACTGTAACAAGCGTCATGTTGTCAAGCATCAGAAGCTGTCAGACTGAACCTGAAACTCGTTGACGCCGCCTAGAGGAGCGGATGCAAAACTGCACTTCAGTTTGAAACGACATGCTCGAGGTGGCGGCCAGTTGTAGGTGAGGCTGAAATATCCATTTAAAATATTTTCCGAAAAATCAATGCTTTTGTCTCGGTCTCGACCAGCAGAGCAACATGGATCTACCAGTTTTATAAAATGAACCAGATCAGCTCTCAACTGATGGGGTAAAAAGGCACGTGCTCAAAGTGTAAACATAAAATACGGTTCGATTTTCTTCTGTTTGTAAGTTTTTTGTTTGTTTAAAGTAGCTGTTTGTCTGTCCAGTTATTTATAATGATATGCATCATGATTGTTCACAGTTAAAGTACAAATGCCCTCGTGTTGTTGTGTCAGTTCAAGTAGGTTTAAGCAGTTTTTATAAAGCATGATTGGGAATTTGAAACATAGACAGATCAAGACAAATCATTACTATCATTTATTTTATTATCAAAATGACTGTCTAAATCTATAAACCAGTGCAATGGCTGATATTACGACTAAAATGTTGTGTATAATAGTAGATATTTACTGATTAAACAGGCACAGGTATGAGATCAGATCAGAATAGTGTGTCAGCTGCTCCCCCTTGTGGACAATAAGTGTGTCTGCAATAATATATGAACCTTCACATGGTAAAAGCTCTATGTCGCTTTCACGTCGTGTAGTAGAGAATTAATTTAATTGGGAATGTACCTAAATTGCCCCCCTAAGGGTAGAAATCCACGGACATGTATACATTTACACACAGCAGATAAATTAGTAATACATCAGTTAGCAGTGTTGTGCCTGAACGCGTTCATTGAACGATAGTTCATGAACTCGTTCATATTTTGGGCGAACGTGAACTGAACGTACCGCATTACTGCCTGGTGAACGTTACTGTGAACTCGTTCATTCTGGTGTCTGTGAACGCCACGCTCTCCCAGTTTAACTTCGTTCAGTAGGATGCCAGATTTCTATAAAGCCTTCCAGGCGAAAACCCACCTAAAACCCACCGTAAACCGCCCTTAATATGTAGCGGAAAAAACACCCAATCTGGCAACACCAGCCACCCGTGTTCGACCTCTTGTTCGATCTCGTTCATCAAAATGAACAAATCTTTTTTCGAGTCATTTCGTTCATTTAAAGGGATACTCCACTTTTTTTCAGAAATAAGCTCATTTTACATCTCCCCCAGAGTTAAACAGTTGAGTTTTACCGTTTTAGAATCCATTCAGCCGAACTCCGGGTCTGACGGTACCACTTTTAGCATAGCTTAGCACAGATCATTGATTCTGATGAGTCCAGTAGCATTTCTTTCAAAATGACCAAAGAGTTTCAATATTTTTCCTATTTAAAACTTGACTCTTCTGTAGTTAAACCGTGTACTAAGATCGACGGAAAATGAAAAGTTGCGATTTTCTAAGCCTATATGGCTAGGAACTACTCTCATTCCAGCGTAATAATCAAGGAACTGTGTGTCTGTACCATGAGTGCAGCAGGCGTAATGATATGACGCAGCGCCTGAAAATAGTCCCCAGCTCGGTAACTTCTTCCAACGTGACCGGGACTAAGTTTGTCTAACCTATTAGACCTATTTTCAGGCGCTGCGTCATATCATTACGCCTGCTGCACTCATGGAGTATCCCTTTAAGGGGCTTTAAATGTTACTATTAACTGGCAAATTCCCCGAACACATCCACCTACGCAATCTTGATCATATTCTGAATTAAGAAATCATTATAATGCAGTCAAAAATCGTTTACAGGGAACATAAATAATTACTTCACCTCGAGTCTTTCATGAACGACTCATCACTTACGTTACAAATCAAAACAAAAAGCAGCAAGGAGGCGTCGTATGATCATTTAAACGAGTTTTATGATAAGGTCGGTGAAGATGGGAAAAAATCTGACGCATATCTTCAGTGTTAAAACTGATAAAATAATTGTCTGTGGGGGCTGTGGTAATCATTTTGAAAAATAATATCTTGCAGCAACATGGAAAAAAAGAACTATGAACTAGTTCATTTTTGGAACTGTGAACTTAGTTCAAAATTGAACTATGAACTGAACTAGTTCATTTTAAAATTTGTGAACTGAACTTTGAACTAGTTCATGTAGAAAGTGAACTTTCCCAACACTGTCAGTTAGTTCCGAAGTCGATATTCAGTCCAACAGCATTGGGACTTTTGTGTCTGAGTTCCAGACAGACTGTCAGATTATTGGTGGAGATTTTACATCGACTCTTTCTGCAGGTTACATCGAGCCGCCAGTAGTTGGCGATAAAGTGACATTCATTCAGTAACGAAACAAGAGAGTGACTCAAGATTCATTCATTCAACTGATTTGTTCAAAACATATTTCATTTAGCCATTGCAGGCAGAGAATGTGTCTCTATGAGCCAGAGCTGATTTTAGACAGCATTTAAACACAGTTAAGTGAAGTATAATATCGGTCAATGCAAATTATTGCAGAAATGTTTGGCCATGGAGACAAGTAATCTGCAAACAGGTCATGAATGATAAATTATTTGTCCTACAATTTGTTTTTACTGACACTGATCATGCACTTTCAAATCAATGTAACATCTGGTAAATAAACTCTTGATTTTTTTTCTTATTAGATGACTCTGTTGGAATAGATCTACAGTGCTCAACTCCAGTCCTGGGAACCACAGTCACCTAAACTGAGGTTTATTTGCCCAAACAGCATGTGGGAAAACAAGACGTTCTTACCGCTCACAGTTTAGAATGTGTCAGGTGATTGTCCATGACCTCTTCTAACCCGGAGCGTAGGAGAATGTCTTTTTCTGTCTGTTCGAGAACACAAAAAAGGTAGTGAGTGGGAAAGTGGGTATAATTCTTCGTTTTAAATAAAGTTGATGACACCTGTTGGTCAAAATGGGGTAAATGTAATAAGAATGCAGTGCAAACATGTATTGACACCTTTTACAAACTGATTGCAGATGTTTCCATTGTTATTAAATAAATGTACAAATCATTAAATCCCATTAAATATGAAGTGTGAAGTGTTTTATTAATTTGTATGTTTTTTGTGTATTTTTAAGAGGGCTTGGTTAATCAGGCCAGTAAGATACAATTAACTTTCACACTCTTTTCTACACACGTTTGTCATTAAAACTGAAACTAACCTATAAAAGTGACCTGAGATCAGTTAAAACTCTATATTAGCTGCTGGTTCATGGGTTTACCAGGTTAATGCCACCTAGTGGTGAAACAAATGTTTCTAAACAGTATGAAGTGGTGAAGCATTGTTTTGCAGCAATCAAATGCCAGTTTGACATGTGCTCCGAACCACTGATTCAAACAAACGATTGGTAAAAGTTTCAAAGCTGCATGAAGCAGTGTTACATATAAGAGCTGTAGACTCACCGGTGTTAGAGTCCCGACATGTCTTGATCACACTCCCTTACTTTCCCATCTCTGCTCTGCTGTCCTATAAATAAAAAAACATTAAAAAGTTGCTCAAATACAGTCGAAACAAATTGTTATATTCAACAAAGTACCCCAGACACCAATTCTGAGTGTGAAAGCCATGATGGTGCAAGTGGCTAAACACATGTTAGTTGTGGACAAGGTTTCGCTGGAGATGAGGGTTCAAACCCCACCTCAGCATGATTTATTGTAAAATCACAGGCCTCATCCAGGTGAAATACAAGTTCTAGCACATGTCTCAGCAAGAGATCTGTGGCTCACAGGTAAGAGCGCTGCCTCATGGTTTCAGAGGTTGCTGGTTCAATCCTAAACAGATCTCTGCAATATGAGTATGTGCAAGTGGTTATGTTGTTTAAACAGAAGAACAACAGAGACCTGTTCAAATCCCGCAGATGCAATAATCGTTTACCTTTCTTAACAATACAAATTCACACATGACCCAAAAACAAACCATGCCTCATCAGAACTTCTGTGGTGCAGAGGATAATCATTTGCCTTCAAGCATGAGAGTCTTGGTTCAAATCCCAAACTGTTGACTTTTTTTCCTTCAAATAAAACAAAGCTATTAATAAAAACCCATCCATAACACCCTTCAACTCAACAGACTCAGTGGCTCAGTTGATAAAGCGTTGGGGTTTAATCAAAGAGACCAGAGTTCAAATCCCATTCTTGCTTATGTTGAATTGTTGTGATTATATCAAAGAAAGTGGCCAAAACACCAACTCTCAGTGTGAAAGCCACAGTGGTGCAAGTGGCTAAACACACGTTCGGTGATGGTAATGGTGCGCTGAAGTTAAGGTTCAAGTCCCATCTCAGTTTGCTGTCCCACAATTTAAATTAAACTGTTATCGAGAGTTGTTATATCAAACAAAATGGCCAAAACACCAGCTCTCAGAGTGAAAGCCACGGTGGTGCAAGTGGCTAAACACACGTTAGTTGTGGACAAGGTTGCGCTGGAGGCATGGGTTCAATCCCCACCTCAGCATGACTTATTGTAAAATCACAGGTCTCATCCAGGTGAAATATAAGTTCCAGCACACGTCTCAGCAAGAGATCTGTGGCTCACAGGTAAGAGCGCTGCCTCACGGTTTCAGAGGTTGCTGGTTCAATCCCAGCCAGATCTCCGCGATACGAGTGAATGGTGTATGTGTGAAGGGGCGGGGATGATTCGGATCCCCCCCCGAACCCCGTCACAATGTCCAGCAGGGGTTATGCTTCTTGATACAATGAAAAAAAAATTAGCTGTCTAAAAATTTTGTCCCGCCGTCCCTTCCCCACCTATTTAGGTTCCCATCATTTGCTTTTTAAAGGGGTGACCCCTCCAAAAAGAAAATGATGCTAACCTACATGTTTAGCGCCAAACAACAACATTCACACGTTACAAGTCTTACCTGTCCATCAGCAGAAGTCCATCATTACAGTGAATGTCTGTCCACACGTCCCAGAGCTCTGCTTCTGATGACTGGACGCTCCAAACACATCCATTATTCTGTAGAGGAAACATACACACAAACATTACTACATACTGAATAACTAAAACATCACAATTTCATGTCTAAACAATAGTTAAATGTTATTGGTTACATAAATTAAACTCCTAAAGCTGTCAGTGTAAAAAAATAAATAAATACATAGTATGAATGCTGAATCAATAATAATATTTTGGTTCAATCTCCTGTTCTTTTAATTAAGTCACTGTCTTACAGGCCAGAACTACAGGAACATAAGAAATAGAAACAAACACCCTCCTTCAGTTGTGAGTGCTGACCAAAAAAGTTCAATGTTCAATGTGATTTTTACATTATTTGGAACTTTTAAGGTCACGATTCGGTTTAATTCACCATAAACAATTAATAAAGAAAAAGAGGATCACAAATCTAAGTGTTATAGTTAGTTATTTAATAGCTAAATTATAGATTATTACCTAAGGTAAGACTGCAACAACAGAAGAAAACAAGATTCTTACTTCATAATATGAATATCAGAGGGCGATTCATTCAAAGATTGTAAAGGCAATGCAAAACAACTGATTCATTCGTTATTCTAAAAGTCTGACAGTGAGTTCAACAAGAGAGCAGAATGTAAACAAAGTCTGTGATAAACCTTCATAACTGTCAAATAACAAGACTTAACGTTTAAGACCACAACAAAATGAACGTTTAGTGCGTTCTAGTTCATGTTCGTTCATTTTAGTCACAATAAATGCAACATTCAATCATCAAAATATGAATCTAAATAAACTGACATGAGCCATGCTATGAAATATCAGAAGAAAGCAACAACACATAACTAATTAAAAACGTAAATAATGACTTAAGAGCACAGAATAATGACTTAAAGTCTTAATAAGAAGATAATGCAAGAGAAAAGCACATTATCTGTAGAGTTTACTTACATGACAGTTGAGTCGCTCGCGTGACATCTTTGCTTCCTGAACTTTATCGCTGCGTGTGTCGGATTTGTTTGTTTATGGGCTGAAATATGTGTCGTTGAGTGACATTAAAATACTGTCATCTGCAGTTTATATAGTTTAAACGGTCTGCACGTGTTGTGGTCACTGTAACAAGCGTCATGTTGTCAAGCATCAGAAGCTGTCAGACTGAAACTGAAACTCGTTGACGCCGCCTAGAGGAGCGGATGCAAAACTGCACTTCAGTTTGAAACGACATGCTCGAGGTGGCGGCCAGTTGTAGGTGAGGCTGAAATATCCATTTTCAAATATTTTCCGAAAAATCAATGCTTTTGTCTCGGTCTCGGCCAGCAGAGCAACATGGATCTACCAGTTTTTATAATGATATGCATCATGATTGTTCACAGTTAAAGTACAAATGCCCTCGTGTTGTTGTGTCAGTTCAAGTAGGTGTAAGAAGTTTTTATAATAAAGCATGATTGGGAATTTGAAACATAGGACAGATCAAGACAAATCATTACTTATCAAAATGACTGTCTAAATCTATAAACCAGTGCAATGGCTGATATTGCGACTAAAATGTTGTGTCTAATAGTGGATATTTACTGATTAAACAGGCACAGGTATGAGATCAGATCAGAATAGTGTGTCAGCTGCTCCCCCTTGTGGACAATAAGTGTGTCTGCAATAATATGAAAACAGCAGATCCAGGAGGACATGGGTTTTAAACACCTGCACATGGTAAAAGCTCTATGTCGCTTTCACATCGTGTAGTAGAGAATTAATTTCATTGAGAATGTACCTAAATTGCCCCCCTAAGGGTAGAAATCCACGGACATGTATACTTACACACAGCAGATAAATTAGTAATACATCAGTTAGTTCAGAGGTCGATATTCAGTCCAACAGCATTGGGACTTTTGTGTCTGAGTTCCAGACAGACTGTCAGATTATTGGTGGAGATTTTACATCGACTCTTTCTGCAGGTTACATCGAGCCGCCAGTAGTTGGCGATAAAGTGACATTCATTCAGTAACGAAACAAGTAAGTGACTCAAGATTCATTTATTCAACTGATTTGTTCAAAACATAATTCATTTATTCATTGCAGGCAGAGAATGTGTCTCTATGAGCCAGAGCTGATTTTAGACAGCATTTAAACACAGTTAAGTGAAGTATAATATCGGTCAATGCAAATTATTGCAGAAATGTTTGGCCATGGAGACAAGTAATCTGCAAACAGGTCATGATCATGAATGATACATGTTGTCCTACATTTTGTTTTTACTGACTAAATACAGCATTTATGGGATCATGCACTTTCAAATCAATGCAACATCTGGTAAATAACCTCCTGAATTTTTTTTTCTTATTAGATGACTTCTGTTGGAGTAGATCTACAGTGATGACTGTATGTAGTGCTCAACTCCAGTCCTGGGAACCACAGTGCTGCACATTCTGTTTGTCTCTCTTATTTAATAGCAGTTTTAGTTCATGCAGCTCTGAAAACGTGTTGATGATTTGAATCAGATCAGATGTATTAAATAAAAGAGACAAAATTATGCAGTGCTGGACCAGGATAAAGAAATACAGGTTTGCATGAGAACTGAATCATGGGAGGAGGATGAGTGTGTCATCTCTGGGTGGAGGAATGTGGTTCTTCACCATATCCTCACTGATGAAGCCTTGCTTGTACTCACAACCTACCTCATGAAGTTGATTATTGGCCTGTCCCAATACACACACTTGCAGTCTTGGCCACTTGACAGGAAGTTAAATGCACAAGACTGTCCCGGGTCTGATAAATGCCAAAACTCATTGCCCTTAACGGACACTAAATCCACATTATCTCTAATACCACATCAGAGCGATATTTAAAGCGTATCCCATCATTCATCATGTTTTTGAACTCAAATGACCCAAAATCAGAAGATGTTGAGAAAAACTTTAGCATGCATGTTAAATTAATTAGATATTACATCAAATTTGCTTTGGTAGTTAAAGTGCACATTTTGTTGGTGGTTTTTTTTTATGTCTGCAACTGCTTTATAATACTAGAAGCATCACAATTACTAAATGTGTTGTCTGTTACATAGGGACGACTGAACAGACATTTAAAAGTTTATTTTAAAAAGTGCTAAGTATTGCAAATGTAAAAACTTTACTTAATTTTACACCACTATGATGTAAGTGTGCCCCATTGAATAATCAACAATTCCACACACACGATCTTCACGAACACTTAACACTTGTGAACGAAAACAAGACGTTCTTACCGCTCACAGTTTAGAATGTGTCGGGTGATTGTCCATGACCTCTTCTAACCCGGAGCGTAGGAGAATGTCTTTTTCTGTCTGTTCGAGAACACAAAAAAGGTAGTGAGTGGGAAAGTGGGTATAATTCTTCGTTTTAAATAAAGTTGACGACACCTGTTGGTCAAAATGGTGTAGATGTAATAAGAATGCAGTGCAAACATGTATTGACACCTTTTACAAACTGATTGCAGATGTTTCCATTGTTATTAAATAAATGTACAAATCATTAAATCCCATTAAATATAAAGTGTGAAGTGTTTTATTCATTTGTAATTTTTTTGTGTATTTTTTAAGAGGGCTTGGTTAATCAGGCCAGTAAGATACAATTAACTTTCACACTCTTTTCTACACAAGTTTGTCATTAAAACTGAAACTAACCTATAAAAGTGACCTGAGATCAGTTAAACAGTATGAAGTGGTGAAGCATTGTTTTACAGCAATCAAATGCCAGTTTGACATGTGCTCCGAACCACTGATTCAAACAAACGATTGGTAAAAGTTTCAAAGCTGCATGAAGCAGTGTTACATATAAGAGCTGTAGACTCACCGGTGTTAGAGTCCCGACATGTCTTGATCACACTCCCTTACTTTCCCATCTCTGCTCTGCTGTCCTATAAATAAAAAACATAAAAAAGCTGCTCAAATACAGTTGAAACAAATTGTTATCAATTGTTATATTCAACAAAGTACCCCAGACACCAATTCTGAGTGTGAAAGCCATGATGGTGCAAGTGGCTAAACACATGTTAGTTGTGGACAAGGTTTCGCTGGAGATGAGGGTTCAAATCCCACCTCAGCATGTAGGGCTGATGTTGTTCTGGTTTATTGTAAAATCACAGGCCTCATCCAGGTGAAATAAAAGTTTTTGAGTCACATGTCTCAGCAAGAGATCTGTGGCTCACAGGAAAGAGCGCTGCCTCATGGTTTCAGAGGTTGCTGGTTCAATCCTAAACAGATCTCTGCAATATGAGTGAATGGAGTATGTGCAAGTGGTTATGTTGTTTAAACAGAAGAACAATAGAGACCTGTTCAAATCCCGCAGATGCAATAATCGTTTACCTTTCTTAACAATACAAATTCACACATGACCCAAAAACAAACCATGCCTCATCAGAACTTCTGTGGTGCAGAGGATAATCATTTGCCTTCAAGCATGAGAGTCTTGGTTCAAATCACACAACTGTTGACTTTTTTTCCTTCAAATAAAACAAAGCTATTAATAAAAAACCATCCATAACACCCTTCAACTCAACAGACTCAGTGGCTCAGTTGATAAAGCGTTGGGGTTTAATCAAGAAGACCAGAGTTCAAATCCCATTCTAGCTTATGCTTATGTTAACTTGTTGTGGTTATATCAAACAAAGTGGCCAAAACACCAAATCTCAGTGTGAAAGCCACAGTGGTGCAAGTGGCTAAACACACGTTCGGTGATGGTGATGGTAATGGTGCGCTAAAGTTAAGGTTCAAGTCCCTGTCCCACCTCAGTTTGTTGTCCCACAATTTAAATGAAACTATTATCGAGAGTTGTTATATCAAACAAAATGGCCAAAACACCAGCTCTCAGTGTGAAAGCCGCAGTGGTGCAAGTGGCTAAACACACGTTAGTTGTGGACAAGGTTGCGCTGGAGGCATGGGTTCAATCCCCACCTCAGCATGACTTATTGTAAAATCACAGGCCTCATCCAGGTGAAATACAAGTTCCAGCACATGTCTCAGCAAGAGATCTGTGGCTCACAGGTAAGAGCGCTGCCTCACGGTTTCAGAGGTTGCTGGTTCAATCCCAGCCAGATCTCCGCGATACGAGTGAATGGTGTATGTGTGAAGGGGCGGGGATGTTTCGGGTCCCCCCCCGAACCCCGTCACAATGTCCAGCAGTGGTTATGCTTCTTGATACAATGAAACATTTTTTAGCTGTCTAAAAATTTGGGCCCGCCGTCCCTTCCCCACCATTTTAGGTTCCCATCATTTGCTTTTTAAAGGGGTGACCCTCCAAAAAGAAAATAATGCTAACCTACATGTTTAGCACCAAACAACAACATTCACACGTTACAAGTCTTACCTGTCCATCAGCAGAAGTCCATCATTACAGTGAATGTCTGTCCACACGTCCCAGAGCTCTGCTTCTGATGACTGGACGTCCCAGAGCTCTGCTTCTGATGACTGGACGCTCCAAACACATCCATTATTCTGTAGAGGAAACACAAACACAAACATTACTACATACTGAATAACTAAAACATCACAATTTAATGTCTAAACAATAGTTAAATGTTATCGGTTACATAAATTAAAGTCCAAAGCTGTACAGAGTAAAAAAATATAATACATATGAATGCTGAATCAATAATAATATTTTGGTTCAATCTCCTGTTCTTTTAATTAAGTCACTGTCTTACAGGCCAGGGCCCGGTTTCCCGATAACGCTCACTCTTAGCCTGCTAAGAAGACTCGAAAGATATATCTTACCAAATTTGTTTATTTTCCTAAGTGTGAGTTTCCAGGTGCTGTCCGTGGCGATGGTGCTGAATTGTTTAAAATCGATGGCTCGAGAATCAATTATTCTCTCGTGCAGGGGCTGTTTATGTGAAAAAGCGGTCATCTTTATAAAAGAAGCACTTCAGAAATAGTTGAAATTTCAATTTATTATGATTATTGGATATTATAAAAAATAATTCAAACTATAATAGCCTATAAAAGCGTAGCCTACATATTTTAAAATTGTAACATATAGCCTATTGCTGCCACAATAACCTTTTCAAAAATGTACGTGCCGCCTTTTCTTTCCCATTTTTGTTCGCTGAGGTGGAGCTGCGATGAAATATTGTTCTTGTAAATACTTTCCAGCATTTCAGTAATAAAAGTTTACATCTTGCGTACGGTGCTCGGCAGTGATCAAAAAGGATTTAAACCGTGAATTTTGAATCTCTTGTAAACTCGGAGATGTGGATTCAGACGGCAATTAAATTACCACACGACCTGTTTGTCAAAAAACAGAAGGTACTAATTTGGCCAGGGATTTTTACGCGGATTGGGTGAGAAAAACACTGATATTATGGATTCGGACGGCACTAAAATCACCGACTTACCCCTGTAAATGTTTAAAATACCGGACGAGCCCATGAGAAACAATATTAGCGTCCGAATAGGACTTAACTGACAGTAGCCTATGCTTTCAGAGCGTTTTAATTCAATTAATAATATTGTATAATAATATAATAAAAAATCTAACAACAATCAGTGTAATGACAATTTTATTCTTTGCATGAAAACACTTGAATTAGCCTAATTTAATACTGTCTGGGTGTATTAAAACTTCAGAATTATATTCGTTTAGACCTGCAACAACGCTAAGAGAGAGCTACGAATGGTCCAGACCAACCTTACGAAAGTGTGACTTACAAAAGATATACTTAGCGTACGAACGTTTCGGGAACCGTCCCATAAGGTTAAGAGAGAGGTTAAGGAATAGGTTAAGAACTACTTAGAGATAAGAACGCTTTGGGAAACCGGGCCCAGAACTACAGGAACATAAGAAATAGAAACAAACACCCTCCTTCAGTTGTGAGTGCTGACCAAAAAAGTTCAATGTTCAATGTGATTTTTACATTATTTGGAACTTTTAAGGTCACGATTCGGTTTAATTCACCATAAACAATTAATAAAGAAAAATAAGATCACAAATCTAAGTGTTAACGGGTCATAGTTAGTTATTTAATAGCTAAATTATAGATTATTACCTAGGGTAAGACTGCAACAACAGAAGAAAACAAGATTCTTACTTCATAATATGAATATCAGAGGGCGATTCATTCAAAGATTGTAAAGGCAATGCAAAACAACTGATTCATTCGTTATTCTAAAAGTCTGACAGTGAGTTCAACAAGAGAGCAGAATGTAAACAAAGTCAGTGATAAACCTTCATAACTGTCAAATAACAAGACTTAACGTTTAAGACCACAACAAAATGAACGTTTAGTGCGTTTTAGTTCATGTTCGTTCATTTTAGTCACAATAAATGCAACATTCAATCATCAAAATATGAATCTAAATAAACTGACATGAGCCCTGCTATGAAATATCAGAAGAAAGTAACAACACATAACTAATTAAAAACGTAAATAATGACTTAAGAGCACAGAATAATGACTTAAAGTCTTAATAAGAAGATAATGCAAGAGAAAAGCACTTTATCTGTAGAGTTTACTTACATGACAGTTGAGTCTTTCGCGTGACATCTTTGCTTCCAGAACTTTATCGCAGCGTGTGTCGGATTTGTTTGTTTATGGGCTGAAATATGTGTCGTTGAGTGACATTAAAATACTGTCATCTGCAGTTTATATAGTTTAAACGGTCTGCACGTGTTGTGGTCACTGTAACAAGCGTCATGTTGTCAAGCATCAGAAGCTGTCAGACTGAACCTGAAACTCGTTGACGCCGCCTAGAGGAGCGGATGCAAAACTGCACTTCAGTTTGAAAGGACATGCTCGAGGTGGCGGCCAGTTGTAGGTGAGGCTGAAATATCCATTTTCATATATTTTCCGAAAAATCAATGCTTTTGTCTCGGTCTCGACCAGCAGAGCAACATGGATCTACCAGTTTTATAAAATGAACCAGATCAGCTCTCAACTGATGGGGTAAAAAGGCACGTGCTCAAAGTGTAAACATAAAATACGGTTCGATTTTCTTCTGTTTGTAAGTTTTTTGTTTGTTTAAAGTAGCTGTTTGTCTGTCCAGTTATTTATAATGATATGCATCATGATTGTTCACAGTTAAAGTACAAATGCCCTCGTGTTGTTGTGTCAGTTCAAGTAGGTTTAAGCAGTTTTTATAAAGCATGATTGGGAATTTGAAACATAGACAGATCAAGACAAATCATTACTATCATTTATTTTATTATCAAAATGACTGTCTAAATCTATAAACCAGTGCAATGGCTGATATTACGACTAAAATGTTGTGTATAATAGTAGATATTTACTGATTAAACAGGCACAGGTATGAGATCAGATCAGAATAGTGTGTCAGCTGCTCCCCCTTGTGGACAATAAGTGTCTGCAATAATATATGAACCTTCACATGGTAAAAGCTCTATGTCGCTTTCACGTCGTGTAGTAGAGAATTAATTTAATTGGGAATGTACCTAAATTGCCCCCCTAAGGGTAGAAATCTACGGACATGTATACATTTACACACAGCAGATAAATTAGTAATACATCAGTTAGTTCAGAAGTCGATATTCAGTCCAACAGCATTGGGACTTTTGTGTCTGAGTTCCAGACAGACTGTCAGATTATTGGTGGAGATTTTACATCGACTCTTTCTGCAGGTTACATCGAGCCGCCAGTAGTTGGCGATAAAGTGACATTCATTCAGTAACGAAAGAAGTGAGTGACTCAAGATTCATTCATTCAACTGATTTGTTCAAAACATGATTCATTTAGCCATTGCAGGCAGAGAATGTGTCTCTATGAGCCAGAGCTGATTTTAGACAGCATTTAAACACAGTTAAATGAAGTATAATATCGGTCAATGCAAATTATTGCAGAAATGTTTGGCCATGGAGAAGTAATCTGCAAACAGGTCATGAATGATAAATTATTTGTCCTACAATTTGTTTTTACTGACACTGATCATGCACTTTCAAATCAATGTAACATCTGGTAAATAAACTCTTGATTTTTTTTCTTATTAGATGACTTCTGTTGGAATAGATCTACAGTGCTCAACTCCAGTCCTGGGAACCACAGTCACCTAAACTGAGGTTTATTTGCCCAAACAGCATGTGGGAAAACAAGACGTTCTTACCGCTCACAGTTTAGAATGTGTAGGAATTTGTAAGGAATGTAAGCTTCCTAGTGGTGAAACAAATGTTTCCAACAGTATGAAGTGGCGAAGCATTGTTTTGCAGCAATCAAATGCCAGTTTGACATGTGCTCCGAACCACTGATTCAAACAAACGATTGGTAAAAGTTTTAAAGAGCTGTAGACTCACCGGTGTTAGAGTCCCGACATGTCTTGATCACACTCCCTTACTTTCCCATCTCTGCTCTGCTGTCCTATAAATAAAAAACATTAAAAAGTTGGTCAAATACAGTCGAAACATTGAAATTATTTCCTACAAATAAACACAAAATACTACAAGACATGATTAGGTGAATCATATTTATTAAGCTATTAATAAAAACCCATCCATAACACCCTTCAACTCAACAGACTCAGTGGCTCAGTTGATAAAGCGTTGGGGTTTAATCAATGAAACCAGAGTTCAAATCCCATTCTAGCTTATGTTGAATTGTTGTGATTATATCAAAGAAAGTAGCCAAAACACCAACTCTCAGTGTGAAAGCCACAGTGGTGCAAGTGGCTAAACACACGTTCGGTGATGGTAATGGTGCGCTGAAGTTAAGGTTCAAGTCCCACCTCAGTTTGCTGTCCCACAATTTAAATTAAACTGTTATCGAGAGTTGTTATATCAAACAAAATGGCCAAAACACCAGCTCTCAGTGTGAAAGCCACAGTGGTGCAAGTGGCTAAACACACGTTAGTTGTGGACAAGGTTGCGCTGGAGGCTTGGGTTCAATCCCCACCTTAGCATGAATTATTGTAAAATCACAGGCCTCATCCAGGTGAAATACAAGTTCTAGCACATATCTCAGCAAGAGATCTGTGGCTCACAGGTAAGAGCACTGCCTCACGGTTTCAGAGGTTGCTGGTTCGAGTCCAGCCAGATCTCTGCGATATCAATGAATGCTGTGGTGTGAGTGAGAAGGTGTGGGGGATCATGGTCCCCCTGCTAAGCTCCCACACGATGTCCAGCAGGGGTTATGCTTTTGACTGGAAAAAAATGAAAATGGTTATAAAAAAAAAAAACCGCCCGCCGCCTGCCATCCGCCGTTCCGCGTGGCCCTTCAAAAAGAAAATGATGGTAATTTACACGCCAACATGCATATGTATAACGCCATACAACACACACTGACATGTTAGAAGCATGACCTGTGCCTGAGCAGATGTCCGTCAAATAGTGAATGTCCATACGTCACTGGGTGTAACGGTCCAAACACATCTCTTATTCTGTGGGGCAAAGACATAAAGCAACAAAGAGGTTACCGTTACTCCATACTGATATAAATTAAAGGGGTCATATAATGGTACATGCACTTTTACAAGTTGATTGTACTGAAATGTGTGTTGGCAGTGCCTGTACACAACCATCATAAAATGATTTTTAATCTTCTTATATGTTTTTCCCTCTCTCAAATCAAGCCGTTCGACCGTGTGACGTCACAGAATCGACGCCCCTCCCACGATTGTTGATTGACAGCAGCGTTTCAACACAGACCCGCCCTCGCTCGTGAGCGAGCTGTCAGTCATAGTCCGTGCGGTCATTGTTGATACGCTGGAGCAGAATGGCGTCTAAGCGACACCAGACTTCTTTATAAACGAGGGTCAGTAGCATTATAAATAGTGCTGCACGATTAATCGTATGTATCGCGATGTCAAGCCTACACGATTATATGACACAAAATGCTGCGATTTTACATTAAATAAACAAATTAGCGCTGTTAACGCAATTAACAGCATCTGTAAATTTTTCGCATCCTTTGGCTAGTGTTACATGATCCCGCTCTTATTCATGCAAATGCTTTTAAACCATTCATGCGCGATAAGACAAAAGCGATCCGCGTCTCTGACAGCAGCGGCTGGTCTTAAAGGGACAGTACACAGTAGCCACTAATTATATCTGTCGCTAAAGTTAATCAAAGAACAAAGGGAACAGAGAAAAACACTCAACATGCTCTTGACTAAAGAACAGATTGTGTGTGTGCATTTATTTTCCTTGAGAACCAAGCAAGTTGACTCATGAAACCATTTGTTTATTATATCGCAATCGCAATATTGACCTCAATTATCGCAATATGACATTTTCCCCAAATCGTGCAGCCCTAGTTATAAAGCTGGTTTTGCTAAGAAGCTGCTCCTGAAAAAAGGATCGGTACCAACTATTCGCACCTCCAGAAGAACTGAAGTGAGTGTAACGTTTTATTAACCTTTATATTAATATTTATATTAATCTTTGCAAATCGCTTGCTGCACGCTTCATGATGAATGCAGCTAAGGTTTACACTCAGGGTACATTGCGGCATGTTTTCTATGTACGACGTTCTCAATATAATTCATAATCCCACATTTATAATGAACAACGCATTATGGTTATTGTGTTATTATTAAAAACGGTGTACACACAGAACAGAGGGGCGGGGTGAGCAAAGCTCATTATCATTTAAAGACACATGCACTTAAACGGCGTGCTGAAAACAGCTGTTTTTGACCAGGTAAAATTAGTGTTTTCTTACAATACTAATGAGAATTTTTAATTAAAGTATATTACAAACTTTTAATTTAGACCCTAAAGAATCATATTAGCTTGTACAAAAATGGCATTATATGACCCCTTTAACGTCGCTCTATATTGTATATAAACGTAAACTTTTGTAATACCACAATCTTCATTTACACATTTATTGCCCCAAAAGACATGAAGAAATTACACCATTTTTTATACCTAAAATAATTTAAAAGTTAATCTAAATAATGTTTAATAAATGTAAATTGACTACAAAACTTGAATTCCTAAAGTTATGCAGTGTCAAACTGCTCTTCGTCATCCTAGTTTAGTTCTAATGATGCTATTAAATTACTTTAACACATGATGCTACACTATAATAAACAACTGTCTTTATGTTTTCACAGCCTCTGGTTAATGTACTGCAGGATACTGGACAAAACAAGTCCAGTTCAGTATTTAGACTATTTAACCTGTAATGTTAAGATCAGGTTTTAATTCATCATAAACAGCATTAATTATAAAAAGGCAGGTTTCATTCAAGTGTTTTAACATTAAAGTGAACATCAGACCAACGCAACAACTAATGGTGCCTTCATGTGCTATGGAAAAGATGATATTTTCCACTTGTGAACTGGTATTTACCAGTGTGTTGTGTTCAAGTGCTTTTGTTGTCGTAATGTAGGTAAAAAAAAAATGGACTCACAGATCCAGACCTGTTATTTGGCTAAAACAATTTTAGATTGCTTAAGTCAGTAAATCATGGTGTTGCTGGCGTACACTACAGACAAAATACATTCACGTGAGTAAATTGCCTGGGTAGGTAACACCAAACCATAACGGTATTTTTAAAACTGACACTGAGTGTTAACGCATTATATTACAATTGTTAATGACACAACATTGTATAGGCTACAAAAACTATCCGCTAACAGTAGCAAAAAACGTTTAGTTGTGTGCAATGCTTATTCACGACTCTTGCGTTGCTCTCCGCCATTTTGAAAAGGTCAAAGGTTATCTCATCTCGGCAACTCGTGCATCAAAATATTCTACAAGTTGCCCAGTGGAAAATAACACATGAGGGGGTGTTCATGTGCATTTTCCACGCCGGCTTTTGGTATTTACCATAATTACCATAGCACGTGAAGGCACCATAAATTACCGATTCATTGGAGTCTGTATGAAACATGTCATTAAATTTAAAGACCCCATCAAAATTAAAGTTTGTGGTTTTCAGTTTATGTGCGATGACTTTTAAGTGTCAACGTATAAACATAATGCGACAGCACTGTATTATATTATTGGTCGAGTTACTTACAGGTGAGTCGCGTGACACTCGATTCATTCACTTTATCGCAGTGTTCGTCGGTTTTATTAGTTTATGGGCTGGAATAGGCCTATGCGTGGTTAGTGATGTTTAAATGCTGTCACAGAGCTGTCATCTGCAGGATATGTAGCCTACTCTAAAACAGTTTTGCACGTGTTGTTGCAACAAGCGACATGTTGTCAAGAATCCTGTCAGACTTAACCTGAACCCCGCTTACGTCACCTAGTGGAGAGGATGGAAAACTTGCACATCAGTTTCTGCCAAGCTAACCAGTGTTGGGGAAAGTTACTTTTAAAAGTAATGTGTTAGTTTACTTTTTAGTAACGCAATATTCTAATTGCGTTACTTATTATTTCTCACCTGGACTGTGCTTGCTTAAAACAAGAAAATAAAAGTTTTATTTTTAGCAAACATAAAGGCCTTTTCACAGCAAAAGTGAAATGAATAAGCCTCAAACTGAAGATTCAAGCAGCTTTCGTTATAAACTAAATGATTTGTCATCATTTACTCATCCTTATGTTGTTCCAAACCTGTAAGAGTTTCTATCTTCTGTTGAACACAAAAGAATAGGCTATATTTGAAAGATTGTTGGTTATCAAACAGCTGACGGTAGCCACTGACTTCCATACTAGGAAAAACCCTGCCAATTGCCTGGTTACCAAATTGCCTAAAAATAGGCAAATTAATGGGAAAAAACAAACAAAAACAAATCATCACAAACACTTTTTGCTATATGGTATTGAAATTGGGTGTGTTATTCTGGTGTTTCATCTTTGTCAAGTAGCTAAACAACTGTACTGCAGCTAAACAACATGCCAATGTTCAGCTGACGCAACATCTTTTCAAAACCATTTTAGTAGACACATTTTTTTTTTTTTGGAGTTTTAAAAATTACATGCAATCTAGGACCTTTAAAGAGTGCATGCAATAATAAAGACTGTAAAACTGTCCCTCACAGAGTTACATTCAATATGACGTCTACCCTGACTAAGGTCTATTAACAACACAGATTTGTACTAAAGCCTGTATCAAAATGACTACTGACATTTTTTTTATCTATAGGCTGGTGGTGCATTTGACATGATATTTGTGTACAGACATCTTTTAGCCAGTAAGCAATTGATGAGCCAAAACATTATGACCACCAGCTGCCTAAAATGCCGCTGGTCCTCCGAATGCTGCCAAAACAGTGCTGACCCGCCGAGGCATGGACTCTACAAGACCCCTGAAGGTGTCGCCATGGATTGAACTTGTTTGTTCAGCACATCCCACAGATGCTCAATTGGATTGAGATCTGGGGAATTTGGATCACGGTGCAATACATTTATGTCCACATGAATGGCCGGACTCAGGGCTTGCCAGCAGAACATTGCCCATGTGTGTGTGTGTGTGTGTGTGTGTGTGTGTACGGTGATTCAACTTATGCCTCCTTAAACCTGTCAGGTACTGTGTATGGTGCTTAAAAAAAACATTTCCTAATAAAAACATTAGATGTGATAATTAGAGGCCTGCACGTTTAAAAAATAAAATAAAATACTAGGACAATTATATAACATTGTGCGAATAGTGTTCTCATTGATATTGTAGATAGATAGCCTATAAATAATGTCCACAAGGGAAAACTGCTAAATATGCCCATTCCTGTTGAAATTACCATTATGCACCATGACACCATTTAAATGTTTTCTATCAGCAATCAGTTCTAGATTAAGCTAGAATATATGTATATACAGTATATCTGTGATATTATCTGTCTTACCCCATCAGTTAAGAACTGATCTGAGAGTGAGACAATTACCTGGTAGATTCCATGGTGATCCCTTGGTCAAGAACCGATTAATATTATATAATATTATTATTACTGTGATACACTTATCGACCAAAGGAGGGAGCTAGTGACCAGTTGTTTTTGTCCAACATTTAATTAATAAATAGGGACTTTCGTTTGAGTAAGGTTAAACAAAGGTCAAAGGTTTCGCTCGGTAGATCCTAAAGTGCCGTTTGCCATCCGCTCCACGAGGGGCGTAAGCGAGCTCTATACTTTCCGCCTGAGACCTTTGGATCCTTGGCAACATGACGCTTGAAAACAGTCGCGACAGACCGTTTTAAGGCCATGCAAGTACGGATTCCGCAGATGACAGCTCAGTGACAGACTCTTAATGTCACTCAACAGCACACATTTCAGCCCACCAGCAAAAACAGCCGAAACACACTGCGATAAAGTGCAGGAATCGAGAATGTCACAAGACTCACCTGTAAGTAACTAGCACGAATTATTTGGCAGTTCTTATTTAGCTTAAAGTTTGAATTGAATCAGTCATATAAAGGCTGCATTGTCAGCAGTTCATTTAAATCCGTGTTGTGACGCTGCTTTGACGCGCTCTGTCTATCTGTCTCTAACGTTACTTCTAATACAAATAAGGTCCAAGGAATCTTAATACAAAAACAACTGCGATATACATGACAAAATAAAGTACAGTAAAATAAAACCGTACCCTGTCTCTCTGCAGCAGAACGAAAGCGAGTGCGGGCCGGGCCGTCGCGTGAGCAGGGAGTGGTGGCTTCACGTGAGTCTGTTGTGCATTCCTCTGCTCGCGGTGTATCTGCACATCCCTCCTCCACAGCTCTCACCTGCGCTCAACACCTGGCGCGCTTCCGGACACTTCTTCACATTCAGAGGAAATAAAATCTTTTACAAAGGTATATCAGACTTTGTGTAAGCTATACATATACACGAGAAGATATACTCTGTTGATGTGGTAGTCTTATTGTAATTGTATTCTGCTTGTCAATAGAGTCAGTTGGTGTTGTGGGAAGCTCTGATGTCCTCCTGCTGCTTCATGGTTTTCCTACTTCTAGCTATGACTGGTATAAGGTATAAGCACAGAGCCATTTTAAAGTCATTTTCCAGTGTAAAACTTCATCAACATTTCAGAAAAGCTACTGTAAACTCAATTTAATGCAACTTGGAAGCAATTCACTACTTCGCTTCTGCTTTGCACTTGGTGTTCATTGTGCAGCATTTGCTCTCGTTGTCGTTTTGTAGATCTGGGATTCTCTCACTCAACGCTTTAATAGAGTCATCGCCCTCGACTTCCTGGGGTTTGGTTTTTCGGACAAACCGGTGAGATGAAAGACATGCAGTCACTACAACTACGGTCTTTTTATTATTCATAATTTGAATCATTATTTCTATCACACAAACGTCCCACCTCATGATGACACTCCAGCGACCACACCGTTACTCCATCTTCGAGCAGGCCAGTGTGGTGGAGGCCCTGATCTCTCATTTGGGGCTTTCAGAGCAGAGGATTAACCTCCTGTCACATGACTATGGAGACACTGTAGCTCTCGAGTTACTGTACAGGTGAGCTGTAAGGATCCTTCAAGCTCTCTTGTCATAGTTTAGCTTAATGTTCCTGTCAATATGATCTGGGTGGTTCTCACGTGCAGTTAAACACACAGGAGTGACCATAACAGGAACGGACACGTCACCATAAACAGCCTCTGCCTCTCAAATGGAGGTACGTTAAATTTGTATTCATTCTTCATGAACATTATATATATATATTCTTTCAGATAACAAAAGTCTGATTAGAGATCCTTAACATGATGAAAAAACTGATGTTTTTTTTTGTTTCCAACCTTTAAAGGTATATTCCCTGAGACTCATTATCCAAGATTCCTTCAGAAAGTGAGTGTGACGCTTTAAAATACACATTTGTTTTCATTTGTGAACTGAGAAGTGACTATTTTGAATCTTTTGTCATCTACAGGTGCTGAAGGACTCAGGCTTCATTTCACCTGTACTTACTCGCCTAGTAAACTACCAGCTCTTCTCTAGAGGGTGAGTTGGCCAGACGGTCATCTGGAATGGGATTGGTGTATAGCTTTATGCTTTCTAGTACACAGTTCAAACTATTCGTTGTACTTTACACCGTCATAAATCATTGTTTATAGGTTGTGGCCTAACACCTTCAATTTTGCAAATATTATATGTATTCACCCTACAGAATAAGGGATGTGTTTGGACCGTACACCCAGCCAACAGAAGCAGAGTTCTGGGACATGTGGACAGGCATTCGCTTTAACGATGGAAATCTAGTCATGGACAGGTGTCCAAGCTTTTCCATGTGTTGCATCTGCAGTGCTTTGCTTGTAATGACAACCGTCACAAACAATCCTTTGTTTTGTCTCGCCCAGTGTCCTGCAGTACATTAACCAGAGGATGAAACACAGAGAGAGATGGGTGGGGGCTCTAACCTCGTCTTCAACACCATGTGAGTACACGCACCATTCATTCAATGGTATAAAGTGCTGGAGAAGCCGTCATGCTACCAGACTGAAGTGATTCACTGTGGGCAGTGCTATTGAGGCTAAGTAGTTTAATCCATTGAAAAGCACTGCAGAAGCTGCTTAGCCCGTCTGCACCCCAGGCAATATGCGTTTGAGGTGAGGTGACAGCATATATTAAGCGAACATTCACGTAGTTAAATGTGTAATATTACAATATATTATACATGCAATGCAGCAGAATAAGCATTTTAACACTCATACTATAGGATGGGAGAGTTGGTTCTTATTTCTATTAAGAGTTATAAATAGTTTTGTGCTTTGGGAGATTAGTTGATAAATCACTTCAGGCTGTACAAAATTATGAATGCGTTTCTTTGTAAATATCACTGATTTATCAAATTTTAACTTTGTAGTGCACATGATTTATGGACCCCTAGATCCAGTTAATCCACATCCCCAGTTTATCCAGCTCTACCAGTGAGTATATATATGTCAGTTTATATTTGTTATCTCTATTTAAACTAACTAAATTATAATTTGTATCATTACTAAATGAGAAATATGTCTAGACTTTTTTTTTTTAAACATGCATAGGTTTTTTCTCCCTTAACTTTTGTGAAAAACATTTACATAAAGAAGATGGTGATGGTCCTATGTAGAGCTCATGGCATAAAAACTTTTCCCAATGAGTCCTTGGTTCAAATCCAGGGTGGTGAGTGGACCAGAAAGCAAAGGCTTTTTTTTATTGATATTTTTTGTTATAAATTTAGATAAACTATTTTTAAAACATTTGCTGTACCTCATTGTTTGACAGTCCATCATGGAGTTGGTCTGTTGGTTATTTGTAACCCAAGCCTCTATCACAGTCTTAACCGCAGCTAATGTGTGTTTAGCCATTGAGCCAATGGGGGGTTGTTGTATATAATGATATTAAAGTAAGTAACAGTGGGATTTGAACTCAGGACTCCAAGATTAAAACAGAACCTGAGCCACTGAATCTGACATGCTGATTGAGTATTTGGATGTAGAGCTTTGTTTTATATGCTTAAAAAAACATGTGGGATTTAAACTCAGGATTCTGGGTATAAAACACAGAGCTTTGTCTTTTGAACCACTGAGATTGTACTATGTATATTGTCCGTTTTGAAAAAATTGATGAAATAAATGTAGTAACGAAATTTTGGGATTCAAACCAAGACTTTCTTTTTCTTGTACAAAAGAATAAAGATTTTTAGCACTTGTAATTGTGAAAGAACATTTTCTTCTTTATATAATTTGAAAATATGACATTCAAAAGGTTACTAATGCATTTGCTCTTGACTGAACCTTAATCCTTTAAGTTAAAAGCACATACCCACCACACCAGTGTCTCCCAACCAACAGTACACATTTTCTATGTCCACCTTAACTTGATCCATCCATTTCAGTTCTTGGAATATCTACTAACGAGCTGATGAGTTGAATCAGGTGTGTATAATTAGTAAGTTTAAAATGTGCACGGGTGGTGTGCCTCCAGGAACAGGTTGGGAAACACTATTGGTGAATGTAGAGGGTTAGTTCTTTATTATTGGTAAAGATTTCAAGTGGGAACTTAGCAGTTTTATCTTGGCTTATATGCTGTGACAAACAGAAAAGACAGATCAAGGTTGAAAAATATTTAGGAAAATGGGCACTATAACAATGTTTTATAATCACTTTTCCCCTCTCTATTTCTCACCTACAGGAAACTAGTTCAAAGATCCACACTATCGGTTCTAGATGAGCATGTGAGTCATTATCCACAGCTGGAGGATCCCACAGGCTTCATTAATGCCTACCTTAGCTTTATCAACTCATTCTGAGCAAGAAAGTGAGGTGATCATTCTGAAATGAGTGGAATATTGCTCCTATGAAGATGTTGTTGGAAAATATTCCAATACATTTATTAACAAACCGTAAAGTATGCCAGTCACGTTTCTAAATGCATGAAAGAAAGTATTGAACCAAATAATCTTTACAATTGTCAATAAGAGTTTGCTGAAACACAATATGCCATTACTTGTAAATAAATTTGTGTTCAAAGCATGAATGATTTTATTCAAATAAAAAAAGTCTTTGTATGAATTGTCATGTTTTGTGTAGGGAAAAAAACAAGTCTTGTACTCTTTCCAGACTTTTTATTCTTGATAAATGATAGGTTTGTTTTAAAGGACAATTTCCCCCGAGCCATGACACAAGGCCAAAACCAGAGAAACAACAATGATTAGATCTTTTCCTTATGAATTTAAGTAGCACAATATTTTAGAAATCTCAGAACAGATCAAATACAGAAACAGGATGTTATAGAGGATTCATGTTAAGCCACAAACATGGTTGTGTGAAACATTATATAGATGCATATAAAAGGACAATGACCCAGATTGATTGGCATGTGACCAGGTCACTCACATCGCTCGTTTATCCGACAGACGCCAGGATGACGTCGACCACATTCTCGTCTGTGCTCCTTACGGTCACCTGCATAGTGACCCCATCAGCCAGCGCCAGACGCGCCCTCACCAACACGTCATGACCTCCCCTAAACACACCTTCAGAAACACGATCATTAATCATCAGTCAGGTTAGAAATAGAGAAAATGAATATCTAATGCACATTTCAAGACCTGAAACTCACAGAACTAAAAAAACTGGATGAAATCAGTACAAACCTGCTAAGACCAGAACATGCGAGTTCTTGTTTTCAGGAACTTTGTCTGAGCGTTCACAAGGCTGCATGCCCAAGAAGCTGATGATGTTATTTACCGCCTCTGTGAAGATAAATACAATCAAGAGATGATTATTTCTACAGCCACAAAACTCTACATTTATTTGACATTCTTATAGATGGCCATTAGGATATTAAAGTTGATTTTAATCAAACTGACCATCTAGAGTTCTGACTGTGGCCAAAGCAAACGTCTCTTCCTTCTCAAACTCGTCTCCGATCTCCTCCCACGCCGCGCCGAAGTTCGGCTTTAACACCTTCTGTATGTGGTCAGCGACTGTTACCTCTAAATCTTCCAGCTAGGATGAAAATGCGAGATAGAGTGAGGAATGGCCGCAGATAATCTTCCTGTGTTTTTATTTACCATGAATTGATTTAGAAAATTCACATACCACATATTCATCATCATAACCGTCATCATCAGGCTCTCCCGTGTTGGGATCACAATCCCGGACTAGATATTTCATTGTACAGCTGAACGTGCAAGAGACTAAGACAAATGCAAACAATTAAAAACGTGTCAAATTTCGTAAGTACTTTAAATGCATCAAAGCAAGCAGTTTAGTCTGTAATGTACCATTTACACAGCATGCGTTTAAAAATGTGAGACGTGGGGTAGCAAAATGAAAAAAAGAGGTTGAACTTCTTTCAACTTGAGCACTACGGTTTTAGAATGCCGTTTTCATGTGCAAGCCGCTGAAAAAGATGCGAGTTACATAGAAAAACAACGAAAAGCAGCAAAGTGGAAAGCAAAAATACATTCTGTGTGACATACCTGCTGTGGGGTCATCCTCCGGTAACCGGACCAGACTGTAGCAGGAGCCAGGCTGGCTGTAGGGGAGGTTAGGTGCAGGTACGTAATGTAGTACCTCGTAGGCCTCTGACGGCTCCATCTGGACCATAACCCGCTGCAGAAGCTGGTCGTTCAGCGTGTTGGTGCAGTCGAACTGGAAGATCATGTGATTTGCAAAAGTGTGTTTGATGCAGCGCACTACATATTCCGTCTCTGCTTCTGTTAACTGAACCGGCTCTGATGACTTGAACAGGGGACCCAGACCCTTGAATTCTGGGATGGCTGCAAGTTGATCTGAGAGAAAAAAAATAAGGGAGGAAAAAACGTGGCACGGTTTGCTTCAAACTCTGGTTTAACGGTGCCGCACACATTGCTTTGCTGATTAGCTAATCGTCTTACCTTGGTAAATGTCTTGGCGTGAAGGTGCAAGCTTTTCAGGTAGTTTGCTTGTTGCAACGGGTGCGATTTCTGGCATGAAGGAGAAAAATAAAGTGAACTTGTGCAATTTGAGAAAGCTTTACAATTTAGTCGAAAAAAGGTTAAAGACTTAGGAAGATTAGCATCGAAATCAGATGCCAAACAATGGTATACAGTAAACAAAAATGAGCATACGTAATTATGGATTATATTGAGTAATAGTCTAGTTAATGGACTCTGGTTCATAAGTAGTGTGGAAATCTATTCACACCTGTTTTCTGTTCGGTGATGGGCGCGGTAGCCAAGGGAACGGTCTTCATGTCAAATGGTTTCTCAGAGGGCTCCAGTGTGTACTGGTGGAGGGATTTCTCCAGTCCAGGAACAGATACGGACAGACCTGCGAACAAACGGTTCAACAACCATTATTCAACCATGACACAACTTTAATGCAGAATAAATAAATACATTTATTTTTTATTCACACCACAACCACTCACATCAGCATATCAGATACACAATAAGAATCTTAACTATGCAGAACAATGGAAACCCACACAAAACAACCACTGCAACACAAACCCTCACCATTGAAGATGTATGCGGCATTCAAGGCCTTCTGCTTCTGCTGAAGGACATTCATGTAGAATGTGGCTCTGTCTCTCACCTCATCATCACTGTCCATCATACACCTATCAGACACACACACACACGCTTTAGCAAATCGCATATTAACGCATTTCGGTATGGATTGGCGATAAGCAACATTATGATAAAAATTCTATTTTATTTTAGTAGACATGGAAAAGTGATTAAAAAAATAAATAATGAAAAAGTAATGAAAAGGTCAGTATACCTTAAAGGGATAGTTCACCCAAAAAATTTTATTCTGTCATTAATTACTCACCCTCATGTCGTTCCAGCTACACAACTGACATTTTGACGCTTCAAAAAGACATCGTAAAACTAATCCATATGAATTGAGCGGTTTAGTCCAATTATTTCTGAAGAAACACAATCACTTTATATGATGAACAGATTTAATTTAGGCTTTTATTCACATTTAAACATTCATCAACTCGCACATCAGTTCTGGTAAAGGGAAGCTCAAGCATGTTCACTTGACGTACAAGAACCAATGAGGTTCATTCTCGTCTGTTACGCAGCTCGTTTGAGCTTCCGCAAGAGGTTTGTTCTCGCGAGTCAAGCGGGTTCGGTTGAGCTTCTGTTTATGTTCGCTGATCAATGTTTATACGATGTCTTTATGAACTTTTTGAAGTGTCAAAGTTTCAGTTGCGTAGCTGTCAATGGAGGGACAGAAAGCTCTCGGATTTATAAAAATATCTTAATCTGTGTTCCGAATATGAATGAAAGTCTTGCGGGTTTGAAACGACATGAGGGTGAGTAATTAATTAATAACATTTTGGGTGAAGTAACCATTTAATGAGCAAAAATAAATAAGTAAAAAAATTTGCCATTTACATAATTTTTAATCCAATGATGAGTTTCTTTTTTAGGTAAAATATTGTTTTATTTTCTGTTTTGCATCGTTTCTTTTTAATCCAATCAAATGAGGACTTTCTCTTTTTAATTTAACAAACATTTGCACTGATTTCTCAACACACATTTCTTTGGTCATTTCCTAACTCTAATACTCAAATTACCCACTCCCCCCCACACACACACTTTCTGCCAGTAAAGGCCTACCTCTGCATCAGGACCAAGACGCTTGGCAGCAGGTCATCATTTTGAGCCCCAAACTTGGCCAGCGCACTGACCGCAGCTTTGAAGAAAAACGTGAGAGGAGAGTCAGAGCAGAAGAATGCTTAAATGTCCTAAAGCTCAGTCTCTGAAGCTGATTAATTACAGATTATCAGGCCTGCTTAAATTTACTCCAAATTGCAGTCGGACAGCAGTTAATTATTTGGACACGTGTGTCGCTCAAACAAAAAAACCTGTACTACTGCATCGCAAACACACACATCCTGAGATCTTAAGGTGGCACGAGCAGGTTTTATAAGCTCATTGCAAGGAGGTTAACGCACAGGCCAAAGGTCATACGAGATTACTCACCTGCCCGCACCGCCTCACTCTCTAGCACCACACGGTTGAAGATGAAACGGATGTATTTGGAGGGGGTGGGGGTACGTGGGCCTTCTTTCCCCAGCAGGTGGAGGATCTTAGTGGCCAGGACGGTGTGCTCGCAGTCCTCGATAAACTCACACAGGTGAGCCAGGCCTGTCTCCTTACTCTCTGGGTTTTCCTCTATGATGCTGATGATACAGTCCACGATAGCTCTCTTGTAATCAAAGCCACCCTGCAAAAGAAAAGAAAAATGAAATCTGATGCTTCTAATTTAAAAATATTTTTTCTATGTTCAAAACTGTTGGTGCTAATTAAGTAAAATACAGATACAAATTAAAACAGGTATTAAGAATATCAGTATAAAGAAAAGCATAAAGACCAAGAGAGATTACAAGACTTTATCTTAACAACAGAATAACAAATGTTCTTGAATGAACTTACATCATCTCTAAGCATGTTTGAAAGGAAGTTCATCATCACGCTGTGTTTTCTGGGATACTTCTGGCACAGAGCACTGATGGCCTGGACCACAACCACCTGGAAAACAAACACACCATTTAGTTATGAAAACACATTGTTTACTGGAACATTATCACTAGGGCTGGGTATTGACACAAATTTCAATTCAATTCAATTCGATTCGATTCAATATTGATTATTTTGGATATCAGGTACAATACATAGCAAATTTTCTCAAGGAAAACAAATCTCTTAATTAATGCTGTAAACTATGGGAGTCAGTTGTAGCCTACTAGGCTTCATTAGACTAATATTATTGATGGTAAAAATTAACTGATAACTGTATACAAAAACTTAAACTACACTTTTATTTATTTTTATAATAATAAAGTTATATGAAATATAAACTTTTAAATGGTGGCTGTCATAAAAACTTGCCAGATTTATTCAAACACGCATTAAATATTAAATTAAACAACATATTAAAAAAGCATTAAACATTAAAAATGATAATGAATATGTAATATGGTGCATATATTTAGCAAAAAGCTCCTCTCTAGAGTACATTTTTCTAGCTGACTAATGAGTTTATGGTCACTGGATATGGTTTTTCCGAGGTAAATGTGACGTTACATGACATTGTTTACTGTTTTACTGACGTCTTTCCACAGTTGAAACACTGATTGAGCGATTCAATGTGAGACTTTGTTTCATATCAATAGTAAAGCACAAAGATTATTGCGATTTATTGGATGGGATGCGTGCTACAATGTTCCATTAATTCATCAACTGAAAACAGGATGACTAGCCTAATCGATTCTTGGGATTTAAGAATCGATATCGGTTTGTAAAAATGAGAATCGATTAAAAGCGAATTTTTTTTACCCAGCCCTAATTATCACATAGACCAATTATTTAAAAGGTACAATACGTGCAAATTAATAATAAACTCCCGAATATGCATCTAAAATATGTTGTCTGGGTGATGAAGTCACCTTGAACTCGTCCGAGATCTCGGAGACGAAGGAGGAGATCTGTTTCATGAGACGGTCCACGCTGCTCTCGCTGCCAGTCTTCAGCAGGGTGGTGATGGCCAGGGTGGCGATGCTGCGGTTGGAGTCAGTGATCAGGTTCTCCAGGTCCAGGTTGCATGCGGTCACGGCTGACGGATGCTTCATTGCCACCTGTTGGAACATTTGTTGTTCAAAAACATTTGTTACTTGAAATAAAATAAGATACAAAAATAAAAAAACTCAGCATGGCTACATGTCATAATTTTAAGTTAGTTTAACAAATTAAAATAAAACCTATATAGACATGTAAAAAAAACTAAATCTTTAATAAGAAATATATTAGTATTTCAATGATCCCAAAATAACACATTTTTGCACAATTTCTGTGATAAAAGGGTGATAGCAAAGTGTCTTTGAACATTAAAATGTGTTCTTTGGTGTCTCCATGTAGCAGTTGTTGATAATGCAATGGTTTACAAATGAAATCCTATTGAAACAGACAGGAAAAACTCACCTTATTAAGGGTCCGTACAGCTGCATATCGCAGGGCTGCTTTGGGAGAGCTGCAAAACAGCTGGAGAACTATGGAAAGAAAGAGAGAGAGAAATGAATTGAACATCTAGTGTACTTTGTCTTGTGCGCTAAAGGTAGCAGCAAGAAGTAAAATGCACAAGACTAACCGGACACAGCAGGAGCCAGCTCACGAGCGGTACAGTTGGGCATGTGGACGATGGCGGAGGCCGCTTCATATACCACCATCTCATGTTTATTCCTCAAGCAGCTCTCGATGAAGTCAAACAGAGGGCTATCGTGCCTGTTAAAACAACACATGTAGACAGACTAAGGGCCAGATTTACTAAACAAGGCAAATTAGCCTGAGAACAAAATTCCAAAAAAGCACAGATGGGAGTGGAAAATTCTGCTTGTGATCTGACACATCCGGATCATTTCCATAATGACCAAAGCAATCTAACAAGAGCAGCACGCTTTTCTTGGCAGGTAAGTAAATTGACTAGCGCAAACCTTAGTAAATCACATTGCATGATTCATTTTAATGCTCTCCTCCTATAAATTTTGCGTCTGAAAGGGAAACTCCTACAAAAGCATGTGCAATAAGGTCAGCCACAAAAATAACCCTGTCCACGCGTTTTCAGCACTATTTTTTCACTGCGTGTCTTTATTAAATCCTGATAGTAGTTTTTTAACACCAAAAGAGGGTTTGTGCTGGTGCAAGCTGTTAGTAAATCTGGGCCTAAGTAAGTCTACATTATAAGCAACTGCATGATGTTAATAACGCCTAAAAAAAAAGCTCATGTCAAACACACATACCCTCCATCCGTCTCCTCCAGCAGCTTACTGGCAATGCGAATCATCATGCAGTAAGCAAACGGAGACTTGAGACCAGATTTGGTGAATTTGTTGAGCATCTTGGTCACAGCCAGACGGTCATTCTTCCTCAAGTGGTACAGAAGACCCAGAGCATGGTACTGTGCAGAGAGATCCCAATTTATTAAAGACAGACAGGCTCCCAACTCACAAGACAATGGATGCAAGCATCTCACTAACCTGCACCATGATGTTATCACTTGAAGCCGCCTCCTGAGCTTCATTGACCCAGCGTTTTACCACATCAAAACTCATCTTCACCATGTGCTGTAAAACAAATACAGAAACAAACAGGATAGCTACATTATCCAGGACTAAGTGTAAGAAACATTTAAGTGAAAACTGACTAGTGATTGGCTAATACTATTCAGTTTAGCGCCATTTTAAAATATTAATAAGTACTATAATAGTGCAGAAATAATACTAAAATAACACTGGGCACTAGGTTGTGATCTTACCAGTGAGGAGACGAGAGCAGAGCTGGACACGCTGGGCACTTTGTCCACGATGGCCTGTTTCATGTATCGTTCAATAGCCTGCAGCATGGTGGTCTGGTGGACAAAAAATGGCAAAAGGATCATTTACATCAGTTTCATTGTAGTTTATTTCTCACTGATAGAAAATAGAGTCTGTTACACAGAGACAAATGAGTTTTCAGACAGTTGAGACTCACATCAGTGATCCTGCAGAGAGCTCTGATTGCCGGGCCTCTGTAAACATCCTCTTTACCAGTCATGTCCTTTGTCAAGCTGAGACACACACAAAACATTAATCATTAAATAACAATGTTTACACACTACTACACACATTATAAAAACGATGTAGTTTTCTTAAAATAAGTACAGCGTTTTTTTGGTGATTTTTTTCCTTTTATTGTGACAGGACAGTGGAGAGTTGACAGGAAGCGAGGTGGGAGAGAGACAGGGGACGGGATTGGGAAAGGTCTACGAGCCGGGACTCGAACTCGGGCTGCCCGAGCACAAAAGGCGCTACATGTCGGTGCGCTGACCACGAGGCAATTGGCACGGACAGCGGGGTTTTTTTTACTCAAGAAACAATGACGTAAAATATTCATACTTATACTTAAATACTGTTTTTTGCATATTTGAGGAGTGGAGAAGAGTGTCTCAGTCTAGCATTTGTTGTCGAGTCATTGCCGAAACTGCCTAAAATAGCCTGTGCATTGTGCATAGCACTTCTTTTTTATTAACATGAGATTTTTGTCCAAATGACAGAAAAAACTGAGTGCCCACATAGCTACAGTAAACTTTAGAATCCGTAAATTGAGGAAAAGGTATCGCAATGCACTGAAAAGTAGCGTTTTTGGAGATACGAGGTTGGTTACGGAGGTTAACATTTCCGTCCGACATTGTAATTACAAATACACTGCTATGGCAAAATGAACTGCTCACCTGCTTGTAACGATGATCACATCCTCTGAGATGTTGGCCATCTCCTTTATGGTCAGGTAACACATTCTTCTCAGGGTTTGCTAAAAGATTAGGCAAAAGCAAAAGAAATTTTCACTTAAAAAAACAGCTCTATGGCAAGAACAGCACATTGTTTGCATAAATTATTAATTGCTGCAACTCAATAACTAAAATAAGTATTTATCAGTGTAAATTTATATGATTAATTATTTACTATTATAGTTTTTATTCATATTTTTAATTGATTTATTTTGATTTATTTTTCCAGTTTTGATTTTAATTTTAGTTGTTAGTCATTTTGTTCTTTGTTTTGATCCTTTTTCTTTACCATTCCTATTTAAGGTTAATCTTTTATTGAAAGTTTTAGTTGAAGTTAATAATTAGTTTTTATTTACTTCAACAATGTTATTTCAATTAGTTGACAAGGCGAATTCTAATTGACGTTTTGTTTAAGTTTTCATCTAATATTTAATTTTGTTTAATTGCAGCTTTATTTCAATTAACAGAATGTTTTTTTTAATAGTTTTAATTAACAATAACATTGGTGGTGTGGTGATGCACAGATTTATCAGCCATATCTGCACTGGCTAATAACTGTCTGCTTGGCTGATTAACAAAAGTGTTAAGCACCCCCTTGTGTCAAGTTCAAAAACATAATAACATTTTGTTCATTTTGTGGAAAAAAAAGTGTGTATAATTGTATTGCTGTCATTAATTATATTAAAATTATATTTACTGACATTTATTATATTATTCCATAATGAAATATGCATGTATTGGCTTCCATGATATAGGTTTAGCCTTTAAAAAAAAAAAAGTAACTGTCTAGTAACACACTAGTAAAAAACCAGTAAATAGGGTTGCAAATAAAGTGTCTTACATCATTAGACTGGAACAGCCTAGTCATGGCAAAGAAAGCTTCAGTGGCTTCTGTGGTTCCAAAGTGCTCACCCTGAAAACATGAAGGAGTTTAGAGATGAATCAGTCCATAGAGAAAGAGAGATGCAGTAGTGTAAAACTGCTGAAAGAAGTGAGATATAAATCACATACCTGGTTGAGCAGGTAGATGATCTTCGTCAGGATGTGCAGACATCTTCTCGGATTGATGGGTGTCTCGTTGAAGATCCGAGCCTTTGAAACAAACATGCAATGTAATGTACAGTACTAAAGAAAAGTTCAGATCATTTTAAGATTCAAATGCATCAAACTCACCTCCTGTAGTACAGCGCTTTTCTCCAGATGCTGAAAGGGGTTTGAGCCACTTCCTAAACGCATAAGAACAGATCTGTCAATCAACTAAAGGTTTGTGTCTTCATTCAGATACAATATTAGGTAATAGTTTAAGTTAAGGTAATAACCTTTCAGTTATAAATCATATAATGCCATTTCTTCAAGAAAAGTGCTCATAGAATAAGTGATGAGAGAACGAATATTAGCATATATGTGGCTCTTTGCCACTGCAAAACAGCAATATTAGTTACATTTATTAACCAAACATGTAGTAAACCAAAACCAAAGATTTGGATCTTCTGAATCTGAACTGTCAAAAGATTATAGTGCCTTATAAATAAAAGTTGTTACGACAAGAGAGAATAGCATCTTTATGTAACTTAGCCCCTTTGCAGCCCTTTAATCGACTTCAATCAGAAATTCCCTTTAAATATACGGAATACAAAGCTTATGGAGAAAAACCACGAAGCAAATGTTAGATCTTCTTCGTTGACAAGCTTGCAAAATGAATATATATAACTAAAGGCTACTGCTAGCATATTAGCTTCCTCAATAAAGATCAATTAAACTCATACTGTAGAATACAGCAAAAGTCACATAGCTGCTACTAACGTTACTAGTTAATCCACCACTCACATTAAGTATAAAACTGAAACATGTACATAAATCGTTAGTGTTAAACAAGTGTAATTTTTTTTTCAGTTGCAGATGTGCTGTGGCCTGCAGAGACGCTCTTCCTTAGCAAAACAACCGACATCATTTCGGCCACTGAAATAAGCTGTTTATCATATGATACAGATTTTACCACGTGTCAGCATTAATTTAATAATGATCTTACCAGACTCCTCGTCCTTCTTGTCGAATTTCTTGATCATTTTGCTGAATGTTTAAGAGCAGTAAACGAGATGATCAGACAGTCATTCACGCTCCTTTCCTCCACGTCAACCAGAGTGACGTGTATCGTGAGCTGGCGGAGGTGGAGCTCACTGAATTCACACTTCAAAATAAAGGTCTATGCTTGAAAGTCAAGATGACTGAAGAGGTTTGTTTTCTTCGTACGTTCCAGAAAAAAAAGAAAAAGAGATGTGTGTGTGTGTGTGTATCATGTATGTGTGTGCGTTTGATTTATATTACATTGTGGGAACCAAATGTCCCCACAAGGATAGTAAAACATGAGATCACCTCCAGCCAGCGGTCCCCATGAGGGGAATGGGTAAATAAACATACTAAATTATATTTTTTTGAAAATGTAAAACTGCAGAAAGTTTTCTGTGATGGGTAGGTTTAGTGTAAGGGGACAGAATATACAGTTTGTACTGTATAAAAACCATTAAGTCTGTGTGTGTGTGTGTGTGTGTGTGTGTGTGTGTGTGTGTGTGTGTGTGTGTGTGTGTGTGTGTATCTTATAAATATATGGATAAATGATATATGTGTGTGAGAGTGTGTGCGTGTGTGTGTGTGTATATATATATAAATGTGTGTGTGTGTACGTGTACATATAAAATACATATAAAGTAAATATAAATATGTACATTTATATATACATATAAAATATGAAAATATGTTACAAATACATATTATAATTCACAAACACATTGTCTTTTAATGGTGTGTAAATTAAATATAAATGATAAATGATATATGTGTGTGTGCGTGTGTGTGTACACACACACACACACACACACACACACACATGTCTGGTTCACTATCTTTGTGGGGACTCTCCATAGACGTAATGGTTTTTATACCGTACAAACTGTATATTCTGTCCCCTTACACTAACCCTACCCCTAAACCTACCCATCACAGGAAACATTCTGCATTTTTACTTTCTCAAAACAACTCATCCTGTGTGATTTATAAGCCTTTTGAAAAGTGGGGACCGCTGGCTGGTCCCCACAATGTAGGTGATCTCAGGTTTTACTATTCTTATGGGGACATTTGGTCCCCACAATGTAATATAAACAAGGACACACATTACACACACACACACATCATTTATCAATTATATTTATATTTAATTTACACACCAGTAAAAGTTTATGTGTTTGTGAATTATGTATTTGTAACATATTGTCATATTTTAAATATTTATAATTGTTTAAATATAATATTAACCTTTATCATTTGTTCTGAGACCAGACTTTAGAAAATGAATCTAAAAACTAGAATCTAAATCTTACAAAAGTGATCAAATGGATATTTTTAATTCAAAACTGTTGGCCTGTAACAGATTATTGTACGGACTAGTCTGTTTGGAATGATGTTACAAAAAGTTGTGAATGTGGTGCGATGATTTAAAAATAAATGTGCTACAGTAGCTAAGTGTATCAAGTCGCTATTATTACTTGCAAACATTATTACTTGCAAACATCTACACTGACTTTACTTTATGTATGTATATATATATATATATAAACAAATAACCTGGCCATCGGTAATTTGATAGCGTAATAGGCCTATTAAAATATTAGCCTATCATAAACTGACTTTATTGATTATCTTCTATGTTTTCTGCGTGTCCCTGGATGAATAACTTTGGGCCTGAATGGGTTAAACCTGTGAAAACAGACTATTGAAAGATGCGTAACACAGAGAAAATTCCCTTCGAAATAATATGCTTCCAGTGGACGCTTTGTTTTCATTTGCATTTATTTATTTATTTATTTAACGAAAAAAATAATTATTTTCAGTACAAAAATATTCGACTGTCGGTTTTATCAACCCACTTTATATGTAGCCTATCTTCCAATAGAGCGGTATTTTCAATAATAATCAGTTCACCTTTTATTGATTTGAACAGATAAATTGTGTGAATATGAAAGAGGATTGGCAAAATATGTCGTACTTCCCTCTGAGACGCAATATGATACTCCAAACATGCATGTCTCTTTTAAGCTTGAGCATTTGACCTACCAAAATTTGTTTTGATTACAAATGTCACACGAGTCTCTGCTAAGCCAATTTTAAACACTTCCTGTACATTTTAAGATGAGTGACCAGTCTAACAAGTGTTAGTGGGTAGGCTAATAATTCAAAACCCTTTAAAGACATTTATATCACCTGCTAATAAATTCCATTCATTTTCAGTATTGCTATTTTTTTATGCAACTGAAAAAAAACTTTTATTACATTATTAAATTAGATATAACATGCCTTAGTTGGTTACAAAAAACAAATGTTAAAGTCAGGAATAAGAGTTCATTTCCTCTTTCCAATCTGCGCCAGCAGGCGCGCGTTGTCATCCGCCTTTGCGCGCAGGTTCTTGGCTTTGGCAATGTTGAAGAGGATGTTCATAATGTTGGTGGGCACGTCGAGGGAAAGAGTGACCTGGTTGCGTCGGTCGCTCTTCGCACTGTTGCGGTACAGTTTACTCCTGAGCTGCGTCTGGCTCAAGTATCTGTATTTGGACGCGGGTACAGTCCTCCTCTCGCGCGGCTCCTCAGAGGAAAGCGCGTGCGCTGATTTGTACAGGAGGTTAACACTGTCCAGCAGGGAATTCGACGGTTTCCCGTTGTCATTCGCCTCGGAGAACATCTCGTTGTTGCAAAGAAAGTTGGACTCTGGGTTGTACGTTGGTAAGCAGAGGCTGGAAACCGGTGCGCAAAGAAGTGCTAGAGCGAGGAGGGTCCGCGCGAACCACATTGTTTTGCCCTGTTGAACGGAGGTGCGTAAGAATATGAGGCACTATCAGATTGCATTTGGATTAACATTTCTTGCGTACTGATTATTTAAAACTTCCAGAAAGAAACTTTGCATAAAAAGTGTCACATGGCATTGCGCCTATAAAGGAACAGTTCAACAACAAAAACTGTCATTATTTACTCACCCTCATGTTGTTCCAAACCGGTATGAATTTCTTTCTTCTGTGGAACACAAAAGCTGTCGCTAGACAGCTCGTCACCATTAATTTTCATTGAATAAAAAGATGCACTGAAGACTGAAGCTGTCACCCTTTAATATTTTTGTGATCCAGAAAGTCATACAGGTTTGGAACAACCTTTGGGTACATTATGGAAGAATTTGGTCCCTTTTAAATGAACGATTCCCCTTGAATCTCACACAGGACTGCAAAAGTACTTACCTGCACTGTTTGGATGAGAAGAGTCTTCTGAAGTGAAGCGCTGTTTGTCAAGCAGAACTTTTGGATCGTAAATCCAAAGTGTTATTAAAAAGGTAAGCAAGTCAAAAACTCAACGTCAACTTAAATAAGAGTGATTTTGTGGGTTTGATATCTCCCTGGCTGCTGATAATATCCGTTTGGACTGTTTGCCCATTGGATGTGCATTCATTTAGTATAAGCCCATTTACGCTGCAGTCGTACGCCAGCAATAACGTCATTTATTGAGACCCTCCCAGTAAAATGAGGCGGTGATTAATGCGCTTGGGCACCAAAGGCGCTTTTACCGTCACCATATAAAACAGATAGCCGACCGTCTGTGTTTAATATTTGATAAACGCGACGAGATATGTACAGACATCCTGTAGGCTAATTATAGCCACAAAAAAAAAAAAAAAAAAAAAAAAATCAGATTATGGGGTGTGTCTCAATCTGCTCCCTACTTCAGTGGTCAGGACACTGATCAGGCTGTCTCAATCGCAAAATCATACTAGTGCACTGAAATGTTCGCTCCCTAAAAAGTCCCATAATGCAACGTGAAAACCAGGGTGCATTGGTGCTCACAATGGCTGCATACGAAAACTTAGGCAGCTGATTTGTTGCCTCTCTGCAACATGGGTGCGTCTCAATCTGCTCCCTACTTCAGTAGTCAGGACATGGATCAGGGAGTCGGCCATTTTAAGGGACGTCTCAATCGCAAAATCATACTAGTGCACTGAAACGTTCGCTCCCCAAAAAGTCCCATAATGCAATGTGAAAACCAGGGTGCATCGGTGCTCACAATGGCTGCATCCGAAAACTTAGGCAGCTGATTTGTTGCCTCTCTGCCTTATCAGGTAATGACTTTGTAGGCTTTCTGATGCCATCTTTATTTTTACCTCAACTCCCACAGAATGGAAAGCACAGGATTGTGGGATATCAAAGGCAGCGGCGGGATTTGATACATATATGCTGCCTTCAAAAATCGATCAGATGCGTTGTGTCCGAAATCGCGTACTGTCTGAGTTGGTACTACATTTGTATTTGAACTTACTTCGCCACCATTAAAAAAGTACGTTCTGTATAGTATGAATGTGTGTTGAATGTAATCCGGACGTACTACATCCGCCATGTTGTACGGTCATGTGACCTAGTTGTGTTGCTTCGCCTCCATTTATAAATCCTCTCCCATGGCCTCATGGGATAGTAAAGTGTCCAACGAATGCGTACTTCAGAATCTCGACGGAAGTAGTAGGTCATCCGGGGACTTTTCGCCTACTGTTTTTCAAATACTAGTATTTGGACATAAGAGTAGTATGAGTAGTATGTTCCCTTAATGAAAGTTCTGAAGCGCGAAACATAAATTAAGTGAGCCAACTCAACACATAGTGACATCTGACATGCAACAGATTTTTTTATTTTTTTTAAATACAAATGGAGAACATCTCGTTGTTATACTTCAAAGTTCTTAAATATATTTAATTATATTTAAGCATAAACATACATGATTAGATGAATGGATGAATTGGTACAGTATAATTTATAATTAATAACATAACTTATCCTTTATTTACAGGTGAATTATTTACGTTACTTTTACTTTAAGAACTTTATTTGATTGAATATTTTTGTTTATTACTGATTTTTTAGCTGTAAATTAACGATGTCATGAGAAAATGTTTTACAAAGTGGCGATTTTTGCCATGAATTTGTACGAAAACATAAGATTTTTAGGAAAAGAGGTTAGCACTAAGCTTTTTAACTTAACTGTGGTTAGCTAATATATTTAACTACGAAGTAGCATGTCTTCCTCTTTTTTATTTATTTTTTCTTTCAGTTCATTGCGATGTGCAACAGTATTTTTTTTTTTTCAATTAGAATTTATTTGTCATTGTACAAAATAAAATAACCTACCACTCAATGTCATGACTGGCTGGACATAATTATCCATAAAACTTTGGAATAAAATGGTTATAAGGCTTATAATTAAGATGGCATACTGAGAACTTACCAACACGTCTAAAGGCATTCAGCACCATGGATAGCGCAGCAATTTACTTTGCATGTGTATTGAGCCATTTATAAAACAGGAATTTTGAGTTTTCAGTTGTCAGGGTCAATGACTATAAAATGTTTGTGTTCCCTTTTTAGACGTCCCTGTGAGTTAATTGCTGTGCAGTTTATGCTCATAAGTTTAATTAGTTTTCTTTCCACCTCCCTTTAATGATGGATTGCTTTGCTATCAAGGGCTCTAAAGTTTGGAGGCTTCATTAATGATTACCTTTAAACGCTGTAAACATTGTGCATTGGACTGGATGATAATACTTTTATTCCACATGAAGTTAAAGGAAGCTCATTAAACCTTAAAAACTACATTTTAAAGCAGATTTAAAGGGCATCTGTGCTGTGTAGTGTGCTCAATGAAGTTCACTAAGGGATCCCCTTAGACACACTGTAAAGGGCGTCCTGTCTTCTGACTTGTACCACAGTCTTCTCAATGTGCTCTAAATTGGACTACAGCCTGCTACACGCCCCCCCTGCAGCTGGGACATATGTAAAAAAGCTAGAAACCCAGGGATGCAACAGGGAGCAGCTTAGTTGGGAGATTATACAAGACAGAACAGAGTCAATGTCAGCGGAAGGTAAAGCTCGTAAGACGTGAAAAAGATATGGAGGGGTAAAAATAACGAGGAAGGAAACATATTGCACATATGTACACGTACTGTACTGTATAAGCCACCCACAAATGCGCACACACTTTCCCTGCCTGCCCCCAGGAGACACCGTCCAGACACGACTCGACAAACATTGCTGAAGAAAAGCCAATATGGCAGCATTTATACACAACACAGGGCCAAGCTTAGAGAACACGGTCCAAAATCAGAGGTCACGATGTAAAAATGTTCTCACGCACACACCCACCCACCTACAGTGAACCCCTACGACTATATGGCTCATTCAAAAATATATACAGTTCATTGTTTTATTGTCTCACATAATATTTAAAAAACAGTCAGAGTAAGAACATTTTACAAACAGAACCATTAGTGCAAAATGGCGAACCTTATGGTAAACAAGTCATAAACACAGTTGATTATATTAATAGTGCATTTACTCTTAGAATCATGACCTCCGTTAATAAACATACAACTAGGTTTTAAATAAGAACGTGGTATATTGGTAAGAAATTCGTAGGTAAGCATGTATCACTATAACAGTGCAACAATGTGTGGTGCTATAGTTATGAACACTTTTTTTCTAACATATACAGCTGTGATAAACTAATATACATATGGGATGGCAAAAATGTACAAAACTAGTATTTTTTGTGAGATAAACATCAGTTTAGCTGTTAAAAATAGCTAAATGTTCTTCCTCAGGATTCAGAATCTGTAAAACAAGAAAAGGGGCACAAGAAAAGTTCACTTAAAATTGTGCTAAGTTGCTTCTGACAAAAATCACACATCTTAGGGAGAGCATCTTTCAAATAATCATCTATAACCATTGAGTTCTGATTGCCTCTTTACCTCTCCTTCCCAGAATGCATTTACTCTGACAATCCTGTTTGGAGCCGAAGCGGTTTCTATTTCCTCCGCAGCCACCGTACACAAAAGGACGGCATTTCCCTGAGACGGCGTAGTAGTACCAGAGCAGGACGTATTCAGTGCAGTGGCCCTCAGACATGGGTTCAAGGCACATATCAGCGTCCGGGTCTGCATTCAGTGGAGGTAGCATTACATAATCAGTTTCAAATAAATAAATAATGCATTCACACTGTTTTAATGAAAATTATGTTTTAAATTAAAATTATGAAAAAAAAAATATTAAATGTATTAAACTATGAATATAGATGCATGAAACAATAACTTTACACTATTTATTTATTTTTTAATGATAATATTTAAAATAAAAATATGAAATCATGGATTTATATATCACTGCAAGGATACAGGAAGCAATAAAATGGTTAATCTAAAATAATCGAAATTTTTTAGCTTGTATTTCTGTTAATCAAATGGTCTATCTTCTCTCTCACATATGTGACCCTGGACCACAAAACCAGTCTTATGGGTCTTTTTTTTTTTTTTATTGAGATTTATGCATCATCTGAAAGCTGAATACATAATCTTTCCATTGATGTTTGTTATGATAGGACAATATATGGCCGAGATACAACTATTTGAATATCCGGAATCTGAGGATGCAGAAAAATCGAAATATTAAAAAAATCGCCTTTAAAGTTCTCCATTTCTATTGGCGATTGTGCTGCATCCACTCACAAATTTAAAAATATATATATATTTAAGGTGGGAAATTTACTAAATATCTTCATGGAACATGATCTTTACTTAATATCCTAATGATTTTTGGCATAAAAGAAAAATCTATCATTTTGACCCATACAATGTTTTGTTGGCTATTGCCACAAATATACCCGTGCGACTTAAGACTGGTTTTGTGATCCAGGGTCACATATATGCACTTCTACACTTGTTGAGTGATGATTTGAGTGTTACTTTTATCAGTGGTTTAATTATTGTCTTATCTGTCTGTTTCTGTTCGCTGTGTCTCATATCGCACTGTGGATGTGACAGAAATAGACTATAGACTGTAGATAAAATAATCTTGGCTATGTGTAATGCCTTGCACTTTTGGTGCCAGGACCATTAATGTGTACTTCTTCAGACTACTATCCTGGATATAACCCAACATTACCACTGCAAATCCTTTTAATTCGAGGACCAGGTTTAATTTGTGCAGGAAATCGGACTATATTGCTTATGTAAGCTGTTTTTGTAGATGTATTAACTGGTTAAATGCACTTGGAGCAGCAGTCAGCAGAGGACGATGTTCTCCTCTTTTACTCTACACACACCTGAGTGGAGTTTGAGTGCACGTCTCTTTTCTCTCTGCTCTCCATCTCTCTCAGTACTGGCTCCTGAGTGCAACAGAAAAGCTTATATTATATCCACATTTTTCAGTTAACACCATGAATGCAGAGTCATTGCACAAATATAATCACATAGATGTGTGTATTATGGGACAACATCTGGAAAACATTAGGATAATATTGCAAAATAAATCACCCTCATTTTTCTGATATTACATGACTATTTACTATAAATAAATGTACATAAAATACAAATTTGATTTGACCTGTTTTTATTAATCTTTGTGCATCATTGAGCAACACACAGTCTCAGGATTGGCATTAGGTCATGAATGAATCATTGTTTTTGAATGAATCAGTTGAATTAATGATTCAATGACTCACTCATAAAAATAGACACTTTTGAAGAAAGAGCCACTAAAAACCAAAATTTACAGTTAAACAACACTCAAATATAAAACTGATTATATAAAATTAGAGTTTCCCCATCGAAACGCTTCCTGGGCCAAGGACAAAATATAGGCATGATATCATAAGAGAGAAGCCATGTTCTAACATATTGGTTCAAAGCAGGAATATACCTACTTGTAATGTTGCCATATGCTAATGTTGGCTCAGACTCTGAAACAGCAGGACGAACTGTAGTGGTCTCGTCCTCCACCTCTTCATCCCACACTTCGGGGTGGGCGAGCAAGAACCGAGAGGCAGAATCCGCTCTTCCGTCTTCTCTTAGGATACTCCCATCATCTGGATCATTGGTGTTCACCATCAGGAGTATTTCCTTTCCTTTGGTTAAGAAAGTGACCATGCTTCATGCAAATTTCATTAGGCATCAACATCATTAATTCATTTAATTTCACACAAATGGAAAGTAATTCAATCTTTTTTTTAAACCAGAGAAGTCATTACTTCAATAAAATTCTGAAACAGTCCCAGTTTTTTGTTAATTTGGTTTTTGCATTAATGAATGACTTCTGAACATGGAGTTCTTCATAGTTTTTCTTCAGTAAGAGAGCCCACTAGAACACAACAGATGGTGGAACCCATGGGGTCCAGAGGTCTCCACAACAGGGGCCTCCAAACAACAACTCCAAAGACACAAACTCACACAAACACACAAAATCACACACTCCTAAGCACCAACAAATAAATGTGTTAACGAAGCTCTGTTCAATTTCACTTCAATGGGCATTGCACAACTGAATAGATTTTAGTGTGGGTAGACGGCATATTTAATTAAACATGAATAGACAAGTCTACTCAGTGGGTTGTAGTGTTCAATATCTTGGCGGTAATTGTACAGCCGATAAAATACTTAAAAAACATCATTTCAAAACATTTCCAGTGGACAAAAACATCTAGAAACACGATGATGTATAAATTAGAGGTGATCTGATACATTAAGATTGTATTTACTGCAAAAAATGAATTTCTTACTCAGTATTTTTGTCTTGTTTCCTGTACGAATATCTTAACATTCTTAAATTGAGATGCATTTACTTGAGAAGCAAAACGACTTCAGATATTTAAGTCCTGTTTTCTGAAAAATGCTCAAAATTAAGTGAGTTTATGCTTTATGCTTTTGTTTTTTTACCCCACTGACAGATTTTTTACAAGCATTAACTTATAATCTAAAGTCATTTTCCTTCTCAAGTAGCCTAAACGTATCTTAATTAAAAAGTTGTTAGATATTTGTAATGGAAAACAAAACCCATTTTCATATCCTCACAGTTTTGTTTTCATTTGCAGTAAATTCAATATGAAGTCCCCACTAAGATCCATTGTGTGTTTAAGAATACAAATGAGCATACACACATATACTCACCACACTTCTCAACCACCTCCTTTGACACTAGATCCTTCACTTCCTCCACCTGAACAAAAGGACAATTTTTAAAAGTTTCTTATCACACAGAAACAATATCTGTAATCCATAATGATAAATATATCATAGAAATAGGGCGAAGTTGTTCAACATACACTGAGTCCTGGCTCCCCTTTTTCTCCTTTCATGCCCGAGCTTCCCACCTCCCCCTGCATAGAAGATATACATAACTTCAGACTGAACATGTTTGTGAATGGACAAAGTCCTAATAGAGTGGAGGATACAGTTATTGGTGTGCAGATTCCTTATTACATCCAGGCCTGTGAGGCCAGGAATTCCAGGGGGTCCCCGTTGACAGGCTTTTCCTCTGCCTCTCCTCCCCTTCTCTCCCTGGGAAGATACAGTAATACAGTAACACATATAATACATAAAAGCCTCATTTCAGCACAAAACAGCCACTAACCCTGGATCAATCTTTGAGCTTAAGGCTACATAAGCTACCCATAACCAAACCAATGGATTTCCTACTTTATTTTCAACTGACATAGTATATGAGTATAAAAATGTATTTGGCCTGTTTTAGAATGGGAAAACACCAGAGTAGCACTTTACAATAATGTGTAATTCATAAACATTACTACAGTACAGTAAATTTTGGTTAACATTAAGGTCTTCTTAAATAAAAAAAATAAAAAAAGTTATGTGGAATTCACATGACTTAATTTTACTTAATTTTAAGGCAACAGGTTTCCTCACTTTTTTAAGTTGAGTTAACTGATGACTTTTTACAGTGCTGTTGGGTCAGACACATGCAGATGCATATTTTTATTATGAACTATGTGCTCGGCTAAACTGTTTTGGAAATTGTGTGGTTTATGATGTTTATATCATATTGTCCTGTTTTATTGCTTTGATCCTGTTTGATGTACTTATGTTGCTTTGAGCGAAAAGTGATTTAAAATATATTTATATAATCATAATAATATTAATAACACATTATTTTTGTTGTTCTTGTTCTTATAAATAATATATATATTTATTTACATTCAAAAATTTACATTAGTTAATATATTATGAATGAACATGAATTTATTTATAAAGTTAGAGTTTAAGGATAAATGGTAATACTATTTTATAATTATTAATAATAGTCATATGATTATTATTCATATTATAAACAACAACAACACACTGCAACCACCAACACACACACACGCACACACACACGTTGGGTTTCCATGTTTTATGGGGACTTTCCAAAGACATAATGATTTTTATACTGTACAACTGTATATTATATCCCCTACCCCTAAACCTACCCATAACAGAAAACTTTCTGCATTTTTACATTTTCAAAAAACATCACTTAGTGTGATTTCCTCATGGGGACAAAAAATATGTATCGACAAGGATTTCGGATATTTCCATCTTTGTGGGGACATTTTGTCCTCATAACGGTTTACCAGGGTTTCCCTATTACTGTTGAAACTTGTCAAATATGAAACTATTGAGAAACCTTGACCGATTCAGCAACCTTTATCGAACTCACAGAAACTGCCTCATGTTTTAAGCAAGTCTGCTGATTCTGTGCTGAAGTACAGTTCACCTTTACCAAAGAGACTCTGTCCGTGAGAGCAGCTTGCCGAACCCTTTCCATTCCCATCAACATCAAGAGATGCTTAATTGTGGCTAAAGGCGGCCTTAGTGCAGTGTTTGGTTTGATAGCTCAAATCTTCATCCCAGCAGAAATAGCTCCTACCCCCATCTCTCTATCTCTCTCATCCTCTCCTTCTTGTGAGTTAATTAGGGACTTGTCCTCCTACACGGTTCCTCCACATGAGATTGAGTGAGGTATGAAGATGACCATAATTACAATGGTTTGACTATTTACCCATCTGTCTGTAAGGTCTGATGAATCACACACATGGGAATAATGAATTCAGCTATATTATTGTTTTTGGTCGTACCTTCGGTCCCACTTCACCTTTGGGTCCAACTGGACCAGGCCGACCCGAAGCCCCATTAGTTCCTGGTGTACCAGCAGATCCCTTAAAACCTGAGAAACCTGGGAAACCAGTTGCACCCTGCAGCAGAATGGGTTAAATAAATGAAAATTTGAAAATGAACATATTGGCTTTGGCTAAAAGGACGGAGTCAAATTTGACACAGTGATGTGAAAAATCTAGTAACTGGTCGTGACATGATAGTTTAGTACTATTTATAGACTATTCTTTTTTAATCAACATTTTGAATTAGCTTTTTTTAGTTTAGTTAACTAACAACATCCATTTCGTTCCTCACACAAATTTATCATATCACCTCAGAAGGCTTTGAATATAGCGCATGAGTCATATGGTCTAATTGTAAGATACTTTTATGGTGCTTTTTAGTCTGTTTTGAAGCTTGACAGCTCTTGATTGCAATATGCTTTCATTATATGAAAATATATTTAAAACATCTCTATTTGTGCTCCAGTCAAACAGTTTTAGTTTTAGTTAGAGTTTTTTTTGGGGGGGTGGGTGTACTATTCCTTTAATAAAAAGATAAAATGATTATTATTTTAATTATTATTATTTCAATTAACAGTGGTGCTGTAATTTTTACAGTGTCAGTATACCTTCTCTCCTTTCTGTCCAGGAGCTCCATCAAGACCATTCAATCCACTATCACCCTTTTCACCCTAAACATTAACAAAAACAATAAATCTTATACTTAACTTTACATGATGATATCTGTTTGTGTAGTAACTCACCTTTCGTCCCGGGATACCGTTTAGACCTGGAATGCCATGCCTGCCAGGGTCCCCAGAATCACCCTGTGTTTTACAGTCAAAAGAAATGTTATTAGTGATTTATTTAATCCAGTTTTTTTTTTTTTTAAGATGAAATGTAGACAAAAACACCTGTTCTCCATCCAGTCCTGGGTTCCCTATTCGACCAGGGAAACCTCTGAAGCCCTGCAGGAGAAAAACGCAATGGTTACAGACAGGTGAGAACACAAAAACGAAATCAATAAGTTCAGATTGACACTTCTTACCTTCTCTCCTTTAATTCCTGTATCACCTGGTAAACCAGGCTCGCCTGTCTCACCCTGAACACAAAAACCATTGTGCTTGCAGTCTATATCCCTTAATAAAGTGTGTGATCTTTTAAAGAAAAAAACTACTTAAATATTTAGTCATTCATCTAAATAATGTAGTTAGTAAGAAAGGTTAAGGAACCATGTTCTCCCTCTCAGTTGCCTCTGTTGCTCATATTTTATTCAGATGGTTCATATTCTCACCTGATCCCCCTTTTTGCCCTGCAGGCCCATGTCTCCCTTATTGCCTTTTTCACCATCCAATCCATGTTCTCCATTTCGGCCCTGTAAGAAATCTCAGCCAATCAGTATGTTTTATAGAAGTATAATCCTTAAAAATGCAAACATCTCAAACTTGGTTTATGAAACAATCACAACCACTCGTGCTACCTTTTCTCCATTGGCGCCGGGCTCCCCTGGATCTCCCTAAGGAAACATTTTTACTTTCCACAGTAAAAAACATTTAACAAAACAATATAGCCCATACTAAAAATGCAGTTTTATATAGCAATATAGTGCAAAAACTTCATAGTAGTGCTAATTCAGACCTTTTGTCCTACTGGACCACGTGCGCCAAAAGTCCCCATGCCTCCTTTGGTACCAGCCTCACCCTTCAGTCCCTGAAATTATATCAAACAAGCATTGGAAATGAACTTTACATGTACATTGTAAAGTTGTATACTTGTATGTATACTTGTAATACTGTGAAATATTACACTGTTTCCTATTTTAACCCTAAAACAGGCAACGTGACTCACGAGTCACATAGTTTTTATTGTCTTTTTTGGGGCCTAAGAACGATTTTTTCATCAAATCCTTTTATCATTTATCACAGCCTGGTCTGTCTTGAGTATGCTGGACACATGATTTGCTTCAAGTTTTTTGTAATAAATTAGTCAGCCTGACCTAAATCCAACATGGCTACCAGTGGTGCAGGACATTCAGATTTTGAGGAAAGTAAATATATATTAAACTTACTTTTCTTCTGGAAAAATAATAATAATACTGCTAACATTAATTGTGAACATTGTCTTAAAGTGCTGAAGAAGAAAATTAATTAATATGTTGTTCATGTTGTTATTTAGCACGTTTTGAAATATATGTGACTCCTGAGTCACGTTGCCTGTTTAGGGTATAAAAAAGGGATTAACTCTAATTTTGACCATCTGTGTATTTTGAGTTTTTAATTCACTATATTACAATTAAATCCTAATCTAATCATGACAAACTATATATCGTTGGAAAGGTCTAAGACTCCTAAATAGATATTCTAGCTCTGTTTTTTGTTACGAATTATGTAGGAACAGTAATAGATGGATTTATGACAAGAGTGCGCCTCAAAAAATCTACATCATTACAGGAGTTCTGGCGTTTGTCACAAAAAGTCGATGCACACACTTTTAATAATTGAAACTTTGGTTTTCATGCTAAAAGTTCATAATAAAACATATAATCTAGTATTTGTCAATAAAAAATGATAAAATAATGTTATCCTCTAAAAAGCATAACATATATATATATTATCCTCTAAAATATAATATTATCTTTTTATCACCTTTTTTATTACATCACATATTTTAGTAGTTATCATAAATTAGGTATCATTTGAAAGCTTACAAACTCAGAATTCATCCTGTGAAAACCGTTTTGAAATTGGACGTTGCGTTACCATAAAAACGGTAGTCTAAATTCTTTTCTCTGGCTCCACCCCTTTTGGGCGTAATCATGTTTCATAATTTATGATCAAAACCTTTTCTAATCTTGACAAAATATTGTCAGAAAGGTCTGAGTCTCAAGGTTTGATATTTTGTGACAGAAGTGATATTTGGACAGAAATGTATTAATTTGTTACGGCAGAATACATACAATTAAATTCAATGGAATGTATGTCACCCGGTGGCTATTTCTGGTATTACGCCTAAACAGAATCTCATGGGAACTTCAAGTTTTGTGATATCAACTTCAAATTTGGAACAAAACATGGTTAGATATATGGCTTTGATTTTATATTAATTTTAGAGTAAAACATATTTTGTAAAATAGATATTTTATATAAAAGAATATTAAGTACAGTATATTTGATTTACTGTAAATTTTAACTTCCATAACTTTTTCATACTTTCATTTTTTAAGTGCTTTCACTTCAGCAATAATCTGCAGAGTGTTTTCTTTAAAACAAGACCAAACTTAGGTCTACACCCAAAAGAATTCTTGAATTACAACCATTTAAGTTTGAATAGTGCATTTTAATGTCCATTCTCAAAAAGGGGGTGACAGTTAAGGGGTTAAAGTACCATTTTTATGGTATCGCAGGGTCCGATTTCAAAACAGTTTTCACAGGCTGAATCTTGAGTTTGTAAGCTTTCGAATGATATATAATTTGTCAACATTAGATCAGGAGAAGTATAGGATATAATTGTTTTAAACATGCAATGGCAGTTACAGTTATAGATTTGGTCCTTTTTTATACCCTAAACAGGCAACGTGACCTGGGAGTCACAACTCATAAAATCCAAAATATATCAAATATTTCAAAAATTCTTTTGGATATGTTTTACTTAAGTCCAGATGATATAAAAAATTACATGAAATTATTTTTTGCTTATCATTTTCTACTCTTGCCTGTTTAAGGGTTAATATATTTTAAAATGTAATTTATTCCTCTGATGGCAAAGCTGAATTTTCAGCAGCTATTACTCCAGTCACATGATCCTTCAGAAATCATGACCCCAAACATTTGAAAAGTAATGTATATTTCACTCAGTACGGTGTGTAAAATACCTTTGCACCAGGTGGACCATCTTCACCCTTCTCTCCTTTATCTCCGTCAAATCCTGGAAGCCCACGTTCACCCTGCCATATAAAATTTGAACATACTGTACATTGACGTACATATCAACATACATTGACCAGTGTTTGTCCTTTCTACTTCAAAAAGGTAACAGTTTACATTAAAGTCTCATTTTTTAACATTAGTTAATGAACATGAACTAACAATGAGCAATATATTTTTACAGATATTATTAACCTTTGTTAATGTTAATTAATAAAAATGTTATTTCACTGTGCATAGTGTTAACAGATACATATTTTGAGTTATACATAAGCTAAGATAAATAAATTATGTAGTAAAGTATTGTTCATTGTTAGTTCATGTTAACTAACTAACGTTAACAAATGAAACCTTATTGAAAAAAAAGAAAAGAAAAATTCAAATGGCTCACAAGTGTTGTGAAGTGTTATGAGTTTGCACAGTCAATTATGATTCAAGTACCCTAGGTAGGAAACATTAGTGAACTTATACAGAAATACAGAAATCTTACCGTCTCTCCTTTCAGACCTTTATATCCTCTGGGTCCTGGCATGGAGAGTGGGCTACCCTACAAAAACAGGAAAACAATAAGGTATCTGGTAAATAAGTCTAAATAAACGCCATCCAGGTATGCTTATGTGTTGTCCTTACCTTGTCTCCTCTGTGACCAGCCACACCTTTGTCACCCTGTCAGTCAAAAAGTTTTGTCTTTGTTAATTTTGTCTGGTTTATATTCTAAACAATTGAGTCTAAAATGCTACGTCATATGGACCGTTAAATGTTTCTTCAAACACTGTTGTAAATTTGAATCTGTCATACGCTGAAGAAACATAAACCGGTTTTATTCACAACTGACGCAGATTGTGACGTTGGTGTGAGTGTGTATGTCTGTGAGAAGAAAGTGCTGTTCGCAGCAGTTTCAAACATACAAAGACTGGCTTGAGCAGAGAAAGAGTTGAAGAGAAGGCACTGGCAAGTCAATACAGAGAGAAGAGAGGCTTCTGTGAGCACAGTAGTGCTGTCAAAGCTGCCTATAAATCTTTGAGCTACAGAGAATGACCCTGGCAGAGAAGGCTTGGCTATTAACATTTAAAGCCCTTCAATGCTTGGCCATAACCACCATAGACATTGAGGGGGACAAGTCCTCCCCAATAGTTAGAAATGGAATAGAATATTCTTGATGCTGCTCTGCTGCACTCCATTACATTGCACTCTGTTTGAACAGTGCTCGTCAATGTCAAAATGTCTGAGCTGGCCATTCAAATCAAAAGGAGGCGGGCCTTGCTGTTCACAGAAAACAAGTGCGAATTCCAACGCAACACTTTAGTTTTAAAGGCCCACTGAAGTGCCTTGAAACGCACAGCATCATTCAATGTGCTGACGTAATTTCCACTGAAAAAGGAAGACAGGGCAGGACATATCGAACAGCTCCTCCCCTTTTTAAAAAACAGCCAATAGAGTTTAGTTTATATCACAGCTCGGCCAGAGCCGTTGAGTTCGGCAAAGCCGCAGTTTCCTCCTAATCTACTCCACATCGCTTTAAAATATAGCATTCTGTGTAAAATTCAAACGGGTCCAATATGTTTTCTGGTATACGCCAATTCGTACATGATCTGCTATGTTTTCATTCACATGAATCATGTAATTCATAAATGAATGTGACAAGACAAGAAACGTTTTGCGTTCACCCCCCAAATGAAAAACTTTGGTCACCCCCAATGTTCAAGACATGGTAACTGCCTTGATTCAATGTTGTAAACTTAGAATTTAAACCAAGATGGGTTAAAAATGGAAACTCACCTTTTCTCCTTTCACACCAGTCAGGCCTTTGGGACCCTTAATTAAAGAGAAAGGTCACAAGAACTTAACACATTGTACAGAATCACGACAGCTGCGGCACTTCGATCATTTCAAGTTTTGCCAGGTATTGTGTATTAAAATATTTATTTTGGGGCATTTTTTCAGATATTACAGTTGAAGAGAGGACAGGACTACAAGGAGATATTGGTGCGAAGTGTTATTTTTCCCATGACAGTGAAAGCAGATGTAAAGAAACAGAGATGTGAGAGTGTGATTTGGTTTAGCTTTGATAAACATGATGACACTCGGGCTGATGTTGTCATGCCCTACAAACAAGTGAGGTTGACAGGAAGAGATTCTTTATCACTAAAATATGGAACATGTTATTCACAAACTCCAATACGGATCAGTTAACAAATCAATCAATATAAAGCAGAGGAAGTTCCTTGTGATAGGCTGCCAACTATCTCTGATGTACCTGATGTTGGATGGATGAATGAATAAATGAACGAATGAATGAACAAACGGGTCTGCCCATACACTTGAAATGGGTCTGCATTTAATCTGCTTACAAAATATTGTCTACAGAATGACACATGACTCACCATGAGACCTGGAGGCCCTCTAACACCGATAAAGCCTTTGGCTCCCTTGTAATAATGAGAAGTTATTAATAAACATTTAGAGTAAGCAGAAAAAAAAACATGCAACTGTTTTCAACACTAGGTTTTATAATTTTTCATTTATTCAAATATGCTATTACAGAATAAACATATCACCTACAACCTATCTGAAGGAACATTTATCATAATATTACCCGGCGACCTGTGAGACCGGAAATTCCCCTGTCACCTGGTTCCCCTGGGATAGTGTCTCCCTGGTGATAGCAGATAAAACTTTTCATAAATGTTTATGTTTATGTCTGTTTGTGGGGTATTTCAACCTAACCTGTTCATGTTGAGCATCAACATAACATGCGATGACTTACCCTTTCACCTTTAACCCCGGAGAGGCCAGGAGGACCCTGTAAAAAGACCAGCAAGTTCTCAGTTCCTTCCAGCCCTTCACTTTTCACTCTATAAATTAAAATCCAGAGTAAATGTATTGAAATACACAGTAAATGCAGCAGTGGTACCTGCTGTCCAAGAGGACCAATTGCACCTGGAGTGCCAGGTGACCCATTCTTTCCTCGTCTCCCTCTATCACCCTGTAAAAACATTTAAAAAAAAGAAACAATTCATTCAGTAGTTCATTTTTCGCTTTCAAATAGCAAAATGTGATTAATAAGGAAGTTATTTAACATAGAATGGGTTGATCATTACCTTTCTACCTGGCTCTCCAGGGTCACCTGGCTGACCTCTTTGACCTGGTGACCCAGGGATGCCAGGATTGCCACGGATACCCTGAATGCCCTGTGCTCCAGTCGGTCCTGGTTCGCCAGGCTCACCCTAAGCACATAACACAACATCAGCAACAAGTCGTTTATTATAAGCTGTGTTTGGGTTTATGTTGGTATTCTCTCCTGTATGTCAACCATTAAACAGCCCAACTGGGAATGACAGTTAATTTCACAGTATTGGTAAAGGACACACTTTTTGTCCTGGTGGACCGGCCTGACCAATTGGCCCACGGTAACCAGTTCCAGGTTCTCCCTGAAACAGAACACATAAACAAATCATAGGAGGCTAAAGCATTATGGGATAAACAGTTATTGACAGCAGGCTGAAAATGAGTGTACCTTCTGGCCTTTTTCTCCAATCTCCCCCTGCGCAAATTCACAAATGATCAGCCACTCGCAACCACAATTTTTACAGGGCAAATAACAAAGAGCTCTACAGCTCTACAATATTAACAAAGACTAATTCAATCCATTTCAGGCTCGCAGGAGTAAAAATAAAGCTCTGGGGGCATCAAAGCAGGCGGAAGGGGACTACTGAAATTCCTCCCACCAAGGTTTGATTGACAGTAATCATTTCAACATTGTGAATGAGGAGGCGGGGATGTCATGTGTGTGGGTGGGGTGCAGACCAATCAGGAAGCAGGGATGATTATCTAACAGACTTTGGTTTGGGAACACACAGAGCTTATTCAGTAATAATAGCCGACGAGAACACTGCTCAAATAACATTACTTATCAGGATGGGACTGTCATGCTTATTACTAAGAACAGATCGTTCTGACTTAGAATGAAAAAGCTTGCCTGACCTTAGGGCCTGGTTTTCCATTTTCACCTGGAGGTCCCTGTTTAAGCGAGGAAAAACACACATACACCATATTACAGCAAATAAATTAGGGTCCAAAAGTCTGAGTATGTCCTAAAAATGTGGGATTTAAAATCTAAATTTGGAAATAACCATGGAATATATAATATAATATAATGTTTATTTATATATTCTTAAACATATATTTTATAATTAAATAATGTTTTCCATTGGTTCGAAGGTAATAGATATTTTATTCTTTATTACATATATGTTGTGGATATGTGGAATATTTGTATTTTTGTTGAAAACTTTAATTTTAAAGCATATTCTTACCTTCAGATAATCACAGTGGGAAATACGGGGCCCCATGTCTTCCTCTCCGTTAGTCTCTCCCATCCTCTCTCTCTCCATCTTTTCTCTTTGTCTCTCCCATTCCATTCTTTGTCTCTGTAACTGTCTCTCTCTCTCCTCATTTTCCTCTTGCTCCATCTCCGTCTCCCTCTCTAGCTCTCTCTCCCTCTCTAGCTCTCTCTCCCTTTCAAGTTCTTCTGCCCTTTCTCGTTCCAGCTCCATCCTTTCTTTTTCCATCTCCTGTCTTTCTCTCTCCCTCTCTAGCTCAAATTCTTCCTCTGTCTCCTCGCTGCCTGTATCACCATCACCTGAACTGTATTCTTTGGTCTCAGCCGCACCATCCTCTTCCTCCATGTCCCACTGCGCCTCAGTTTCCTCTTCAATCATTCTTTCCTTGTTCTTAAGATAGACTTCGTCTTCTCTCTCGCCCTCTTCTTCCCTCCCTCTTTCCTTGTACATCTCTGCAACAGGCTCAGTGTCTTTGTTTTCTTGCTTCTTTTTCTACAAAAGTGACAGAAAAATTAAGTGTGAGAGCTTTATATCATGCTATTAGATTCCCTTTTTCTTGCACTATAACAAGTAAATAATCAATAAAAAAGAATCAAACATTTATTTGATGACAGTATTTTTTTGTTTACTTACTATTCCAAAATTTTAACAACTTTCAGGAACATATAATGCATCTCAACAGTTTTCTATTAAAATACTAACAGTATTGTATGTGTCTAACAGATTAAATAACTACAATAATTAATGTGGTTATAATTTTGACTTGTCGTCTTGTGATGCCGAGATCAGTTTGTTCCTCTATTTAAATTATTTTTTATTTCATTGATTCAATTTAAAGGAGTCATAACCTAGTATTACCTTGGATACCCACGCTCTATTATAGTCTTTCAGGCCCTTCTAAAAAAGAAAAGTGAAAAAAAAAATAAACACAGCTCTGTCATACCTCTGACCCTTATTTCTGAAGGCATTATTGTCTCGCGAGATCTGATGCGATATTTTGGCTGTCGTGGACGGTCATTTTAATAATGCAAATGAGGGGCGCGTTGATTGGTGGCAGGAAGGAGGGGGGTTGACACCGCAGGTAACTTCAGCATATCATTCCAAAATGACATCATGGCGCAAATTGTGAATGAACCCGACCTGGCCGCGACCTACGGAATTCAACCGTATATGTATAATGAGCCAGACTCTGAACCTGAGCTGGAAAGGGAAGATGTAGAGTCGATGGAAGGACGTCTACATCAAGATGTCTCTGAATGGTAAAGACAATCATTTCGACTGAGACATACATTATACCTTTTATTTAATGTAGATTACATTAACGGAGATGTAGTCTACTTTTTTTTAGCAGCTTACAGTGGTTATTGAGATCAACGTTTGCTATCATGTGGTGTTTTTGCCTTGTTTCACGTTGTGGTTTTTTAGACATTCAATATTTTTCTTCTACAGACATGTCACGTGATCTTTTTCTTTATGTTTATTATTACTTGACTGTTTGTTTTATTTATCTATCCTTATCTATTCTATAAAAAAATCAATACAATTATATGTTGTCATAGTTATATAATATACAATTCTATAAAAATATAGCTGTACAGCTATCATTTTCTTGTCTGTTTATCATTTTTAAATTTGCCCCAAATTTGTGAATGATTCCGGTGTCGTGCCGAATTTTGACTCCTGCCAAATTATTACCCCCCTAGTATTGGTAGGTTTAGGATTAGTTGTGGGGGTGGGGTTAGGATTAGGGGTGGGGTTAGGATTAGGGGTGGGGTTAGCACCGGCCAGTGTATAATCGTTAGGCAATCATAACATACATTGATTCTCGTGGAAAAGTGAAAATTACAGGTCATGACTCCTTTAAGAATCTTCTTAAAGTTTAATTACAAATATAAGGAAAACTCCTTGCATGGCATTTCTGAGGTCACTTTTCTTTTAGGTAGATTAAACTCACTCACATTCAGCTTCTTTTTGCCTCCTGCTCCTGAGGTGGAACGCTAAAAGAAGATGAGATAGCACAATTTTACTTTCTTCCCTCCATTTCCCTCCATTACATCATGCAATCACATCTGCAGCTCTCCATAATGAGCTTATCAAATCACAAGCACATCACCTTATATCCTTGTCTGTAACGGTTTTGTCCTCCTGGCGTTCCAGGCATGTATGCCTACAGATGACACACTTGATTTGTGTTTCCTTAAGATGCTTATTCTATGTATAAATAGAAATTCTCCTATAACGAAACATTAGCCGGACTGTTATGAACAAGTTGTTTTACCATGTACTCAGGCGAGGGGGCGCTCCTCTTCACTTTAGATCTTGCCCCTTCCAGGCCACTATTGTGGGACAAGTACCCCTGTTTACACCCAAACAGTCTTATAAACATCTTTCTCTTACTCATGTACATTTACTCCCCTACTTTACTATATTTACTTACTAAAGCAATTGAATTAAACGCTACATGTGTATTTAGGCACCATAACATTATAATGTACTGTACACTTTCAGAAAAAATATACAATTTATGCATTAATAAGTACACTTTAGGTAATAATAGGTACCTTTAAGGTACTAATATGTACCCTTTAGGTGTAAATAAGGTACAAAGGTGTAGCTTTCAAAAGGGTGTCAACCCAATGACAGCTTTTGTACCTGAGTGTATGAAAAAATGTATACGCACTTTGAAATTAATTAACAATGTTTTAAAAGATTAACTTAGATGACGGCAAAGGAAATCTAAAATTAAAAATAGGGGAAATGAGCATGCACAATGACATGTAGAATATAAACTGATACCGATAAATTAAATAAAACCAATAATATCGGCCAATAACTGATATGGTACCAATATAGTTGACCTCTTTATTTGAAAATGTTATGAAGCAAACATTTTTCATGATTATGAAAAGAATTAAAGACACACATAACACACAATAAAGACTCAGAAACAGGTTAAGACTGGTTTAGGAAGAACACATTTACTGACAGACATGCACAAACAGATTAAATACAAAAAGAAAAGCAATATGTCTTTGAATTTCACCAGTGAAAACAGGTCACATCATGTTATCGCAAATGAAAAAAGCAAATATGCAAACAAACAAAATACAATCCTTTTTCAGTCTTATCAATAAATAAGGAACTGATGAACAAATCGATGTTGCATGAGCTGACAGGGCAAATGATTTGAAACTCTAAGCAAGTTATTAAAACAACTTTAAGACAGCGTTTTGTGTCGTCATGTTTATATGAAATATATGAATGATTTAGCTTGTGTTTGTTCAGTAAAGATGTTTATATTGGGCTGGTATCTCTTCAGAGAGTGCTGGTGGTTCTTCTCAATCTATCAAAGCCACTGCAGCGTACTGAACGCGAGACGCGGTGGAGGCGGCATGGATGAATGACATCATCATTGTGCGACGGGACAGGAGGCTCTCCCAAAGTAATGCCGGCCAGTGAGATCCTCCCCCTCTTTTACCCTTCACAGTTTCTACACACTTGAATGTCTCTCTTACAGATTTTAGGGGAGCTCCTGTGTTAAGAAAATAAATATATTAAAGAAAACCTGTAGCTAATCTGTAAAAGCGACTATGAAGCGTGTTTAATGTTTCATTCTGCAAGTAAACAAACCAGAGGAATCATGCTTGTATGTCAATGTGTTACTTCATGATATTTCATTATATATTAATGTTTATGTTCTTGAAACTCACACTTTATACTTATACATTGAAGTTGACTGTTTAAAGTGCATATGAACTTGAGCAAAATATTGTTTGCACTGGTGAAATTCATTGATTTTGTCATGCAAAAAATAAAGAGGCATGCTAATTAAAAGTGCACGCTAAACTCAAATTTATTCATCAGTTGCAATAAGCTAAAGTGTCCAACAAACATGCTAAAGGAAAAATTCCCAAAGCTATAGTTAGTTCATGCTTCAAACAAAAGCCACATGCAAGACTGAGCTGTGGAATAAAACAGAAGGAGGACAGAACGCAAAATCACAGACAAACTTTTACCTCCTCTGCAGTTTGTGTTGTATTCATCACTGATAATAATGTGGTTTCAGGTGGCTTCTGTGAAACACACAAAAAAATAAGTTAATGTGTATATCATTTACATTTAGCTGCTGAAATGCGAACAAGTACCTGCTCTGTTACTCTTGATGTAAGCAGGGGACTCGCTGGCGTTGTGTGAGCCGTCTGAAACAAATTGAGAGGACATTTTTCTATCAGTCACACTTGTTGCAAAGCCATACTGTGCAAAGGGGATAAATGATGGTGCATGTTTGTCATAAGGGAATTATACAAATTAAAGTACAGCAAATTAAAATGATCCTAAAAGTGTCTATTTAAAATATGTATTCCAGTTTCCACAAATATTAACCAGCACAACTGTTTTCAACATTGATAATAATAAGAAATGTTTCTTGAGCGGCAAATCAGCATATTAGAATGATTTCTGAAGGATCATGTGACACTGAAGACTGGAGTAATGATGCTGAAAATTCAGCTTTGCTGTCGAATCAATTATATTTAAATACATCAGTTATTTTAAATGGTAATAATATTTCACAATAGTGCAAATTTCTGTATTTTATCAGCCTTGGTGAGCATTAGAGACTTCTTTCAGAAACATAATAAATCTTTTGAAAGGTAGTGTATGCTCTTACCAGTCTGTTCTCCTCTGGAGACTGTGTAATCCGAGAAGATGTTTCTGTCTCACCCTGTGTGAATTTTTTACATTTTTTTTTACATCATAAAATGCCCTGCTCCTATGCAACCATTAACATTTTAAGGTTAAGCAGAGACTCTTACCTCATTTTCTTGTGTGTATAAAGCTGTTGTTGCTGAGAATTTTAGCTGAGGAAAAAACAGGTTCCAGCAGAAAAAAACGTTAGCTCAATGCATATCATACAACCATATAGTATTGAGGGAAAAGGATTGCACTGTAACATGCATTCATCTAAATTGTGACTGTGTCCACAATAGTGCTTTCAGTTGTAAATTTATGAGTATACTGTGATATGATTTGGTTTGGTTTTGATAACGCTCACCTCCTCCCCTCCGTCCTCCTCCTCTCGAGAGGGAAAAGGCTCTTTTGTGGGCAGCTCGTCCTGACATGATACGCACAAAACATTTAAAAATCAGTGTGAAAAGTTAATGAAAAATGCCTACAGTGTGACATAAACTGAAAGCTGAGAGATTATGAGAATAATTAATCAACATTAATTAGAATTACGATTTCTTATTTAGGCTGGGGAGTGGGAGTAATATATTACAGTCTTTTAAATTGCGAAGTGAACGGTGTGATTGGACTCTCCAGTGGGTGTGGGTGAGGGAGAAATGAGGTAAACTTATAGTGTAGGCTGATATGTCAGGTCCCATTGAGCAAATTATGCATGTGTGAATACTAACAGACACATTATAGATCAAATCTGATGTACTGTGTGATATATTCTGAGTTTATGAATCACATTAGTGTATTTGCCTTCATCAAGGTATCTTACATTAGATTTCACATCATGCTGTATGATCATGTGATCATACATTTGTCTGTTTAACCCTATAAAGTCTACTTGATAGACTTACCTCGTATTCAAGACTGTATTCCTCATCGTCATATGATGCTTCCTGAACCTCCTCTTCCATGTTGTCTTGGTCTTCCTGTAATTTAACATAATAAGAGAAATGATTTCTACCTTCTAATGATGAATATAGAACATGATCAGCTTAATAGGTTTGTTTTGATGCTAATGAACAAACAAACTGAGCGAGAATAGATTAGTGATATATTTACATATTAAGAGGCTAGATTTACACATTACAGACTAAACTAAATAACAATATTGGTAATCATGCTTTATGGAGAATTGAAGTCATTATAAACCACCCAAAATTTGGTTTGTAAAGACATGAGGGTGAGAATTTTCATTTTTGGGTGAATTATTCTTTTAGTTAAAATAGTAATGACTGTGATTAGTGAAATTTATGGCATATTTGTTAGATTTTTAATGCATTATGATTATGGGCAAATCACAGGTGTATTTAATGTTCGATTTAAGTGTATGTTTAAACATTTATTTAGTGTTTATGCTTTTTAAATGAAATATTTAGGCATATTTAGACAAGTCTATAATATCTCTAGTATATCAGAACAATTAAGTAATCACAAAAATAAAGTTCAACGTAATAGAAAAAAGGCTATTATTAAGCTCCTTCAGATGTGAATGATGTGTGCATGTCAGGTTAGATGCGATGATGAATCATTTACCAAACGTTTCCTTTGCCGTTTTTGCCGTCCTTTATTTCCTTTGCCCTGGTTGAGAGTTTAGCAGTTGAGAAGCGTCATAATTCATAAGAAGGTTTCAAATAACAATCATCAGAAATATTTAGAGACACTTAGGAGGTTAGCAGCCATGATTTATTATTATATTTAATTGTAATGTTTAGTTCTAGTTATATCTGGTTAGGCTTTTACTATTACTGCACAGATTAAATGTTTTACCAGTATTAAGATATTTGTCTGTTTAACCCTATAAAGCCTACTGTATCATATTTGATACACAAATATGAGCCATGAAAGCCTGATGTATCAAATATGACACTCAACCAAAAACACATATACAAATTTTTTTTTTAGATTTTCTCTAATTATTTCTAGTTAATTATTATTATTATTAGATTTTGTCTAATTATTTCACATGTCAGGCATTACAGGGTTAATAGCCAAAACATGTTTATGGCTAATTTGACTTTTTTATTAAGTGATGTCCTGTCAATTTACAGTAAGTACAACATAGACCTGTGACTGAAACTCATTTATAACACATTGAGATCACTTTACCTTCCCCCTCTCTCTGCCTTTCTTCTTCTCTCCAGATGATTTTTTCCCTGTGTCCTCATGGCTGTGGAAAACTGTCTCCATACTTACCTCTACCTTCCCAGAACTCAGCTGTCAAAAAAGAAGAAGATTGATTTAATGATCGTAGCCATTCAATGGTTTTATGTTAAAGTAAATCAGAAAAAAATACATTCCAAATCAAAATCCAATCATTTTAACATTCTAAATACAGCAAATTTAAATTTAATTGATGAGCTCTGATTGATTTTAAATGTATAAATGCTTAAGTGCTGAGGTGTATGTTTGACATTATCCTTTAGATGGAGTGCATTTAGTCTATTAACAACACACTCTAATGAGCTTCAGTACAATAAACCACATTTAATATCACTACTGAACATACCCTCTCAGAGGAAGTGTTGGTTTGGAGAAATTTCAAAGGTGTTACATCACTGAAGTTGGTTTTCAAGAGTTTCTTTTCTTCGACATCTACCAGCTTGTCCTTTGTTTTACTGAGGTCAGTCTTTTTGTGAATAGTAGAGATGGTCCAAAGGGTAGGACCCACCTCTGTTTCAGCCACAGGCTCCTTAAAAGACAACACAAGCCACATTAAAAACAACAACAAAAGTACTGCTTTCATTAAATGTTTAAATGATTCAATTATCTTGAACTCAATCAGCACATGAGAGGGACAATATGATATTAGTCCTTGAAAAAGCAACATTACATCAGAGCAAATCAATCAAGGATAGGCTTAAGTGTTGATGTTAGGTTAGAAATGGATTATGAATAACAGTGCTGTAAATACTGACAGAGGAACAAATGTTTTCTTACAGGACTGGGTTCAGGTGTCTGCCCCTCTTCAAGGTCAGACTCTTCCTCAATCAAATCCGTATCAGGTAACATCTCTTGTGGGTGACTGTACTTTACTGAGCTCTGTGGATTAGAGTGAGCTCTCATGATTCAATAAGCTTAATATAGCCATAACATTATTGCTGATGGTAGGTATGATGGTAAATCTGACTACTATTGCTATAGTAATTTGTTTTCCTGAGATGTTTTGTATGTTTAGGAGGCTACTCACGGTGTATTCGGTGATGACGTTGGAGTCAGGCTCCTGTCTGTCTCCTTTCGCTCTTCTGCTGGTGCTGATCTCATGAAGAAGCTCCTCCATTCCATCCTGAAGCAGCCTGTCAATCAAGGCCTTCAGCAGCGAGAGCTGGGAAGTGTGTTTTGATTTATTGCAAATGCGGTACTGTTTCATTGTAGTGTTATGCCAGTCAAAATTGTTAGAATTCATATAAATACATAATGCATAAGATGACAATATAATGGTTAATAATGTAAGAGTGACTTTTATAAACCAGTAAAAAGCTTAAAATCCTTTCTGGCCTGTTCACATTTGTTAATGAGTAACTTGATTTTCAAAACAAAAAAGTCATTTAAATTATTGATATGTTATGGATGTAATGAATGCAGCCTCCACAGAGAATATTGCAGTTATCATATTCATAATGTTTTACAATTATTTATATTTTGTTTATAAAGCATGTTTTCAGTAGTGATATTAAATATTAAAGCAAAAGCTTAACATCAACATGAAATAGTAAATCTTATATATACATTTTAATATTAAAGCTTAATATTTGATCAAAACTGAAGTAAAGGTTAATCTAGGGGCTAATTATATTAGATTTTGTTATTAATTAGTAAAACACCTATTGCACAAATATATAGCGTCATTCCATTTTTAACATTTAGTATTTTGATCACTCAATTTGGCTACAAATATTTAAATATATAAAAACAATTTATTCATTTCTTTCCATATAGCATTACTTCCAGGCATCATGCCTAAAAAGAAAACCTCATCCCCCAAATACTTTATTTAAAAAAGTCCATTTGTGTAAGAAAAAAAAAAAAAAAAATCATGCTTCAAAAATCCTGCAGGGTTAAAAGCTAGCTGTTTAAACACAGCACACTTACTTTAATACCATATGAATCAAACAAGCCTTCAATGTCCTGAAATAGAACAAAAAAATATGTTTACACCACCAAAGATCAGTTTTTGCAATGAAGTAAATTATGTATAGACATTGAGAAGACCTTCATTTCAACAGCTCTCCCAGGTGGGCCAGCATCACCCTGTTAAATAATACAGTGCCCACTATCATTCCTTCTGCAACATAGACATGAAAGGATAACTTCAATGCAATCAATGAGATGTAGAAGGTTTGGTACCTGCTCTCCTTTAAACCCCATCTCTCCTTTCTCTCCCTGCCAACCAAAAGAGAAAAATTACATATCGCCTCAGAATCTTTTAATTTCTTCAAGGATTTTGGGCAATTTATACTTTACCTTCATCCCAGGAGGACCCTACACACAGAAACACACGTAAGGGCTAAAAAAAAGTACCTCAAACTCATGCTTTTTAAAAACATAAAGCCTCAGAGTCTTTGCATCAAAATGTCTCAATGGTCTGCAGTCACATGTTCTGATATATGTGTTGATTATTTGGTAATACATCTCATATTCACAAGGCTATCAATGTGAGACACTCACCGTCGCACCAGGGGGACCCATTGGTATGGGAAATGCTTTTTTTATGTCCTCCATCGACAAACCCTGTGGAAAAAAAACGAATATAATTTAGCAACAGTAATGGCTGCAAATACAATGTTGTCTAAGCTTAAACAAAACAAACTTTTACCTCTTGGAGAACAAAGGGAGGACCTGGCAAGCCTGGAGATCCTTGCTCTCCTTTTTGACCTTCATTTCCCTAAAGCAGTTAAAATGTCAAAAATACATAACATATAATAGATATAAACAAACCATTTAATTATACCACAGTTTGCTTAAAACGGTTGATTTTTGCATATCTTACATTTGCACCAGGTTCACCTTTATCACCCTATGCATTAAAATAAAAAATAATGTTAGCCAAATACATTTAAACTTAAATAGGGTTTAATGGGAACAATGGAACAGTTCATTTCAGTCTGTTCTCCCACCTTTGCTCCTTCATCACCCTTTGAACCTTGTTCTCCCTGGGAAAAAAAATGGTTTAGTTTTATTAAAGAAAAAAAGTTTTTCACAAAAGCATTTAGAGCTACAACAATATATAAACCGTACATCTTTTCCGGCTACTCCACGTTTCCCATCAACACCAGGTTTGCCCTGAAAGAGGAGAGAACAGAACATAAGAAAAGAAAGGAAATTAATAGCTTTATTATAGAGATATTATGGTTTATATCTGCTGTAAATGTTACTACTTATATACTCACAGGAGTTCCAGGTAAACCAGGCATACCAGTAATCCCAGCACGCCCATCTCCTTTCTCTCCTTTCTGTTTAATAAAAAATAAAAAAAATGTTTAAGGTTGTCCCCAAAATATAAAAAAATGTCCGGTTTTACTGAATCCTTTTGGGGAGATTTGGATCACACACGCACACACAAAAACACGCACGGACGCACGCACACACAGAACAGCATTAACTATAATTATTATAATAATCTGTTCAAAAGAACAAAAGATAACCTTTAGGAAAGTGCATAGACTGGACAGATTGGACTATTTTAGCTCAATTCTCCATTTTCATTCAGCAAAATGACACATTAAAAGAATCCTATACAGACTCATTAGCAGACATTGTGTATTTTGATGCACTTTAATACTGTACACCTGTCGCACACCCTGCAATTCAGTGAATGTCACTGAAATGTAAAATATGAATCACATGTTAAATGATCACAAAATAATTGTTATTAGGCCTACTCACTGGTCCTGGGTCCCCTTTTTGTCCTGGTTCACCCTGCACATACACAACCACATGATTACTTATAACTGAAAATAATTACAACAGTACATATGAAAGAGAATGATTAGCCGTCACCATATTTCAGCAATATTGAAACAGGAAGTAGTCGAACCTTAGATCCAGACCTTCCTGATAGACCATCCAGGCCATCTCTTCCTGTACTAGATCCAAACTAGAAGAGAAAGAAAATTGAGCTACATTAAATGATGTGTTTTTAAAGTCTCTCATCCTCCAATAATTAACAAAAAAATGCAAAAAGTATGCAGCAATTAAGTTTATTTATGACTGTAGTGACTCACCAATGAATTCCCTGGAGGTCCTGGTTTGCCTTCAGGACCCTAAAACAGAATAAAAGCAAAATGTAACTTTTTTATTAACATATTGTTTTTAATAATATATACATACAGTAGGATGTGAAAACATCACTTACAGGTGGTCCAGGACGTCCTATTTCCCCTTGGAGTCCTGGGAGTCCCGGCTCACCGGGTTCACCCTTTAAAGACACCAAACACACGCACACTCACAATTGACTGAAGGTTCCTAGAATGTTGTTGTGTACATGACAATTTGTATGAATTTCTAAATGTCTTACTTTACCTTAATTACCCTGGTGAGAATGGTGTTGTCTGATGTGGTAAACTAGGGGAAAAGAATTATGAGAAACTGAAGTCACTGACAATTTGTATTAACAGAGATAACCATGAAATGGCCAATCAAATAAATGACAAAAAAGTGACCTAACAGCTAAAGACAAAACAAAAAGAGCAATACTATCTTGACAGCTTTTGACAAGTGTAACAAACATATATTTTAAATCAACCAACCGAAAACAACATGATCACATTAATATTCATTTATGTTAAATAGCTCGATTATAATACCCAGGAAGGACAGTAAAACTCACTTGAGTATCTCCCGGTGGTCCCGGCAGCCCCTGCAGAGAATACAACATTAATATGGAGACTCCTGCTCTTTAATTTATCACTGGAGAGCCCCAGCATGACAAGAAAAACTGAGATTCTGTTATGCGAGCACAGAGCATGACCAGCCAATGAAATATTGAATTCCTCTTGAACAAGTATACACAATAAAGTTATTCTTGTGCTTTTTAATAGCACGTACCGGCTCCCCTCTCTCTCCTTTGTGTCCTTCTGGACCCTGAAAAATATGGACATTCAGAGTATTGACTATTCTGGACATTCAGAGTATTGACTATTCTGTGCTAGTATGGTTCATAATTCAGTAGCACTCTGAAAGTGTTTCACAAGAGCATTTGTTCAATGATTGAATACAAATTGTAAAATAAAGGAAGCTGCTTACTGGTAACCCTAATTTTCCAGGCTCGCCTTTTCCCCCAGGGTCACCGGGTCGTCCTGGAAGACCGAGAGGGCCCTGACATTGGAGATAAGGAGAAGTGTGAGTGGTAGACTTAATGTTTTGAGCAACAAAAGCAACTAGTGTTATATACAGAGAGAGGAGAAAATAAAGATTTTAATGGGGAGGGTGATATTATTACAAACAGGCCAGTACAGAATATCTGATTTGAGCAAAGAGAGACATTAGATCAAGAATGTATGAGAAAAAATGTGATTTCGGGGTTTAGAAGAGACAATACCTTGACACCTCTCTCTCCGGGCTCTCCTGGTGAACCAGACTCTCCCTGTGACAAAACATAACAAAAAACAAACATCTACACTGTAAAAGACACAAACAGCTTATCAAACATGCAAAAAGGCCAATGTGTGATTTAGGGGACATAAAATATCATTAGCTCAGAATAAAGCCAATAGAAGTCAGTGGAAAGTCTCCACCATAGTAGAAAAACATGATAGTGTGTGAAGGTGTGGGTTTCTCTGTGCTGCTTGTTGTGTAGTCTCACCCTTGATCCCACCTCCCCTTTCGGTCCTGGCACACCCTGAAATCCATGAAAGCAGAAAATGTAATTAAATACGAATGAACGAAGCATTAATTAAAAAGCGAACAATGGGGATTTTATGACAAAATAACCCTTCAAAATCTCTAATATCCTTAACGCAATGATGCAAAGCGCACGTACACACGTGCTCGCAAATACACACTCACATACTTCTTGTGTGAGTCACTCTGGGCTCTCGATTTACTTACATCTTTACCTCTTAGTCCTGGAGAACCAGGGTTGCCTGCACCCACCTCCCCTTTCTCTCCTTTGGACCCATCATTGCCCTGGACACAACCAAAGGAAGTGTTCATGTGATTGATCTGTTTCATGTAATATTTTATGCCTTCTCTTTGCCGATGATTCACAATTACTTTTGTAGTCTGACAGAATTTCACAGGTATTAAAATCAAGAGCATAACAAACTTACTTTTGGCCCTGGTTTCCCTGATAATCCAACATTACCCTGTGCATAAAAAAAGAAGTGAGACAGAACAGTCTAAATATTGTTTGATGTTTTTTTTAAATGTTTTTTATCTTTTGTGTCTTCTAAAACATATCTGTCTATATATATATATATATATATATATATATATATATATATATATATGCGCTTTAGAAGACACAAAAGATGTGATTGATGTGGGGGAAAAAACAAGCCATGTTGACAAAGATTAAATGCTATATTCATACAAGACACTGAGAATATGAAAATAAAGTTTCCTTATAGTAGATGTTAATAAATCATGTGACTTCCTGTGGGCGGATGATGTCATTATATACACTACCGCTCAAAAGTTTGGTGTCAGTAAGATTGTTGTTTCTGAAAGATTATTTATTAATACTTTTATTCAGCAAGGGTGCATTAAATTGATAAAAAATTACAGTAAAGACATATAAATATTACAAAAGACGTCAATTGAAAAAATGCTATTCTTTTGAACTTTATATTCATCAAAGTATTCTGAAAAAAATAGTAAGCAGCACAGTTTTTCCAATAATAATGAAGAAATAATAATATAATAAAAGTTTCTTGTGCAACAAATCATAATATTAGAATGATTTCTGAAGGATCATGTGACACTGAAGACTAAAGTAATGATGCTGAAAATTAAGCTTTGACATCACAGGAATAAATTACATTTGAAAATTTGAAATTAAAATACATTAAAATAGAACACAGCTATTTTGAGTTGTAATAATATTTCACAATATTACTATTTTTACTGTTTTTTTTTTTTTTTTTTGCTTTTTGTTGCTTTTTTTTTTTTATTCAGCCATGGTGGGCATAAGAGACTTCTTTCAAAAACAGTAAAAAATCTTATCGACCCCAAATGGTAGTATATATAACTGGGGTTCATTTCATATATTCCAATTTCCTTCTGAAGATCTGAGAGGTTAAAAGGTAGTTGTTGAATAAAATCTAAAGGAATAAAATAAAAATTTTTTTTTTTTCAGTTTTCTGCATTGTGTCGTGGTTGGAAGTAAACACTTTTCTAAAAGTCTCATAAACACTCACTCTTTCTCCACTCTCTCCCTTGGGACCAGGCTGACCGGGGATTCCAAATCCAGGATTACCCTTTAAACACCCAGAAGACAATAAATCAGTACATTCAGATTGGAAGCTAATCAATAAAAGCATTTAATTGTTCTTTCACATCCAAAACAACAAACCAACACCTACCTTTTCACCTTTATCACCCTGATCTCCTTTCATTCCTTGTGGTCCTAGAGGCCCAACTTGTCCGACATCCCCCTTTATATCCAGTTCAGGGAGAAAACAATAACCTAGCTTAAATCTCTCTACTATTGACCATTTCAAACAACATGTAACCAACCAACAAACATCACCGACTGGCCAATATGGGTTATCACCTAAAAACCTTTAATTAAATGCGCGAATCACAGATTTTACCCCTGGAGTGTTTGGGGACTTGCATCAAAACTTTGTAGTTTATAAAACTGTCCTTTTTTGCTTTGTTTGTTCATTGACACGCAGACCTGGAGGAGCTCTTGGATTCACATCGATGCTCCCAGCACTAATTAACCGTGTTTAAGTTGCCCAAGCGCTGGATGCACTGCTTGTTTTCATCAATGGAGATGAAGGGAACCCAAAGGGAAATAAATCTCTGACTTGAGTCATAAGCTCAAAAAACAAAACAATAAAAGAACAAAAACAAGACAGCATCTGTGTGTGGGACCCAAAGATGACCAGGTTTGGTGTAGACAATTGTTGACATTTTTATATATATATATTGATTATCTTACCCTGGCACCCTTTTTCCCTGGAGGACCAAGTATCTGTGAAATGTGAGGGGAAATATTAGCAATAGTGTATTTTTAGGTAAAAACACAATGGGCCCTATTTTAACGATCTGAAACGCCAGTATCAAGCGCGAAACGCAAGTAACTTTGTGTGCGGGTCTTGGGCGCTGTTGCTATTATACCGGCGGGATAAATGACTCTTGTGCCTGACGCAAATCTAAAATGGGTTGGTCTGAAGTAGCTTCATTATTCATAGCTATGGTTTGGGCGTAACGTGAAATAAACCAATCAGAGCGTCATCTCACATTTCCTTTAAGAGCAGGCGCGTTTGTTCCATTGCGAATTGCTATTATAACGGCGGATTTGCCAGGCGCACGCCAGGAGCGGTTCACAGCCGAGGAGACCGACGTTCTCGCCAGGGCCGTAAAACACAGAGAAGTGACATTGTATGGGGATTGGAGAAACCCACCCAAATTAGCTTTGGTTAAACAGGTGTATAAAAATTTGGGTAAATGTGTTAGATTTAAGCCTATTTTTTCACATCTTCATGGACACAACAATGATTTCCCTCGTGTGTTAATATTTTTCCTTGTAATAATGTATGGTTTTCTAAAAATGAGAACTGCTGCGTCTGTGTGTAGATGAGATAAGCAAAGTGTATGCGCGTTGTGCACACGTTACATTGATTATGGCCAAGCATGCGCCCTTAAAATAGCATATGAATAACATGCGCAACGCGCCACTGACTTTAAACTAGGTTTTTCCTGGTCAGTGGCGGAATTGTTTTCTAAACCTGCAAAATAGCACCAGGGAACGTTTGCGCCAGAACACGCCTCCTCTTTGCGCTGAACCGCCCCCGGGAGCGCAAGTGCATTTCCTAGTTTACCGACGTACGTCTGTGGAGGGAAAAGTCCGCTGTGCGCGGGTGCAAAATAGGAATGACACATGCGTCGGTGTACAAAGTCAATTGTGCTGGGTGCAAGATAGGGCCCAATGTGTTAGATGAGACACTAAGCCAAAGCATCATTTCTACCCCTTTGGCTGGGTCACCGGGAGCGCCTCGCTGCCCCTGTGAATCAAGCACAGAAATATAAAGTAAAACTGTTATTTAGAAGGGGATGTCCACATAGTTTGGGCAGTGTAATGCAGAAGTATTAAATTTGATTAAATGAAGAAAAGAGTTTAAATTCACCTCATCACCCTTTCGTCCAGCAGCTCCGGGGAAGCCCTAAAGTTTAAAAAAGAGAAAGTAAGCTTTCCCTCTAATCATTGCAAGAATTATGAAATTAGTATTCAGCAAATATGAATGACCTCAGGTGCTTTGAGAGTATTGGTTCTCTGTGAGCTGCGGTAGAGCTCCAAACCAAACGTTTTATCATGCCGCACTGTTTCTGAGAGAACCGAGCGATAATGAGGAGTCGAATTGTTAGAAATGTTTCCTTGATCTCCTCTCTGAAGGCTTGGGTTTAATAATGACTGCGTAAGTTTAATTTGAAAGTAACTGAAAGTCTGAATTGCCAGAGATGGACACACAGTGACAAGGTTGCATGTGAAGGATATAATAATATAGTAGTTCGTAATGTTTCGCACATGTAATTCTCTCATTATTAGGTGGAAACTCCATCCAGGTGTTTCCTTTTTTAATCAGGTCGATAATGTGGATCTGGAGCTTTGACGTGGATTTTGGAGTCCATCATAGGCTAGAGAGCAGAGAGGAGGCGGTTTTCCTATTTCTTAATCGACTCCTTTAATTTCCCCAGAGATCTACAGCTCATTCTTGCTTTTAATAGAACTTCAACAGCACCATACAGAGTGGAAAAGTTTGAAGAGCGAACAAACAAATAAGGATTTAACTTTTAACAAAGCTTTTTTAAAACATTCAAGTGCAGGGAAGTTATTTAAATCCATTAACTGGTTCATCACACGTCTGACCTTTTCCTGCAGTTGCCATTTATATTTTTCAGGGATGTGAAGAGGTAAAATTGATGAACTTACTGCAATTCCTGGAGGCCCGATTGGCCCGATTTCCCCACGTTCACCCTGTCAAATAAATGCAGTTGTTGATTACATTGAAGGATTTAACATTTGTAGTTTATGTAGTTGAAAACAAATGTCAGGTGTCAAAAAATGAATCTAAAATCCACAATACACATGAGAGGGTGGTCAGGTCTTATGACCAGCTGACTATACATTATGCAACTTATAACATGATTGTTTACCAAATAAACAAATCAATTTGATTTGACATTGACATTGATTTGAGATGAAAATATTCTATTATTTGAGAGGAAAGAGCCAGAGGAGTGATATAAGAGATTGTAAACTATCATACAGTAGTAGATTGTCAAGGTTGCCAAACAGTAAAGTATTTGACCAAAGAATGACAGAATTGGCCGATCAAAATCCAGAGAATTTCAGAGAGCATATTTTAATGGACAATATATGTTCTCATTGTGATGTTTAGTGCATTTAATTTTTTTTTTAAAGTTCACATTCCATTATTTTGAACATGTTGAAAATGTGTGTAGGATTAAATTAAATACAGAGCAGCACTGGCACTAGACAAAAGGACTGACATGACGTGATAGATTTTTTGATGGTGGAAAAAGCTAATCGATTATGTGCCTGAGAAAATTCATACCTTGTCCCCTTGATCTCCTTTAAGACCCTTTTTCCCCTAAAAACACAGCAACAGTGAAACACCTCCGTCATTATGAAGCACTTAACATTTATTAAACGAGATTGCATCTAAGGCTGACATCTGTTAAAAGATTCATGCTGATTTACTGTGGAAGACAGATATGATTTAACAGCATGAATTGGCAGATAAAACACTTTGATGGTGAAATGGTTGTGTATAGTTTGACAAACCCGAGGGCCTGCGATTCCCTGGACTCCTTGGATTCCTACATCGCCCTTTGGATGAATATGGAAACTACAAATTACACACTGCAAGAGACAATCATCTGTCACTCTCCATTGATTTTACATCCAACATGCTTACCTTTGGGCCTTGTAGTCCTGTATTACCCTGAAAAATGATTACCACTAATTAATCTTAAGATTTGTTGACAGCAGAACATATCAAGTTAAATAAATAATGTGGTTTGTGTATATCAGACATATGTACCTTCTCTCCAGCTGGCCCAGGAGGACCTTGGACACCTTGAATTCCGATACCTTCCTCTCCCTTTATGATTAACACAAAAGAAATTCAATCAAACAACCAGCTGCACTAATTTAAGCTTTGTGCAGTTCTCACAGAGAGGAAGGGCAATTTTTTACAGCACTCCGAACAATGAGACTTCCAAAACGATAGTAGGCAGATGAGCAGAGAGATTTAATTTATGCATTTCAGCTATCCTGTGCAAGCTGTAGAAAGTTATTGCTTAAAATAGCTTTTACATCACTGCTGAAAATACAAAATGACACGTGAAGCTGTTTTAGATATTTTTACGCCTTATTCTCACCCACCTTCGACCCTTTCTGACCAGGAAGTCCTGGAAGTCCATCCACTCCTACTGGCCCTGGTAAACCCGCAAGACCCTAGACAAACACATCCACAAGTTCAAATTAAATTACTTGTTTCATTATTTCAATCAGCCTATTAAATGGTTTACTTATAGACCTAGTTCTTGCATATTAATATAGGAGAAAGTAGCTTTAAAGGGTTAGTTCACCCAAAAATGAAAATTATGTCATTAATGACTCGCCCTCATGTCGTTCCAAGCCCGTAAGACCTCCGTCCATCTTCGGAACACAGTTTAAGATATTTTAGATTTAGTCCGAGAGCTTTCTGTCCCTCCATTGAAAATGTATGTACGGTATACTGTCCATGTCCAGAAAGGTGATAAAGACATCATCAAAGTAGTCCATGTGACATCAGTGGGTTAGTTCGAATTTTTTGAAGCATCGAAAATATATTTTGGTAAAACTACGACTTTATTCAGCATTGTATTCAGCGTCTTACGTCAGCAGCGCCACTGCTGAGTCGTGAACGCGGATTGACAACAGACCCGGAAGAGAATACAATGCTGAATAAAGTCGTAGTTTTTGTTATTTTTGGACCAAAATGTATTTTCGATGCTTCAAAAAATTCGAACTAACCCACTGATGTCACATGGACTACTTTGATGATGTCTTTATTACCTTTCTGGACATGGACAGTATACCGTACATACATTTTCAATGGAGGGACAGAAAGCTCTCGGACTAAATCTAAAATATCTTAAACTGTGTTCCGAAGATGGACGGAGGTCTTACGGGCTTGGAACGACATGAGGGTGAGTCATTAATGACATCATTTTCATTTTTGGGTGAACTAACCCTTTAAGAGAGTAACTCTTAAAGCATGCACTAACATTATTCCCATGTTCCCCTTTTTCTCCTTTGGCACCTGGTTTTCCACGTGGACCCTAGAGAGTGTGAGAAGCATTATAATCACACATTGTATTTTGCATGTATATTTTATGGTAAAATGTTGCTTGTGCAGTAGATGTCTTACTTTAGGACCAGATTCTCCAGTCTCCCCCTAAGAGGAAGTAAAAAAAAAAAAAAAAAAAAAAAAAAACCTGAAACTCCTTTCCAGCCATTTTAAATGCTAAATAAGGTCATTATCACTCATACTGCATGTGACCTTGCGTATAGCCTTAAGTTGTAACTTAAAAAGCTACACTAAACACAACTAACATGAGATTATAATATAGACTATAATATTATTATTTATACTGTATTCAGGTCAGGGTTAGGTGTTAGGGTTTGGGTAAGTATATTAAGTTGACATGCTGTTGCAAAGTTACTTAGTCAGTGGGGGAAGCATCAAAATAAATTGTTAGCAGACAATGGACAGTCTATTCATAATGAGAGTTAGCTGACATGTAGTGCAAAGTTATAGTTAGCATAATGTCTAAAGTGGACTATCGAAATAAAGTGTTACCGATTATAATATAGACTACTTCATGTGTGCATCCTCAGAATATTTAATACTAACCTTAACAGAGAGTCCAGGAGACCCCGGAGGCCCAGGCTGAGCAGGGAGTCCTGGAGGACCTGATACCCCAGGGACCCCTGGAGCACCTGGGGGGCCCTTTTAATCAAGATAGAGAAAATCAATTTAAATTTTATGCAAACTAGTTTAACACAGCTATTTTTAGTATGATACCATCACTTACTGAAGATCCAGGTTCTCCTTTACGCCCTGGAATAACCTCCATACCTCCCATCACATAGCCTGGCTCACCCTACACGATAAGATAAAGTTAACATAGGTAAACTTGATTTAAATAGGCTTTATTTATTTGTTAAAAAAATTAATTAAATTTAATTTAATTTAATTTTTTTTAATAAAATAAAATAAAATAAAATAAAATAAAATAAAATAAAATAAAATAAAATAAAATAAAATAAAATAAAATAAAATAAAATAAAATAAAATAAAATAAAATAAAATAAAATAAAATAAAATAAAATAAACATATGTAATGCTTATCAACGTCTAAACTTACTCTCTCTCCTCTCTGCCCTTTAGGTCCAGTATTACCAAGAGGCCCCTAAGATTGCGGAAAAAAGAGTGATCACACAGACACAATCGCTGTCACAATCACACAGAGAATAATCAACTTGTCTAAAACATGAGGCATGTAATAAAAAAGGGTGAAACTTTAAGAGAAAATAGGGGCAAATACTCTAAACTGACTAGTCATAATCATTCCTCATTACTCACTCTGTGAATCACTCTAACATAATTGTACCTTTCCCAATTCTCCTACTTAGATATACATATAAAGGACATTGCGTAGATGCTTTAAATGAGTGAACTAACTACAATTTCCAGAATATACCGATTTAAACACCACCACCTACACTGATTTATATTGTGAGATTAAATTAGACACTCACCATGTCACCAGGAACTCCAGGTGATCCCTAAATCAGATTATGAGATTGTTTAGGCACTTTTACATATTTAATCAACAAAATCTTCTCAATAAGTTACATTCATTACATATTTTGCAGTACTAGACTGATGCTTGAATTTTTTAATTCATCCATTATTACCCTTTGTCCAGGAGAACCAGGGGGTCCGGTTCTACCTGGTCGTCCTGGTAACCCTGGGATGCCATCCGTTCCGGGAAGACCCTGATAAATGGGTGTGGATTGGGAATAACACAGATAAAAATAACGAACAAACAAAACAAAACATACACAAATACAGAAATTGTTTGATGCTGCTCAAATATAACATCAGAACATCTTCAGTGCATTTATTGCTTTGAAATCAAATATAGAGCAATATAAAATCCACGCATTCACATGGATACATATCACAAAAATAAATAAGGAAACATCTACAACAATGCTGATCTTATTAGCAAGACCTGTCACATTTCATTTGTAAAGAGTCGCTTTGATATGACAAGCACTTTCATGTGTCGCCTTCTCAAAGAGATAACAGGAAGAGAAAAAAAAAGAAAAGTATGAATAGCACCCCGCATAGAGAAAGATCTGTGATATTATTAATTAGATTTAATCCTTTAATCTACTAAAACAACAACCGAGCCACAAAAACAATCTCATTATTAACAGAACGGCTCAGTTTAAATAATAAATGCTCCAGTAATTAACATAAACATAAGCGTGTAATTACGGAGAGGACTGGGGTGTTTTATTTACGTTTATTTAAGTTTGTGCTGTGGAACGGCATGAGCGCTTCGGATGTTGGATGTACTCACCCGCTCACCCTTCTCCCCTTTGACCTTTAGAGAGAATGAGTCATAGTGCCCCGGGCCTTGCTTGAGTCGCTGTGTCAACAGACAAATATTTGAAAAAGAAACACGGTCACAGATTAGGGTCCAGTTCTCACTATTGCCTAACTATTAACTACAACTTTGCCTCAATAAACTCCTAATTACTGCTTATTAATAGTTAGTAAGGTAGCTGTTAAGTTGAGGTATTAAGGGATGTAGAATATGGTCACGCAGAAATTGAATAAGTCATTAATATGTGCTTGATAAGTACTAATAAACAGCTAATATCCTATTAATATGCATGCTAATAAGCAACTAGTTAATAGTGAGAGTTGGACCCTAAACTAAAGTGTTACCAGAAACACACTTAAAATATATATATACTGCAAGACACTCAATTTTTATATTTTCTGAAGAAATTGTGTGTGCAAAACCAGTGTTGTTATCATTAACTAAAACTAAGACTATTCATATTAATTGAAATAGCTGAAATAAAACAAAATATAAATATTAGATGAAAAACATTTAAGCCTAAGTCAAAAGGGCTGTGATACTTTGGTCCCTAAAAATTACTCTTTCAATGTAAGTCTATGGGAATTGTTAGTCTAATTTATCATATGTCAGGCAAATATCGCTAGTCTTATTGCTAAGAAAAGTTACAGCACACATCTACTCAATAATCTAAATAAGTTAAATACTTAGTATATAGTTATCATTCTTGGTGTGAACAGGGTTGAGGGTTCTAAGTATGAGCAATAACAATACTGATGTTACCTTTGTAAAGCCCTCTAACAAAGTGAGAAAGACTGTCTGTCAGAGTTCAAACAGAATTAGGAAGTGAGCTATTGAGATTAGAGAGAAAGAAAGAAGGAAAGAGCAGTCTGAAACAGTCGAACATACCAAGCCACCATGGCCAAATCCATCGCCCTGCAGCAGAGAAATGAGATATTATCATGTCATCAGTTATAATTATATGATCGAATCACACACAGTAACATGGTAGCCGCTTACCTTCTCTCCTTTCTGACCCTGTGAACAACAACAAACTGGGAATGAGGTTTCATATGAGACATGGTGTGATGGCTGTAATGAGGATGTAGAGGAAGCGTTTACCTTGCAGCTAAGAGGACAGCTGGGCCCTTCTGGTTTAGCGAGAGCTTCTGGGTCATCTGTAGGTGTGTCCAGTTGAGCAGACTACGGCAAGAGACATACACAATTTTGACTTGTGCAGTATGTATTGTGAAAATATTACCCATAATTCCAGTCTGATCAGCACGACCAACCTCGTCGTGTTGTTTGAACTCTGATAGTAAGGCCTCGCTACAGATGCTGCTGATAAACTCTCTCTCGATGGACGGAAGTTCGTCAAAGTCGCTGGCGAAGAAGATGTTCTTGTAAGTGGTGGGGGAGGCGATTTTACTCAGCTCCTCAATATCTGCGTGAGCGATGCCAATGGCCAAAACACTGACACCTAAAACACAAGTATACCAAAAACTGAAGTTCGAAAACTGGAAACTGAAACTATAAGTGTCATAAGTGTCATAAAGTATAAAGTAGCTACCATTCAAAAGTTTAGGATCAGTGCGAAAAAAGAAAAAAAAAGAGATTAATACTTTTATTAAGCAAGGACACATTACACTGATCAAAAGCAGGGCCGGCGCTAGCTATAGGCAGAGCAGGCGATTGCCTAGGGCCTCGGGCTTTGAGGAGGGGCCTCCATAACCGTAACATCCCCTATATATATAGTCCACCAGTCAAGACGGACAGAAATATGAGCCTCATTGTTCATTGGATTTTGTTGAATTGTCACTCATCTGCAGTTAAACCAATTAATGTTTCCGTTTCAAAGCGGGTGCGGCTTCTGAACGTTTGTGTAACGAACGCATCCATCAGGTGCTGCGAAGCAAAAGCCTAAATAGGCACTCAAAGAAGCACAGCTCGTAATGCAGGTGTGTGAGTTGTCGTCGTCTATTTTGGAGTGATTGCAATGTATTCTAAAACGTGTACTACAGATCAGCGTCGTTTCTGGAAAAATCATTCACCGCTTTATTACGAGTTTAAAAGAGCGCGAGCGTCATTAACGTGCCCAGACTCCAGACGCGACGCTTTGAATTTGCGCGTACAAGGAATAACATCGCGTCGGGAGCTGACTAGTAAAAAAGCTACAAAAGTAAAAGACAAGACGTTTGTATTCAAAGTTAAAAAGCCAACACACTACAACATTTTTAAATGTTTCAAATAAAGGATCTCATATCTATGGGTCTATCTTCTACATTCTGCTGATGAGTTTAAAATAAATTTTTTTTTTTCTGCTCAGTAGCGATCGTGTCTTTCTCTTCCACTTGATTTGTGTATAGCATATTTAAGGTAACAATTCAATACATAATATCATAATATCTGCAGTCAATATTGATTAAATGGGAGGGAAAAATCCTGCCGCAGCTATGAAAAAAATTATAAACGCACTTATGTTCATCTACTGGAGTGGTATTCTGGAACTGTGAATAAATTTAATAAAACAGCAAAATAACAACAACAACAATAACATCTTCATTAAACAAAAAAGAGATTACCTTAGATAAAGTTTGATTAATATGTACATACAGTACCGGTAAAAAGTCTGGACCCATTACTATTTTTAATGTTTAAAGTTTCATGCTCTACAAGCCTGCATTTATTAGATCAAAAATAGAGAAAAAAAAAAAAAAAAAAAAAACAGGAATATTCAGCAAGGATGTGTAAATATATAAAAAGTGATAGTGAAGACTTTTTTAAAACAACTTTTTAAAAATCAAAAAATCCTGAAAAAAAGTATCACAGGTTATAAAATAACTATTAAGCACAATTTCTAACATTTGATAATAAATCAGAATATTAAAGTTTTCTGAAGGATCACGTGACACTAAATTCAGCTTTGCATCACAGAAATATATTTTAAAGTATAGTAAAATAGAAAACCATTATTTAATAATATTTCACTATATTATTTTTCTGTATTTTTGATCAAATAAATCCAGGCTTGATGAGCATAAGAGACTTCTTTCAAAAACATTAAAAATAGTAATTTGTCCAAACTTATGTACTGTATAAGTAAAAATATACTAAATTTAAAATTAAATGTTGTATAAATATAAAGGTTAGGAATCATATTTGTTTCAAGTGTTTTTTATTGGGGGTGGGGGGCCTCCAACATGAATTTTGCCTAGGGCCTCCTAATGTCTAGAACCGGCCCTGATCAAAAGTGACAATAAAAAAAAATATTTTTTAAATCTATACAAAAATACAACAAAATATCTACTTCAAATAAACGCTCTTTTGAACTTTCTATTCATCAAAGAATCCTGAAAAAAAGTATCATGGTTTTTCACAGAAATATTAAGCAGCACATCTGTTTTCAACAATGAGAGTAACAAAAAAAAGTTTCTTGAACACCAAATCATCATATTAGAATGATTTCTGAAGGATCATGAAACACTGAAGACTGGAGTAATGATGCTGAAAATACAGCTTTGTTGTCACAGGAATAAATTACATTCAAAAATAGATTCAAATAGAAAACAAATGGTAATTATATTTTACAAAATTACTGTTCACTGTATTTTTGATCAAATAAATGCAGCCTTGGTCAGCAAAAGAGAATTCTTTCAAAAAACAAAAATGTTACTGACCCCAAAATTTTGACCGATAGTGTATATTTAATATATTTAATATATGAATGTTTGGCTATGCAGTTTATATTACTCACCCAGAGCATGCGCTATTCTGGACGGCGGCTCTACATCATCCTGAGCTCTTCCATCTGTCAGCAACACTAAAATGTGAGGGACTTCCTGTCTCATACCAAGAGACTCCTGAAACATCTCCCTAAGGACATAGCTGATCCCACGACCTACACACACACACATTCACAATCATCACATTTTAGATCAGATTGCACCCTAATATGTGTCAACAACAATTTTTGATCTTTAAATGTGCGCATAAACCTGTTTTTGTGTTCCCTCCTCCATAGCGGACATCTCGGAGTGCTCTCAAAACGGAGCTACGGTCTTTGTGAGAGTTAAAGTTGAACTCGATCCTGGGCTGATCACTGTAGTGAACTACTGCTATCTAAGGCAAGTTAATGAGATGGTTCACTCCACACTTAAAGCATTAGATGTTTGATCAGATTCAAAGCAAATGATTGAGACTATTGATTCAGTGACTAAGACACAGAATGATACCGAATGAGGTGTAAAGTTCTTAATTTAATGTATGCTAGAGCATGTCCTACCTGTGTTCCTTTAGGTCCTATAGTGGGGAAGTAGGTGACGGTTCTGAACAGGAAATCCTTCAGTTTGCCAAAGTTATTATTACCAATGCTCCAGGATTCATCGACCAGAAACACAATATCTGCTTTCACCCTGCCACACACTAACAGACAGATGCACACAATTCATTCACACATGCACGCACTGTTTAGAGTGGGTAGACAGCGTAGTAAAATTTCTGCTTTTGGCGATTCAGTTAAAAGGATTGTTCACCCAAAAACGATTCTGTCATCATTTCCTCACTCTCATGTTCCAAACCTGTATGACTTTCTTTCTTCTGTGTTTTTGTCCATACAATGGAAGTCAATGGCCAAAACGGTCATTCTTCGAACATTTTTCAAAATATCTTATTCATACAGGTACAACATGAGGATGAGTATGACAGAGTTTTTTGTGTGTGTGAACCGGACCTTTAAACTTTTAATGACTGAAACATCAAATAATACGTTTTTTTTTTTGTAATTCATGAGAAATTACACTTCTTATAAGCTTCAAATCGTGGGAAAACATTGATTCATAGTCTATTTTTGTGGTATTTCAGCAAACTGAGCAGTATATTTAAAGCTGTCTGTTAGAAAGGGTTCTTGTTTAAAATTTCACATGCAAAAGGGACATTTACAAGTCTAAAAAGGAAAAGCAAAAAAAAAAGCCTGTTTTTTCTAAGGGTCACTGAGAGGGTGGGGAAATGTCATGAATAACTAAACAATGATTGCTTTGGGTGCATAAAAAATAATAATTCTGGAGCAGAAAATTTAAATTGATTAGAAAAATGTATGATTTGCCCCCTTTAAAACATAACTTCAGCAGAATTGTATACATTTTAAGTGCAAAATATTGATTTAAACCTGATTGAGACAACATTTAATTTGAATGACCTGGTCCAGGTGGGGGCGTCTCGACAGAGAGGGTGGTTTGGTCATTTACTGTGGTAATTCTGGTCAGTGCTGAGGCCGTTTGGCCGATTGTGATCTGAGGCCTCACAGCGAGTCTCTGAGTTGTAGTGGCTGTGCTGGGGGCTTTGACCACTGGGGTGCGAGTGTTTCTGGTTGTGGTGTGGAGGTGCAAGTCGTTGTTCTTGTTGTTAGCGGAGACAGAGGCCGGCGTGGAGCTCTGGACAGGAATGAGGTAAGGAGCTCCCACTGTAAGATAAGCATAAAAAAAGTCCTGAGCTCAAATAAACCAGTGTTTACTTTTAGTATATACTACCATTCAAAAGCTTGCAGTCGGTAAGATTTTTGGTTTCACTTTATTTTGATGGTCCCTTTAATGCATTCTGTTGAATACAAGTAATGTTGCACCTACAGTACATGTCAGTACAGTATTAGTAGACTGGTAGGGTTAAAATCAGTTGACATGTGGTAGTAAAGAGTTACCAGATTTGTAAATGTTTTTAAAAGAAGTCTCATAGAGGCTGCAATTATTTGATCAAAAATACAGTAAAACATTAATATTATTACCATTTAAACTGTTTTCTATTTTACATAATTTAAAACGTACTTTATTTCTGTGATGGCAAAGCTGAATTTTCAGCAGTTATTACTTCAGTGTCGCATGATCCTTCAGAAATCATTCTAATATGCTGATTTGGTGCTCAAAAAACATTTCTTATTATTATCAATGTTGAAAACAGTTGTGCTGATTAATATTTAAGTGGAAATCGTGATTTGTTTTTCAGGATTCTTTGATGAATAGAAAGTTCAGAAGAACAGCATTTAATTGAAATTGAAATCATTTGCTGTATTATAAACATATTTCCTGTCACATTTGATTAACAAATTAAATTACTAATTTAAAAAAACTTACTGACCTCAAACCTTAGAACGGTAGTGTGTTTTAAAAATACATACACTTGCCTAAATAATGAGTTGTGATACTACATAATGAACAGAGAACATAATTTACACCAGATGTGTCTAACACATCGATCATGCCTTACGATATAAGTGATTAGCATTTAAAAATGTAAAATGCTGATGATATTTGCAGAGATAATGCCTTACAGATCCTTTTAGTGATGGTTGTGACTGGACCCTCCACTTCCCCATAAAGTGGTCTGATGGAAAAGATGTAGGTCCTGCCGTACTGGAGATCTCGGATCTTATAGGAGGTGAAGCCAGAGCTCAGCAGATCAGAGGAGAAGTCCACCTCTACACAGAACATAAAGAGAGGCATTTGCATTAGGACAGAATAATATCACCATCAAAGTGACTAAACAGGAGTAGGAAACTGAAAACTGGAACATCTGGGAGAGGCTATTGTCTGCAAAATGATCAAAATACTTGAGGTACGTCATAAATCTTTTATACCAGTTTAAACACTTCAAGAATGTTCAAGAAAACATAAAAATGTAAGCATTCTCAGGATGACGCTCTTGTAAGAGTCAAAAGCTTAAGAATGAAAGCCACCTTTAAACCCCTCACAACCTTCATGTTCAAGCAAAGGACACCCTCATTAGAAGGCTTCGTTGACGTCATCGCCATAACAGGAATGAATCAGAGATCTCATCATGACATTATCTACGCTGTCTATTCTCTTCCTTTTTTATGTCTCATATCAGACAAAATGGCTTTTGTTGGAGGAACTCTTATTACAAGAGCTTATCTGAAATTAGTTTTGCCCTGCCATTTAACAACACTCATTAACAAATAAACGGTCATTCTCCTTGTTCTAAAACAACTGAGCAGTGTTAGAGCCTAGAGCCAGGTTTCAGCTAGGTTAATCACCTCTATATATTATATAATAAAATATATGATATTTAAATAATCTATAATTTCGATAATTAGCCAATGTGCACAGTTTTAACATGGATTTAAAAAAATGATATTTAAATACCAATATTCAGTAGGCCTATGCCATATATACTATCTATACAGCTATATATTTTAGTGGACACACATCATGTGTTTGCATGTTCATAAGCTATCCTTTATTTCTACAGAAATATTTCTGTGAGCACATTTAGGATTTTTTTTGTAAATGTGGATGCAGTCTGGAAGCTTCTGTTTCTGACCTGATATGTGTCTCCAGGACAGCTGGTATCCAGACGCTCCAGTCACTCTGGTCCAGTTCAGTACAGTGCTGTTGTCGGTGGTGTTCAGAGCGCTAAATCCAGTCACTTTGGGCAGATCCACTGTAACACAACAGCAATTCTTCTTCAAAATACTTACATTTGCATGCTTACTGTTGTACATTTACATGAAAACAAGCAGACTCACGGGTGCGGGCGGTCACCATTACTGGGCTTCCCTCTTTGCTTTTGACCACTGCAGAAACCTGGATTTTGTAGGCAGTACTTGCAGGCAGATCAGTGATGGTGAAGGACGTGGCAGAAGAAGATACAACCTCACTCTTCTTCTCTCCACCTAAGAGAAAATACACAGAACAGTGAAGATGATGGATGGATTATAATGAAATGCAATGATAATGTAATGAGGTGTAATGAGGACTGCAGGTGCCCACCATGAAAGGGGCGCCAGGTGATATTGTACCCAGTGACCCCTGGAGTTTTCTTCCAGGCCAGTTTAAAAGAGCTGGCGCCAATGTCCACAACTTTTACATCCTGAACTGTCTCAATCAGCTCAGAGTCAGTTAAAGAAGCTGCAAAACAATATGGCACAACTATTAGTTACACCAGGTTTGATAAAAGTCAATGAAATATGTTTATTGTTTAAAAATGATTCAATTATAACTCATTCACATGTGAAATTCATTCAAATATATTCATTTTCTATTTAATATTTTTAAGATATTAAATCTAGAAGCCCCTTGAAGGATTATAGTCCAATATGTAAGTCAAAACAGGTCAAATAAATCCTTAAACATTTTTATATTTGTTTTTGAGTTGTTTTAAGTGTACTGTAGCTGTTTTACTGTGAACTGTGTAGATGTGCTGATAACAGTGAGGCTGACAGCAGTGAAACACACATACACACGCACACATGCAAACAAACACGCACACACACACACACACACATACACAGAGCTTCAGTAAAAATACTGCTCTATATATAGCTGCCGTCCTAAAGATGGGGGCTCAAACACAGGAGTTGTCAATCAATCTCCTGATATCCCACAATCCCAGTGGAACAATGGGCGGAACATCTCCATATCCCCGAACCCCGACTGTCTGAAGTGTTTAATTAACTGAGCAGAGTTTTCTTCTCATGGCTCTGATAAATGACTGTCAACCAGTTATCATTGAAAGAAGACACAGAGCCAAACTGAGCAGTCAAACCAAACCAAATAGATCAAGAACTGTTGGATCAAGAACAGCTTTCCTACAGTGTAAGAGGAACATCAAAAATACTGTGGAAGACTTAGTATAACACAGGCAATAATAAAAGGAGGAATATATGTTTAAAATCCTAAGAATACCAGTATGACGACCTTGTAACTGTGAAAAGGGTTGAGAAAGAAAAGATAAGAGTATGTTTAAAAGAATATTCCAGTTCTAAGTGCTAAATTACCACATAAAATCAAAGTTACGGTGAGCGGTGAGGCACTTACAATGGCAGTGAATGGGGCCAATTTTTGGAGGATTTAAGAGCAGAAATGTTAGGGTTTATGGAGTTACATTGTAATGGCAACAAAGATTTAAAATCAGATATCACTTTATACATAAAGGGTTAGTAATTGACTTTTCACACATATTGTTTAGTCTAATGTCTATATTATTGAAACAGTATTTTAACATTTTACAAATTGACCCCATTGTAAATGCTTCACTGTGACTTTTTGTGGTAATCACAAACTTAACTTGTACCGAACTCAGGATATTCCTTTAAATGAGTGTTTGCGTGTCTTGAGACAGAAGGACACAGTTAAAAAATCCAGAAAAAATCCCAAAAAGGTTAAATCAAATACTGTGGTTATTCTTCCAAGAAAAAAAAAAAAATTCTGTGAATGAGTTTATTGTTGTAAAAAGTACCTGTTTGCTGCGAGAGGGTGATTTCTGGCCCTTCTGTGTTGCTGTAGAGAGCATGAATGCTGACAGAATAAAGCGTGTGTGGCTGAAGACCAGAGATGCTGTGTTGTAAAACACTGCGGTCAAGATAACGACTCTGAGGACGCACAAATGCTGGGAGCAAAAGCACACACACATGCACAACACAAATCAAAATGAGGAATTATAATTTTATGGGCCTTACTGAAACAGACTGGACACATTTGCCAGTGATTTTGTAGATGAACAGTTTTTACCGGAACTCCAGGTGAGTTTGTACTCTGTGGCTCCTACAATAGGACTCCATTCCACATCGATGGACGAGCTGGTGTATGACGTTACTTTAAAATTTGACACGTATCCGAGGGGTGCTGGGGAGCAGAACGCATGATATAAGACTCGACCAATAAGCAGCTGAAGTCACTGCTAACTGTCAGAATGTGTTTATCAAGAAAAAAGGAGAAAGTTTCAGGTCACTCACAAGTTCTGAATGTAGCGGTGATGCCCGGGCCAACCACAGAACCAAAGAGCACGTAAAGAGAGAGCACATACTCCGTGTCATGGACCAGATTCTTCAAAACATACTCAGTAGTGCTGCCATTCAGAGCCAGCTGTCTGGGCCGATCTCTCCCTATGAACTCTTCACATAAACACATATATAAACGGATAAAAGAGGTATGTACAGCATCAAAAATATACATGTAAAAATATATGTAAAATATGTTTATGTACTTGCATATTATACAGTATATACATTTTCTGGTGATACAGAACTAAAAAATCATAATAATAATAATAATAACAATAATAGTACTTTAATAATTAAACAAATATATATACAACTCACATAAAATAATGCATTCATATAAATGGATGAGTATATATATATATATATATTAGTGCTGTCAAAACGATTAATGGCATGCACCTAACATATATACAGTATATATATATATATATATACATATACACACACACATATATTTATGCATACAGTATATATGTGTGTGTACCTTATATATATACTCAGACACGCACACACATTATATATTCGAGCTTTGTGACATGGTGCATTATCCTGCTGGAAGTAGCCATCAGAGGATGGGTACATGGTGGTCATAAAGGGATGGACATGGTCAGAAACAATGCTCAGGTAGGCCATGGCATTTAAACGATGCCCAATTGGCACTAAGGGGCCTAAAGTGTGCCAAGAAAACATCCCCCACACCATTACACCACCACCACCAGCCTGCACAGTGGTAACAAGGCATGATGGATCCATGTTTTCATTCTGTTTACGCCAAATTCTGACTCTACCATCTGAATGTCTCAACAGAAATCGAGACTCATCAGACCAGGCAACATTTTTCCAGTCTTCAACTGTCCAATTTTGGTGAGCTCGTGCAAATTGTAGCCCCTTTTTCCTATTTGTAGTGGAGATGAGTGGTACCCGGTGGGGTCTTCTGCTGTTGTAGCCCATCCGCCTCAAGGTTGCGCGTGTTGTGGCTTCACAAATGCTTTGCTGCATACCTCGGTTGTAACGAGTGGTTATTTCAGTCAAAGTTGCTCTTCTATCAGCTTGAATCAGTCGGCCCATTCTCCTCTGACCTCTAGCATCAACAAGGCATTTTCGCCCACAGGACTGCCGCATACTGGATGTTTTTCCCTTTTCACACCATTCTTTGTAAACCCTAGAAATGGTTGTGCGTGAAAATCCCAGTAACTGAGCAGATTGTGAAATACTCAGACCGGCCCGTCTGGCACCAACAACCATGCCACGCTCAAAATTGCTTAAATCACCTTTCTTTCCCATTCTGACATTCAGTTTGGAGTTCAGGAGATTGTCTTGACCAGGACCACACCCCTTAATGCATTGAAGCAACTGCCATGTGATTGGTTGATTAGATAATTGTATTAATGAGAAATTGAACAGGTGTTCCTAATAATCCTTTAAGTGAGTGTATATATATATTATGTAAACAAAATTTTATGTTAGATGCGATTGGTCGCAATTAATTGATTTGACAGCACTAATATAAATATATATATATATATATATATATATATATATATATATATATATATATATATATTCTTTAAAAAAAATACTTTTTAAAATACATCGAACACCTAATTTAGACTCTCTCGCCCTTCGTTTCTCTCCCTTTTCTCCATAAACTCATCCTCAGACTCATCTATATGTATGTGTCAGAGCGTGTGTTATGAGTCACAGAGCACTTCTTCCTCAGAATGTTCTTCCAGGTCGCTCTTTAAAAGCAGGGGCATGCAGCCCATCACAGTGACAGAAAGGTGTCACTTTCAAAGACTCTTCTTTTGGAGGTGCTCAGAGGTGACATCAATTCATTTCTTCCACACAGAGCCCCGAACACACACACACACACAAATTCTCCTAAACACGCAGATAAAGTTGACGGCATGAGTCATGAGGCGGCACAGCGACACCTCATGTTGTCACCAACCTGTCGCTTCCATGAAAAAGAGACTATAAATCAGAGAAAGAGAGAGAGAGAGAGAGAGAGAGAGAGAGAGAGAGAGAGAGAGAGAGAGAGAGAGAGAGAGAGAAGGGAGAGGAGATGAAAGAAAAGTAGTGACAAAAAAGAGAAACAGACTACAAAGTGAAATTGGAAAGTGGAGAATGGCCAAGTTCAGGACAATGAGATCCTAGGAGAACAGCACTTTTTGAGGTACCTGCAGTAGGACCCCAGGCCAGTCTGTAGCCTGTGGCTCCAGGTACGGCATTCCACGAGATAACAGCGCTGCTAGTGCTCACCGCAGATGCTCTCAGGGTCTGTACTGCACTGCTTTCCACTGAGACAGAGAGAGAGAGAGAGAGAGAGCATCATAATCTTCCTCCATGGTATCCTCCAATTTGTAATAGGAACATTCTTGGAACTTTGGCTAACATTCTAATAAGGTTCTCTCAAAGTTATGAACAAACATTCTTCCAGTAATGTTCTCTGGTCTTAATTGATGTTCTCAAAACGTTAGCACAAAAACATTATTACTCATGGGACTTCTTATTTCTGAAACATTATAGTTTTATCATCATTTTAAACATATCAACGGTTTTTAAATGTTACCAGTTTCAGACCGTTCAGAGAACATTCAAAAGTAACATTGCCCAAATGTTTGCAAAATGATAAATCGGAATGTTTCCTTAATGTTCACATGACCAAAATCAAGCTTTTAATGTTGTTTTATATATTTCTATGTGGTGTTTTAATATGCTTTAAGACAAACCATGAGCAAATTCATAAGTCAACACCATTACTGAGTATTTTCTCCTTAAAAATGTAGTAAAAAAAAGAGGATTGAAATCACTAGTGTTTCTTACGTCACCAACTACCTTGTAACCAATCACGTCAACGTGTGGGCTTTAGCATATCGTTAAATAAAGCGAAGCAGGGGAGTCTCAAGAGAAGCCAGGTTATCCTGGTACATTTTTCTGTTGATATGAAAAATCGGGTACATTTAGCAATATAGTGGGTGAATTATGTATATGATGCATAAGCCTATTACGATGTTATGATGAACTAAATGCTTTCCTCCATTGACATTCTAAGCTTTTCTAAGGATACTGATTTTAGGAGGCAGCTGTGTGACAGCTTTTTGTAACATTAACATTAGCAACATTATTAGCTGTTTGATAACTTAGTCAAGCAAAAGGTTAATCATATTAATTACCGTCATGTGTCCGACGTTGTAGTGGGCGATACATAAAATGCATTATCATTCTGATACATGGACTCATAGCTGAACCTGTATGAGTGGAGGAGGGGCTCATTTGCATATTGATGGCTACGCTTATACTAAAAGAAGCAAGGGTGTAGTTACATTCAAGCTGTCCACAAGAAAAAACTTTAAAATATGCCATTTTAGTGATCAAAGATAAGTTTTAGGGGATACAATCATTGACTTCAGGAGGACTTTAAAAAAGATATGTTTAAACGTTTAGAGAACATTTATAAAAAACATTTTCATAACTTAATGGGAACATTAGCAAAAATGGGGATGATTTATTATCAGCATTGTATCTTCTTGCTTTATGTAGCATTTCTTTCTGTTTTTAAGACACTGAGTCAAGTAAAATGACATCTTAAGACCCGTTTCATTCTGTTGGCTCCGTCTATCTGTCTTTCAAAGCAAGCATGCGTCCTGTGTGAACGGCCCCTTAAAAGTGCACGTGCAGCACTCACATGTCTTGGCTTTGGCAGAGGTAATAGGCCCTTCAATGTCCACAAAGATAGGGTTGATAGTGATGGTGTACTCTGTGCCAGCATGCAGGCCCTGCACCATGTAGAAATGAAAGTTGTCTCCTAGGTTCACATTTTCTATGTGTCCCTCTGCGGAAATAGGCAAGCAGAGATTTGCATTTATATTTATGTTTTTAAACAGGCTGCATTTATTATCAAAGCAGCTCGGTGCTTGTTACCTGATGATGACCAGGTGAGTCTGTACCCTGTGGCACCCCTGACAGACGACCAGCGGGCCTGAACTGTGTCTGTAGTAGCGTTCTGCACCAGCAGTTGATCAACTGGGACCAGTTTCACTGCAACATCCAGAGAATGAGAAGTGCACAGCGTTTTGAGTGGGATGATAATGCATGACAAGAATCATAAAGTATTTGCTGCAGGATTTTTCATGAAGAAATGTGTTCAACTGCCATCTAGTGGTTAAACCAGCAACATACACAATTTCATATACAATTGTCACTTTAATTATTATTCATATATATATACACTATATTTAGAGTCCTCCTCTACATATAGCCTATATATAGGAGGACTGAAATAGAGGAAATGTTTAGGCTTACCATAATACCATGTTTTTTTGGACATGATACCAACATAATGTCACACTATCATTTTGGAAGGGCAGACTTATGCATGAGGAGTGAGATGAAAATTTGAGGGGAAGAAAGAAAGAGGAAATAGACTAACAAGTTTTCCCGGTGATAGATACAGGCTCACTGGTGCCCTCTGGGTAGATGGCGTAGATGTTGACCTTGTAATCTTTATCCTCTTCTAAGGTGTCAATCACATGAGAGGAGACATCGCCCATCAGCATCTGCTCATAAATAAGCCCGGGCCTGTCCGCTGGGGAGGAAAAGATATATGAGAATAAATGTAGGAATATTTCAAAACAACATCTGTAAAGTTTCTCAGTCTGTGAAAGTCTGCTGGTTACCCACTTCTTGGAACATAGATTTTATATCCATCCACTTTTCCAAGCGGAGGCGTCCATCCCAGGCGTAAAAAGAAAAGTCCTTCTTCAATCACACGGAAGTTCGCAACCGGTGGCACGACAGCTGAAAAGAAAGCGTACGTATGCATGCCGGGATATTGCATTCAGACGATGGGAAAGTTTGCGTACAAATAAATAAGAAAGATCATTCCTTTCTAAATAGATATGCATGCCCTTTTAAAGTACATTTATCATGTTTAGAGACATTTTTGGTGTACACTCTTTGGGAAAAAAAGGTCAAGCTCCCTATAAGGAGAAATGTCTTAAATTGCAAAATAATTGCAAAATCCTCTAATGTCTAATGGGTTATTAATTTTTGTTCTAGTGATTAATGATCTAAATTCATGAAAAATGCCTAAAAAAGTTCTATGTATGAAGCACTTGAAAGAACCCTTTGTGAACGTGATTTCACCAAGTGCAACATGTTTCTGGATTAACATATGTTGATCCTGGAACAACATTCCAATCAACCAATCAGATTTGAGGAACAAGTTTACAGTTTATGTCAAGTTTAGGCTTACAACCAGGGTTAGGTGCTTCTACATCAGTGTTATTCCTCTATCATTTCCCTCTTACTTTAGGGATAACTTATAGGGTAGGACAACATTTTCAGACAGGAATGTTGTTCCAGGATCAACAAAATATGTCTTGCTTGGCAAAATCACAGTGACCCAGGATCATTTAAGGTTATAGAACCTTTTCTTCTAAGAGTGTATACAGTTTGACACGCACTGGTTTCTGTGATAATAGTGGAAGATTCTCCAATGCGTCCGGGGTAGATGGCGTATACAGTGAGAGAGTACTCAGTCTTAGGACTCAAGCCGGTTACTGGAGTACTGCTAATATCTCCCTTCAGATCAATCTGAGATAGAGAAAAAGAAGAGAATATATTCTGAACAAACCATACACACAAACACTTGCAAATGCATAATCAACAAAAGTTGTCCATGTGCAGCCTTCCATCTGCTGTGCTGCATGGGGTGTGCATATGGACAGGTGAGCGTGTCTCACCTGTCTCTGCTGTGCTGGGAGCAGATGGCCCTTTGGAGACACAGGGGTGATGAGCAGCCTGTAGCCGGTAACATCTCCTGTGGCCTGACTCCAGGTCAGCTGCAGAGAGCTGTAACTCAGCTCACTCACTTGCAGATCTTTAGGTCCTACTATCCTCTCCACCACTACAGCACACAGGATAAACATGATAGATCTAGCCTTCCTAATGTTGCTGACCAGTTCTACATAGCAACTGAACTTTTGCTATTTACTAATACGAAAGATCTGTCTGTTTGTGTAGATATGGAAAGTATTCATAAATACTGTAATTTATTTCACTTAATAATAGTGACACAAGAGAGAGTATCGGGTGTGTTTTTTTAATAATTTTTTTAAGATCTTTATTTTGAGGTAAATATCTTTATGATAAATCTTGGGAGGTTCAATCTATCGATCAAGTTATCATTCCCAAACAAACACATATAAAATCATTAGTCCTGTGTTAGAGCTATGATATTAAAGGGATACTCCGCTTTAAAATGAAAATTCTGTCATCATATACTCACCCTCATGTTGTTTCAATCCTTTATGAATTTCTTTCTTCTGCTGAACAGAAAGGAAGATATTTAGAAAAATATCAGTAACCAGACAGTTTCTGGTCTCATTGACTTCCATAGTATTTTTTTCCTACTATGGAAGTCAATGAGACCAGAAACTGTCTGGTTACTGACATTCTTCTAAATATCTTCCTTTCTGTTCAGCAGAAGAAATAAATTCATATGTGAGTATATGATGACAGAATTTTCATTTTAAAGTGGAGTATCCCTTTGTTACTAAAATTAATGTTTATTTATATTTACATAAATAAGAGCAATAGAAGCTAAACGATATCACAGTATAATGAAAGTGTTCAACTGTTACATTAATGTTGTCACGTTTAATCACTATTAAAAGAAAGTGGCTAAAAAGACAATTAATATATAGTTATATTATCGATTTAACTGCACTGACACTATTGGATGAGAACACAATTTGAAAGGAATTGAGCTGGATAATGATACTAACATTGCAGACACTTTTAATGAACTGAGGTACTAACATTGCAGACACTTTTAATTAACTCAAGGTATTAACATTGCAGACACTTTTAATTAACTGAACTGAATCAACATTGAACTGACTTGATCTGTATAATGACACTATTGCCTTTTGTAGAGCTGTCTAAAACTGAACTGAACTCCATAATTATCATTTGTGAAATTAATTGTAATTTGGCCATTTTTTGTGTAATTTTGCTCTTAAAAAAAATAAAAAAAATTTTTTAATGAAAGTGTTCATGTAAATCTCCTATGTTTTATATATAAATGTATAATATATAAAGCTTGTCTACAAAAGCAACCGTAACCAAGGAGGGAAGAGTTTAACAAGCAGGGCAGGCCAACTGTGTTTAGACAAGCTTGAAATGCAATAAATACAAAAAAAAAAGATAAGCCTCAAGTTCCATTAGCAAAACTCATGGTCATTTTACCAGGTGGCTTTTGTTTAACAGGTCGGGGAGGTTCTGAAGCAGTGAAGCAGATGCGGCGGGAGAGTTTGGGCAGCAGGTGCTCGAGGAAGGAGAAATCTGGGCTGAGAATTAGATGTTCCTCATGGGGTTCTGTAACGATCTTCTTCAGCTCAGACTGATCGGCGTTCCTCACTCCTGAAGAACACACAACACACATCGCCCAGGCCCAGATTAGCTTCAACACAGATCTACGTCATTTCTTACAGATAATGGGATCAGGGCACGTTGCAGGCCAAACTTGTTCCCATATGATCACCAAGGCTATTCACTTGTCACTGTACCACAGCTCCAAATTATAGCATGGGGGCCTGTAAGGTGCAGTCAATTCTTAACAGGTGTGTGTACATGAGTGACCCTCATATGTCTCAGACCCGTCTGCAGTGTTATCAGCTGTAGAGTGATGATGGGAGAACGTCATGCCATGTCGCCTTGCTGTACATGTGTCAAACGGCCTGATCTCTCTGGGAAAACTGATTAGAAAGGCAGGACACGGTGTGTGTGTGTGTGTGTGTGTGTGTGTGTGTGTGTGTGTGTGTGTGTGTGTGTGTGTGTGTGTGTGTGTGTGTGTGTGTGTGTGTGTGTGTGTGTGTGTGTGTTGAAGGGGAGCAAGGAGGAATGAGCTTGATGAAAAATTACAGCAATTAGTTGGCCACCGGGTAATGAGCCATAATTATTTCAGCACTCTGGGCGTCAAAACAGAAAGAGCGTCAGAAAGTCAAGGAAACAAGGCCGACACACACAAACATACACGTTTTATGTCTTGGCTCGTTCACCAATGCTACCATTCAGTGTAAATCACTCCACTACAGTTACTCTGAGTCACACGTCAAAACATAAAAGACTGCGCACACACACAAGCACGCACACAAGCACACACAAACACACACACGCACTTTTGGCATGAATAGCACCAAGTCTGAAAACTCACCCACAGCAAACAGTGAAATTCCACTGTCTGTAACAGCTTTAGCTGGACCATCCACTGGATCATCCGATTGGCCATTAGTGATCAGAACAGCAATCTGATGCCAAAAAACACAAAACCATAATGTGATGCTTTATATCCCAACATGCAAAAGGGTGAATCTCAGAAAACCTGAAGAACACTAAAAAATGTGCTTAATTGTAATTAAAATGGTGCCACAATGCAATTTTTTGGGGGAAACAGTTTTCCTTTTTCTGTAAACTGACTTTTTCTAACATCAGAAATATAAAGTCAGTCACCGCACAAAGTAATAAAACTGGGTCATACTTGTAGATCCCCCTTAGACATGCCACAGGCATTAAATTTCAAAGATGTACAAAAATATATTAAAGAGTAAATCTCACAAAGACTATCGAGAAAGGTTCTGCTTCTATTTAACCACAAAGAAAAAAGATGGCACTTTATTTTACAGTATGTGCATTTACAATGTACTTACATGAGAAAGTACTGAGTAATATAAGGTAACTCTATGGACTTGAGGTTGAGGTTAGGTTTAGTGTTAGTAACTAGTAATTATAGTAAATACATAGGACTTAGATGTAAAACAGAACTGTAAAATAAAGTGCTACCAGGAAAGAAAATAAGGCCTACATTTAGGACTATTTTTATTATTATTATTTTGCACTGTGACTTTTTTAGGACAATTAAGCATTGTTAACACTCCAATTTTCATTACTGTAATGAGTCATCATGTACTTTTTCTATTCCCATTATTTTCAACAAGAATTCTCATTACCATAATGCCGCATTACAGAAAAACAAGAATGTTTTTTATTTAAATCACCATAAAGGTTATGTATACTTTACAACTGAAATACATATTTATCTTTCACATTACAGTAATAAGAGAACTGTCTTAACAGCTTTCGTGAAATCCACCCAAAAGTGTGAATTTGTATTAAAGGACTCAATCTGCCATTAAGAGTATCACGCTGATACTGATGCCCTTGAAAGCACACAGCATGAATTATCATCTCATTGCATACATAATTCCCCAACCGCAGCAGATCCAAACTTGCAAAGTCGCTTACACTGACTCACAAATGAGTATTCTGAAAAAGAAACATCTCTTGGGTCACCTAAAGTTCACCGCATTGGACGAGCTGAGTCTGGGTTCCTCTTTATGCACCTTACACTAGTATGCCAGTATGTGGTAACACTTTATTTTAAGGTGTCGTTGTTACAGTGTAATTATATAAGTACTGAGTAATAATAAGCAACTACATGTACTTACTATAGAGTTAGGGTAGGATTAGTGTTAGCATAATTTACTGTTAGTACATGTAACATATGTAACAAGGACACTGTAAAATATAGTGTTACCCAGTATGTTAAAGAGAGTTTTAAAAAGGGGTAAATCTCTGCAGTTCATTATAAATGCCTGCTCATTTCTTCACACCAGGTGCTCCACAGCAAGACCAGCAGTTATGTGCAGTTTGGAATCCTAATCAAGCCCTAAATTAGGATGGGTGGGACACTGCGGAGCAGAGTGTGTGCACTGCAGCGCAGGACGTGATGTCCTGACAGAATCAATGAAGTGACTGCAGGTGCAGCTCTTTGAGATATAATTAGAAGGTTGTTCTGTGTGTATGTGACAGGATGTTTCATTAGAAAATTTGCATTTCAGTACATTTCAGATACGATTACGGTTCAGTATTCTGTATTTAGACTGTGTTCTAACCAAATGAGGAAACAATGCCAAACAATGCAATAAAATGCCAAACAATGCAAGCTGTGAGTACGAACGTGACATTGTCGTTTGATTGGTTTGTATTTATGTGCCTTCATGCTGGGTAGCTACACTCTTAAAAATAAATGTGCTTTATTGGAATCTATAGATCCATGAAGAAACTTTAAAGTCGGGATTAAATGTAAGTTGCGATTGTCTTTTCTTCCCTATTTTGATGTAGCCTATCATGTTGTGAAACAGCTTCTCAAACAAGAAAAAATGTAGAGCTTGACTTCATTTTGTCCAGATGGCTCAGTGTGCTTTTGAATTGCTTTAGCGGTACTTTGATGTCAAACACTGAAAAATCATGATGTGCAAAGATAAATCATTTATAATAAATACTGCAATATACCATAAAAAAGAAGAATTGTCCATTTTGATTTCATGGTGACTTTAACATCTATGGAACCTTTCCATTGCACAAAAGGTTCTTTATAGTAGAAAAAAATTTTCTTTTAATAACTGTTGAGTGAAAGGTGTTTTGGGGAACCAAAAATGGTTTTTCTATGGCATCATCCCTGCAAAAAAACAAAACAATTTGGGATCCTTTATTTTTAAGAGTGTAGCCCCACCCACTTTGAAATGTCATTGGTCCATAATCCTGATCCTCCTAACTGTACAATAAACATCAAATATATTTTGATTGGCTGTGATTGTATCATACCATGCAGCAGTTTCGAATCTTTAATTGTGAACTTGAGAGGCCCTAAAATTTAGCGTAAATAAATATGCAAGACAGCATAAACGCCATTTTAAAATCTCCATTGTGGCTCCAACGTGGCTTTGGTTGTGTGTGAACTTGTCTTTTGTATATACTGTATATATAGCACTTTAGATGCAGCTTCTGTGCCACCTTTGCAGTGTAAAGTTGGTCTTTTTTATCTCACAGATGGGTTAGGCAGGTAGAAGGTGTTTTGAAGTGATTGTGATTGAAGCGTCACACCTTTGGGGAGTTGTCTCTGATGATAGAAGGACTGAACACTGACTCTACGAGGAATTCCAATGCCAGGCCGGTGCGGCTGCTGCCTCCCTCATACGACAACTCCTCCACGGCTCTGAGCACTTCCTCCAGAGTCGAATAATCCGTCACAGCTATACGCATCCTGAACAAGGACAAATTCAAGCAGTTTATTCATGCTTACAAAGATACAAGGTCGAGCATACAGTATTCACGCATGCAGCATACAATATGCATACAGACCTAGGCAAGTCTGAATAGACAGTCACTCCAAAGCGAACGCCTTCCTGTCCAACCACACTTCCCTGGAATGCTCGGATGATGTCCGCTATGAACTCTTTGATCTGCTGGAAGCTGGTCGGACCCACTGACCAGGAATCATCCACCAGGAACACAATATCAGCAGGCATGGCTGTACGGCATACTGAAAAAGAACAAGGGAGATTGATTTTTGACAAATGTTCCTCTTTTACCATGGCTGAGACTGTTTTTATTAAGTGAAAATGTTAAAAAAAATGGCTAAGAATTCATATTAAGGAAGTCGGGCACAATTCAGAGGAATTGGACACACACCCCACAGAAAGCTGAATCGAATCAACAGCAAGATTTAAATTCATAGAAGATCACAAACACAACAGAGGTATTTTATTAGTCCAACAAAAAGCTTTGTCTTTTGCAAGTCGGATGTTCTTTGGCTTTAGTAAGGTAAACTGCATGGAGCAATCTGGAAAATGAAGTGTTCTTCCTCCATATGGCTAAAATGAAAGTTAAATTGATAAGTATAATTAAATAATATTTAAAGCAAACAGGCTATTTGATTCTATCAACATACTTTCTCTGAATTTAACTGCAGTTTTACTAAATTGCAGTTTTGCACATCACATTGTAATAAAACGTCAGGAACTGAATTAACATTCTCAGTTCAATTTGAACCATAATAACTGAAGGGTCCAACCACACTCTTGTCAAGGCTTTCTTGTTCACACCCAGCCACAAAGTGTGCATTCACCATGAGATGGCAGTGTAGTCTCAGGAAAAAAACCCAGATTTCACAGCTATTTAATTTATGCCTAGTGATTTGCACTTTAGAAACCACATTAAACAGGAACAGCAACTACAGACACAGAATTAGACCTGATCAGAATATAATTAGCCTAAAGTCCAGTCATCCAATGCTTGTGATGTGGTTTAATATGACCTACATTTTCAGGATGTTTTCTAAGCTTCTTTTCCAGTAGTGTGCATCCTGAAAATAGATCCAAATAATGATTTATTTCTGTCTTTGATCGGTGCAAATGTGACCTTGCTTGTGAGGTGATTGCACAATCATTGTGACACTTGTCACGGCTGGCACAAAGTGGACTGCAGATGTCAAGTCTGACAACTAAAGATGAGGCTAATCAGTACTAGATTAGACTTAATAGTAGCGGACAAAGTACATCCAGATCTCAGAGATCAGAGAAGATAGTTTTACAACAAAAACCGAAGGAGACAAGTACATCCCAGGCTTTTCAAAGGCTCTAACTAGCACACATAAGAATGCCCTGAAAATGTTCTTCCCCCTAAACAACCACAAGATGACAGACACTATTATAAAATCAAAACACAATAGAGCTCTGGAAACAATAGTATATGCATTAAACGCCATGGCGTTATTGATCATCTGGCAGGAACTACATAAAAAGTCTCATTTCCAGAAAAGTTGCTGCACAGAGTTGGGAAAATCTGTGCCACCCACATCAAAAGGGAACAAACACTGCAGGCTGTAGTGATTTATCACTCACATACAGCATTCTATGCGAGAAAAATGCTTTCGTGCAATAGGGAAGTTCATCAAAAGTAAACTTTAGAGGTCCAGTCAATGGTGATGGTCCAGAGGCATTCAACCAGTGGAAGACACGAGGACAGACGGACTGGAAAAATGTGGATTTGGCTGATGTTCTCTCAGCCCAGGCATCTCAGTTCAGTATACACATCCTGATTTTGCCAAGTTAGACATATTTTGTTAACCCTGGAACCACATTCCTGTCTGAAAAATGTGTCTTGCCTTTCCCCACCCCTAAACCGAACACTACCCATAAGTTATCTCTAAAATCAGAGGGAAATGATAGGTGAATAACACTGATGTAGAAGCACCTAACCCTGGTTGTAAGCCTAAACTTCACATAAACTGTCATTTTGTCCCTCAAATCAGATTGATTGACTGGAATGTTGTTCCAGGATCAACAAAGATGTTAATCCAGGAACATGTTGCATTTGGGGTTCTGCCAGTATACGCCTTTTAACGTTTTATATAATACAATCAATTATTAAACCATGAACCAAACCCTATCCCTTCATTCATTCATTTATACCTTCAACCCTCAAAAGAGCCACAACACAGCACTGCCACATGTCAGGAGAGACTCTTCATCGCATACAGCGCTTAAACAGATCTCTCCAGTCTTACTTTCTAGATACATCTCTAGATACATCTCAGCTGCAGCTTGCAGACTGTGCAGTTGTGTGCAAAGAGGATTACACTAAAATCATCTGCTGCTAGATTAAAATCATCAGCCTGTGAAGACGATGTAGTTTAACACGATACAACATAAAAGAGCTGCATTCAGTGCTGAGTCATAAAGTCAGTAAAGGAATAAGGTTCTTAAGCAAACATTTGTTTACTTTCAAAGCAACTGTAACAGACTGACAGGCTATTAACATGACAACAATGCCCTGAAGGCAATGAGAAGTGACTACCTTTGTATTTACAGATTTAAGGGTTGATTACTGGGTGCGTTGCTTTTGCTTTTACATTTAACAGGGTTTCGACATAAAGCAGGAAGAGATGGTGAAAGAGTACAAGGACGTGACCTCAGAAAGCACATTCTTTCCATTTCATAGTCAAGTGTCTGTCACTGCAAACAGCCATTTTGAAGAGGTGTGGAAAATTACAGTGTTTCAGGGCATTAGTGCCTCAGTCAGTAATTGGTCCTGACAGACTCCTCTAAAACCATCCTGCGTGAATGCAATATGTTTCACATTCTTGCTCTTTCTCGTTCTCTCTCTCACACACACAGCTCAAGGTGAAACAACTGACACACTGATTTTTTTTGTAGACAGTTCTGAGCTGATGGAAATCAGAGAGGGGTACAATGATTTATCTTAAAAGGCTCAAACCAGAGGGATCAAGCTGCAGGAGATCTGCATGTGCCGCAGCAGAACCTGCTGACTCAGCAGGACACATGTGGAAAAAACTCCACCTGTACAGCCTCTTCAGGTGAACTGATACACATGGTAATGATTAAAAGTAAACTTTCCTGAAACACTATTGCATAAAGAATCTCATATAACTGGAAATTTGTAAGGATTTGAACTGTGGGCTCATCAAAGACATTTATATTTTTGGGACAGAACAGTGACAGGAACCTATCAGCCAGATAGATGCATGTACAATTAGTACAGTATCTCTTTAATATCTTGTTTATTTGTCCTAGAAAACAATAAGATTAGAAGTATATTGAAAAAAGAGTGAAAATTAAATTACATATAAATAAATAAATAAATTAGGCAAAAATGCACAAGTAATTGATTAATCATTCAACTAATAATAAATAAATAAATAAATAAATAAATAAATAAATAAATAAATAACCAAACAGACAAACAAATAAGTAAATAAATAAATAAAACAAAATAAAACAAAATAAAATAATAAATAAAATAAAATAAAATAAAATAAAAATAGGCAAAAAGCACCAACATTGAAGTAACTTATTCATTTTTCAACTGATAAAATAATAAAATAAAATAAAAATGAATAGGCAAAAAGCACCAACATTTAAGTAACTGATTAATTGTTCAACTAATAAAAAAAAAAAAAAAATATATATATATATATATATGATTATTTAAAACTGAGTATTAATTAATTAACTAATAAAAATAAATAAATTAATTGTGTTAATTTTTTACTTTCTACTGTCTCGCTTTAACAACATAACGGATAGTTATGCATCAGCATTTGCAACTTATTAACTAGCATCTATACATATCAACTTATATATTGTTTAAAAAATATCTGATATGAAATTGTAGAGTGCGAAAGTAAAAGAAATCGCAATGTATGCAAAAATCTTTTTTTTTTATGCTAGTCAAATCATGAAGTGAATTAAAAACATTGAAAGTCTAATGTTTCCTGCATTCTTTTGGAAGTTTTCTTTCTTTTTTTCCTGCCTGGAAGGACACCTGGAACACACCTGCCTGGAAGTCTCTGGTATGCCTAGTAAGACCTTGATTAGCTGGTTCAGATGTTTAATTTGGGTTGGGGCTAAACTTTGCAGGACAGTGGCCCTCCAGGAGCAGGAACGGACACCCCTGACTTAATTCAAATCGTTCACATCCAAACGCGAAGGGTTGGATGTCATTCTTGCGTATTCTGAAAGTCACTCAATTTTAGTTACTCACCTAAATTAATTTTATTTTTATTTTTTTCTTGAGCATTTAATGCTTGGCAAATGTTCATTTTGTACCTTGCCTGCAACCTTTTTCAGAGTGTGATTGATTGAAGGGCGTGATATTGGCAGTTCACTGGGGACTGAAGAGGCCCTATCGCATGTAAATAAAGCATGAGTCAGCAGTCTACCTTCAGCCTCTGCAGTGGCGTTTTGATGGGAGAGAGACAGGGACAAGAGGAAGATCCATAGGCCTATGCCGCAATATCCCATTCTCTCTCTCTCTCGTCCTCTGACTTTCTCTTTCGTTCCCTGTCCTCCCGCTCTTATCTCTCTGCCGGCAGATCCTCTTCCTTGGACTGATGTCCTGAGACGGGCTTGTTCTCCAATTTATTTAGCTGCTATGCTCTCTCCCTTTTATCTGTAAGACAGAGGAAGAGAGAGATCGGTATCGTCATACATATGCATATACACACATTCAGAATAATCATTTTGATCTGTTCTGTTAGCAGAGTCAATGTAATCGCTAAATCTTCGCTGAAAATCGCCTGTATAATCCGGCGCATTTATCCTGTCAGATATGGCTGTGCAGGCCCGCTGAGCGCCGGTTAAGAAATGAATAGCTCTCAGACAGGTATTATTTAAATAAAAGAGAATTGTTTAAGGTTAAGGAACTGGGGTACTGCACAATGCTATTCTTTTAAGTTTATTCGAGGACAATAATAAAATAGTAACTGTAAAAGTGACTGTAAATTATAATGTTACAAAATACTTCTATCGCAAATAAATGCTGTTCTTTTGAACTTTCTATTTATCAGAGAACCCTGAAAAACTATTTATTTCAGTTTCCACAAAAATATTAAGCAGCACAACTGTTTTTAACATTGATAATAATAATAAGAAATGTTTCTTGAGCAGCAAATCAGCATATTAGACTAATTTCAGTTGGATCATGTGACACTGAAGACTGGAGTAATGACGCTGAAAATTCAGCTTTATCATCACAGGAATAAATTACATTTTAAAATATTTTAAAATAGACAACAGTTGTTTTAAATTGCAATAATATTTTACAATATTACAATTTTTACTGTATTTCTGATTAAAATAAATGCAGTCTTGGTGAGACTTTGTGCAAAAACATTGACCCCAAACATATGACCCTAAAAAAAAAGCTGTTGGATGTCTTCAGAAAACTATATTATAACAGATGCGTATGTATGTCATAGGAACCATCATGCTTTTATGGTGCTTTTTTGTCATTTTAGGCCACTGCCGTGGTCATTATTCACTAGCAATGTATGGAAAAGAAAACATATTTTTTTGTGTTCTATATTCAAGAAAGAAAGTCAAACTGGTTTGGAACAAGTAAATAATGACAAACACCAGCTGCCCATCATCATTTATAGTGTTTTGGATTCTGGTCTTCAACATGGGATGCTAATGAACTATAGCTTAACTAGCAAGACTTCCTTGTTCGGCCAGCTTTACCAGCTAAGTTTTCCGGTAAGTTTGCTTAGTTGGACTTTTTAGTAGGTTTCTCATAAAATAAAAATACATGTCTACATGTGTACATTATGACAAGCCCTTCTATGTGTTATCTCTGTGAACTGTGGCCTGTGATATGAATATGCATCTAGGCAACAACATTAATCAAACTTGTTATTTTTTATATATTTATAGTGCATCCTCACACATCGTTGCTCCCAAGAATACAAAGACAGTGAATTGACATTATTAGCAGGTTACATCACACATGGCAGTTGACATTGAGGTCAAAGTGTCACAACAAACTTGACCTTTGTGAAAAACACCAACGCTCATTATTACTTATGTCTGTGTGTGGTCTAGGGAGTAAGGTGAGAACTGCAGTGAAAATACAGTACAATCTGCCTTTAGGACAGAAGGTTCTAGATTTTTTAAGAAGGTGGATGAGTTTCCCCTCAAGGACACCAATTCATTGATGTAACTTCTCCATTATCACTAAAATCCTCACTTATCTGAAAGTAAAATTAGGGTTTTACCTATGTATCTTTATCCCCCGGTTTCACAGACAAGGCTTAAGCCCATAGTCCCAGACTAAATGCATGTTTGAGCTGTTTTAACTGAATGCAAATTGCACTGACATATCTTAAAAAATCGAAAATATATAAAACATGCATTTTAGTCTGGGACTAGGCTTAAGCCTCGTCTGTGAAACCAGGGGTCAATGTCATAATTGTTATTTAATATCTCACAGTGTGACTGTCATAAAAGTGACTTAATATCTCACAATGTGACTTTACAGGTCAAAATTGCAACTATATTTCTTCTGATTGTGAATTTACTGTAAATATCACAATTGTGACTTCATTTCTTGTGACTGTGACTTAATATTGTACAATGTGACTATATGTCACAATTTTGGGCAGTTGTGACCTAATAGTTAGAGAGCTGGACTTGTAACCCGAAGGTCGCGAATTTGATTCTCAGTACCGGCAGGAAACGACTGAGATGCCCATGAGCAAGGCATCTAACCCCCAATCACTTCCCGGGCGCCACAGCAAAAATGGCTTCCCACTGCTCTGGGTTTGTGTGTGTCCACAGTTTGCAGTGTGTGTTTTCACTACTCACTGCTAATGTGTGTGCACTAACTTGGATGAGTTAAATGCAGTTGCCATACTTGGCCTTCACGTCACTTCGATTGCAACTTTTTTTTTATTGTGAAATTTATGATAGTGACATAGGGCCAGATTTACTAAACAGGGCAAATTAGCAATTTCAGAAAAGCTCAGATGAGAGTGGAAAGTTCTGCGCTTGATCTACTGACAGCGTGCAAATTAAAGAACACAGACACAGCCGGATCATTTCCGTAATGACCAGGAGCAGCAAAGATTTGCTTCTGGTTTAAGACATTCTTTTTTTGGGCGGTAAATAATGGCACAAATACCAGTAAATTGACGAGCGCAAACCTTTGTAAAGCACCTGATTCATTTAAATGCTCTCCTACCATACATTTTACATCTGAAAGGGAAACTCCTACGAAAGCATATGCAATTAGGTCAGCTACAATAATAACCCTGTCCATGCCTTTTCAGCACTATTTTTTCACTGCGTGTCTTTAGTAAATCCTGACAGTAGTTTTTTAACGCCGAACGAGGGTTTGCGCTGGCGCAAGCTGTTAGTAAATCTGGCCCTTAATATCTCACAATGTGACTATTTCTTGTGATTGTGACTTAAAATCTCACAATGTGACTTTTTATGTCATAAAGGTGACTTGATATCTTACAATGTGAGTATATGTCACAATTGTTACTTTACTTCTTGTAATTGTGACTTTATTTCTCACAATGTGACGTTAAACAGGCTTCCATATTCTCCTGAAGTTGAGTTGTTGTAAATACTGGACCAACAGAACACAGAATTGAAAATAAAATGTCCTAACACCTGAGAAGCTTTAACTATGGCAAAATCTCTTCATCCTTTGAAATCAGGACTAATCCCAAACTGTAAAAGCATACAAAATCCAGAAGCATCAGACAGGTGAACAACTTCCTCTCCAAACTGTCATTCCAAATACTGTGCTAACTAACTACATAGCATCTGGAATCAATGATCTCGCACAGAACCGCTATGGCTTTGTCAGGTTACATCAGTAGGGAATATTTATGACTAGCGAGTCTCTGTTCAACCAACAGACAGCACTGTCAAGCTGTGCAGAAACCACAACCATCCAAATGCAATGGTTTACTGCACAACTGCCATCTCTAATGTGCAGGGAACGAGTCTGACAGTCCACAAAATTAATGCAGCTGCAAGGGTTCGCTGACTTTAACAAACTTCTCTGGGGTGCACAAGAGTCTATAAAGCATTTTTACATACAGTAGTGCTAAAACTTTATATTATCACGAAAGACACTTCTAAGCAGCCCTTAGCATAGTTAGCACAGAAAGTACGTTTTCCTATCAGACGCAGTGGAACGCTGACAGATTTTTCATCAAAAAACTTTGTGGCCATGAACTCTGCACATACCACTCAAACTCAGTCCTGTTCGAGCATGTAACCTCAAGCACTTCTGTACCACAGTTAGTTTACATGACTTTACATGGACTCTGGTTCTCTGGACGGGGCAGATAAGACTTTTTGAATTGCTGCACTTTGGAGACTGCCGTCTGATTGTGCGATTTATGAATGAATCTGATTGAACGAGCGATTATTCGTGCCCGCGTACAGAAAGGAAGGTGCGACCGCTGTGACTCAAGCTATATATTTTTTGGATGTCTGCCACACAGCAACTTGCATACAGCATACAGATAATGTAATCTCACAAGCGCAGGCCGACCGGAGAGGTGAGTGTGCAGCTGGATTGCGCACTTTAAAGGATTGTAAAGGTACAGGAGCCGACCCAATTCTCCTTCTTGCTCTCTCTACAAGCCCTGCTGTTTGTTAGCCGTTTCTGCATACGGTCACTTCACAGGAGATTATCTGTGTGGCTCTAAATTAACAGTTAAGCGCACATTTAAACTACAGTTCTTAAAAGCGTCCAAAAATGCACTAGCACACACATGGAGAGACGCCAATCCAAACAATCCACGCAATTGTTGCATGGAGCGCAATGGTGAATGCACAAAATCAAACATGAACACAAAGTTCAATAGCGGCCGAGCCAAACATCCTTAAATGACGCTTCAGCGATGAATGTTTTTAAGATACTGGGAGGAGAGTCCTCACAAAACATCCTCTGTAGTGCAAATGTCCATACGCCTACTCTCATCACTCCCTTGCTCACAATAAAAGCCGGAAAGGACACTGTTTGTGGAGGCTTATCAGCGTCGGGAAGAGGCAAGCCGCCAACGTGCAGTGATGAAGCGACTTTATGCGGCTCATCTATGGCAGTACGACTAAAGCCGGAGTGCCGTTCAACTTCGAGGGGCGTGTAAAAGCCTGTGCGTGAAGGAATAAGCTATCAGACTGGAGGCATCACAGACACACTCTATTATTTTGTTCAAGGCATTTTAGTTGCATTAGCAGGGCTATTGAAGCCGTCAGACGCAGAGGTAAATGGAGTGGAAAGGCACATGGTGGATTGAGTCTCGGATTTTGTTCCACAATTACCTAATCAAAAAATGCATTAACAAATAAATGAACTTGGGTCAAATTGTACCAGTTCTAATCAGTAGATGTTTGAGAAAATGAACTTTAAACCGCAAAATTGCTGTAGCTTAGACCAGTGGTTCTCAACTTAAGGGTCATGACCCTAAAATGGGCCGCAGGTCTGTTTTTATTGGGTCGCTGTGAGCGGGGAAGATCTCATCTTTTAAAGGATGAGAAAACATTACGCACCCAATTGAACTCTACAGTATTTTTGAGTCAATCCATATTAGAGTCATTCTGTTGAAGCTAGCCAAATTAGACGCATGCTAACATAGGTTGCATAGTATTGCTTCATCCTCAAAAACCATGCACCATACTACATAAAATACAAATCAAACTTGATTAAATATTCATTCTTCTGAGATGGATTGGCACTTGACGTCCAAGAAAGTCTAAATCCTGAAGCAAAACTAGTTGAGAACTACTGGCTTAGAAACTCTGAGAGAATGGCCCACATCCAGAGTGTGCAAGAAAAAGAAAACGAGAGAAAGAAACTTGGCAGTGAGCTAGATAGATATACAGCTTTCTGCATTGTGAGGCATTGGGCTGCAAAGTTCATATAGAGACCCTCTCTCACCTTTCCCACTGTCCCACTGTCCCCTGCACCATGATCCTCCTCTCGAATGCAAAAACTGCTGTCCACGGGAAACAGACCCAGTCCGCTGCAGATCCGTCAGGTAATAATACAATCCAAGCACAGGTTACGGGACGCCACACGCTGTAGTACAGTGTCCCAGGACGAGGGGTGTGAGAATCCAAGAGAGCAAAAGGGTGTGTGAGGGAAAGAGAGAGTGAATGAATGAAGCAAATACCTCTAAAGGGGAAAGTTTAGGGGGTGTGGAAGAGCTACAACAGGTTGGCTCACAGTTACAGCAAGAAGATGGATGGGGAGAGAGAGTGAAAAGAAAAGTAAGAAAGAGAGAGCAGCAACTAAGAAAATGAAGATAATTCATAAAGATAATAAATGTCAAACTGAGTTAAAGTTTTTTGTATTATTCATTCTGAATTTCAAATGTTTCTTCAGTGGTTAAACGTTTGTTGCAAATTTTTTTATATAAACAATATGAAACATTATCCTTGGTAATTTACTTTGTTTTATATTGTTATGTTTTGAGGTCTTGCACAGTTATTATGTGCATCAAAGTCACCTGAGCACATTAAATTACATTAAAAAGTCCTGCAGCAAGTTATTAAAATCACAACTAATGGCCAAAATACAGACAATCCACAAACTGTTCTGTTATGGACTCTTATGTTGAGCTTCCTTTGGATTCCTCCCTGTGTTTATTTCCTGTTTGCTTGGTTTCCTTGGTTTCTGATTATGTCCTTTGTTTCTGATTTATTAATTGATTATGTTCACCTGTGTCTTGCTTGGTTCATCATTTAGCCTGTGTATTCATTTAGCCTTCAGTTTTGTTCCATCCTCAATCCTGTATTGGCTTTGCTTGTGACTATAGCTGTTGCGGTTTCTTTTTCTCCTATGGTTTTAGATTATCGTGTGTTGTTCGTTTGACCAAAAATCTGTTTTTTCCTTGCCTGACCAGCTGTGACAAAAAACTTCCTTAAGTTTTGCACATGTAATCTCTCGGGACAAAATTAGGTACTAATTTAGGTACTTAATTGGTAAAAAAAATCATTTCCAATTCTTGTGGAAGTATGTGAGACCTCCCAAATGTGACTTTTGAAAAGCAGCAGCAGAAGTTGGGGTCAAAAAGGTGGACTTATTCCACAGAGAACATGTAGCACCAGGGTTTTTAGATCTTACAAATAAAAAAAGCCAGACCTCTGAGCTGGTCACATGCCTTCCCAAAGAGCTGCGTTTGAACAGCAGTGTAAAACAAAGTAACTGCCCTGTTTGAACAGAGAAAGCGAAGTGACAGGTCTTTAATGGTCTTCTGCAGGAATGCAGGGATGGAGTTTATTGGTTCTTGCCAGCTGTCACTCATGACACACTATAATTCAGCAAGCCCCATTCACATACACAGACCTGACAAGCTGAAAAACTAGGTCAAAGGTCAGGCATGGGGCCATCATGGAGAGAAAAAAGGAAAAAAACACTCAAGAGGCTATAAAGAGAATTGCATGTAGAAGAATGTATACATATATTTGTTGTATATAATAAAAAATATTTTGTTATATTTTTATTTATTATTTATATATTATATTTTATATAAATCAAATATCAATAATAAATAAATATGCATAAATAAAAAATAAAATAATTAATTGCACTAAAATGTCAAATTAAATTAAATGAATCTTCCATTTAATCTCATATTGGCCAAGGATGATAGCACAATTTATGGAGTTACCTAGAGTCCAAAACAAAATCTCAGAGTTTTGAAAAACAGTGTGACACACCGTGTAATGGACAATCCCTCAGATAGCCCTATAGGGAGATGCTACAAAGGCGAGTATTAAAGTTACAGATGAAGAAGGCATTGAATGAGTGGAAGGACAGAGAGAAAGCCTCCTGGCTGACCCACAGGTGTGCAGAGAGCCCTGCTGGGCACAGTAAGGTCAGGCTTTCATGTCTCAGGACCTCTCTGGCCACTGGGTCAGCTCTATCTATAGGACGCCAAGAAAGACATAAATCCTCATGACTGTGGGTGTCTGCAGGGATGACGAGGCAAAGAACCAATGAAAAAAAAAAAAAAAAGGGATGAGAAGACTGAAAGAAAAAAGAGATTGTAGATTAGATTTGTGTAAACTGGCTTTGGGAGCTTTTTCATCACATCCGAAAGCTTTTTAGACCACTTTACATAACAATCATTAGATTTTCAGGCATGAAGAATACTTGCACTTAAAACCTTGCACACCCATTTCAAATTTTTGGTGTCAGTAAGATTTTTTTTTTTTTTTTTTTAAGAAATTAATACTAATAATAAAATATTAAACAGTACTGATAACAATAACGAAAATTTCTTTAGCAGAAAATCAGCATATTAGAATTAATTCTGAAGGATCATGTGACACTAAAGACTGGAGTAATGATGCTGAAAATTCAGTTCTGCTATCACAGGAATATATTACATTTTAAATTATATTTAAATAGAAAGCAGTTATTTTAAATTGTAATAATATTTCACAACATTACTGTTTTTATGGATTTTTGATTACATAAATGCAGCTTTGAGGAGCATAACAGGTTTCTTTAAAAAAATTAAATAAACCTTACCGACCCCAACATTTTCAAGTCTAAAAAACTGATTTAGTATCAACTTAAGCAGACCTGCCCTAACCTTGATATTTTACGTGTTTCTCTGAAATCCTTGATTCTGATTGGTCAGTTGCAGCATTCTGTGGTAAAATATTTTTATATATGAACACTAATGTGTGTAATTGATTGAAGTTTCTGGCAAATCATTTTCATATACTGTTCTAGTTATTATTTCTTCCTCCTCTCCCATAATATAACTATCTCAAACCAATAGTTCATCTCAATTCTGTATTCATTTGGTAAGTAGCCATGAAATAAGACAAATAATGTACAGTCAGCTGGCCATTATCACAAAATGAAAAACAAATGAAAAAAAGCTCCACATGTGTTAAATCCAGACCCTGATCGCTCTGCCTGTGTTCATTTTGCAATAATAACCGACTGATTGTACATCATACCTGATTGATTGATTGAACTCACACAATGCAGACGGTGCTACAGAGAAATGATGGAAAGTATAGGATTGCTGTAAGAAATGCCCACCAACAAAGAACATTTGAGACCTAAGAACTATTTTAGCAAGGTTAGCTGTGTTGGAAATCGTTTTAGACCAGTTTCACAACTAGGAAAACTCACTGTACGATAATGGTGCTGTCACTGCATTATCAAGCAATTAAATGAATTGAGGAATACATTTTGAACAAAGCTGATAATGGCTACTCAGCCTGGGAAATATTAACCAGGCTTTGTCTTTTAAAACTAGCTGCTAATTGCTGTGTTTTTTTTAATGCATACGAAACCCCAAAGAGGTTCATACTGCAGCTGAAGTGTGCTTTGATTAAATTCAAGCTTTAGGCTTGAGTACAAACAACAATGTACGCAGGGATGAGTATAAGTGAAACAGCGAAAACCAAAGAAATCTCTCCTGTCGGTCATACATTAGGAATTCACAGGGCTGGGCTGAGTTTCTGACACGGCGTTGTAAAAACATCACTGACATGATGGGTAATTGCTCCTTTGGTGCGTTAGCTTGTTTTTACAGGCATGTTAGTTGAGGCCTCTCTTCACTGGCTGTCACCTCTTGTGTCTGTACCACGATTCCATCATAGACCTTGCGTCAACACAAAAGACTGTTTTCATGTTTTCAGCAGTTATGAATAATAAATAGCGATTGCTTCACATGCTCCTTGGAGAAATACAATCCAATCGGATGATGTATAGATTTAGTGCAATGCTGAAATCTTAATTATAAGTTCATTTTCTGTGCTCCGATGGCTCAAACAGTTCATTATTCTGCCCTGCAGGGCCATTCCGACTCCACTTTAATTGTGTTTTTGACGTGGAATGAGTTTAAAGTCCATGTTTAAATAATGCGCCTGCCTGAGTTTTGCTTTTGGGGGGAAATAGTATTGATTGATGTAATATAAACACAAGTGCCTCATTTAAAGTTATGGAAGTGTGTCAACAGAGAGAAGAAATAAGGAGAGTTGCAGAGTAGTAATATGGTGGGAATATGAATATGATATTACTGTTGTGCGTGTGCATGTCTGTGGTCTCTGGCACAACTGGCAAGTTGTGTTTATCCAGGAAATCAAGGACTTGTTGCCCACGGCAATCCGAAAGATATGTATCCCCTGCTGGTAGATATTTGGCACAGTGCCCACCTCAATCCACAAGGCCTAAAGTATGCCGATGTGCTCATCTGCAACAAAAAACACGCCCACTACACTACCTCCAAATGACACTTAAAACCAACACAAAAATATGTGCTCTTTGTCTGTCTGTTTGGAACACGCACGCACACACACACAACATTGCACTAGGGGTCTTCAACCCAAATTATACTCTCCATCAGGGGCCAGTTGACTGAGTAAAAAAAAAAAAAAAAAAAATACATTGTTTTAAAGTCCAATCATGCACTTTAACTAAATACAGTTATTGGTCCATGGACTGATCTTTTTGTTGCTGAGCCACTCATCTCTTTCTCACACGTAGTGCACTGCTCTGCATGCTTAGTGGACTAATGATGCCTGAGATTGTATTTCTGCAATGTAATTTACTCCTTGCAGATCAGGCAGGTATCCGCCTCATTAAGAGACCAAAAACATCACGATATGGCTTTGATGTGATGCTCAGATGTTATTTAAATGGATAAAAAACTGAAATAAATAGCAATTTATTCACATATATGGTAAATAAAAACGTGTGAGGGACACTGTCACTAATATAATGGCAGTTACTTATTTGTATGTATATAAAAAAAAAAACACTGTGAGAAAAATATTGAATGTGACATTAAAAGACAACATATTGTTTCCTAATTAAAGAATTTACCTTTTATATCGTCACTGTACAAAAACATGAACAAATTAGTAAAATATAATAATCTGAAAAAATATAATCTGTTGTATGTTTTTTTATTTTATACATTTTTATATAGATATACTATAAACTATTATTTTAACTCAAATAAAATATTTGATATTAATTTCTTTTAATCAGAAAAAAGCTAAATGAAACAGTAAAATAGAATATAGAAATATATATTTAATATTTATATCAACATCATGTATTCAGATTAAAAGTAGATTTTTTCTGGATTTTTTTTTAATTCCGTTAAATAAATATTTACATTTATATGTAAATACATAGCCTATGTTTAATACCTTTTATGTATGTACAGTATGGATGGATGGATGGATCCCCTATCACCATTTTGAGACACTGTGGAGGTTCTTGGACTCTAGTTTGAAAACCAATGGATTTTCAGGTTACATTAATTTGCATCCCAGATTTAAAGATAAACTTTAAGGACCACATTTGGCCCAGTAGTTTGAGACTCATGCACTAGTTTCTTTAATACCTTTAAAGAAATATTTGTTTTACAGTATGTCGATCATAAAATACTATATGGCCACAAGTAGGGCCATAAAAGAACACTTGAAACCAAGAGTATCTAGTTGCACATGGTCCAGGCAGGTTAGGGTGCCTCTTTTGGACCTGATCCAGAAGCCCATCCTTTCTATTAGCTATTATTCCATAAGGCAAAGAAGCCATTGAGTCTGATGAATGTCAGAAAATATAGGCCAAAGACACACTGACAGAACCTGAAGTCGAAACTGTCAAAACTGTTAACATTTTAGTCACACTTTACAGACCTCAGTCCACACTTTACAACTTTTTGGTTATATTTACAATTAAATTGCATAGCCACACACACACACACACACACACACACGCGCGCGCGCGCGCACAAGCAGGCAAACAAGAAAGCAAGAAAGCATGCAAGCAAGAAAGCAAGCAAGCAAGTGCGCACACACACACACACACACACACACACACACACACACACACACACACACGTGTTCCAGTCTGCAAGCTATAGGCTCTCAGACAGTCAGATGTCTAATGAGGCCAATCTTTGAACTCTGGCTTGATTTATACTTTACTGAATATCAAAACCATGCACAAATGTATTGTAGCAGGAATGCAGCCATCTCTCACATTCACTCAGGCAAAACCACAAGCAGGGACAAGCCCTAAATTTCCCAAAGCGAAATCCAGTGTCTTCTCCCTATATAAGCAAGCATACACTAATATACACTGTATCAACTACAGTGTAGTAGACTACACCAATGATATCCATATGCAGTGATAAAGAAAATACGAGCACAGGGCTCAACTATAATGCACCAGGACCCATGTGAGAGTCCCAGACGGCAACATAGTGTTGGCCCGGATCCGGCCCACATCCGGGATCATGTGGATTCAACGTATACCAGATGTGGCCCGGATCCGAGCCGACATTGTGTTGCTTCAGGTCAGCTTTTGGATGTTTTATGTCTTGTTTTGAACATTGCTTTTGTAAATTCTGTTGATTTAAATGTCACCCAGATAAAGTTATCTAACTGGCTAACACATCTATGAGTTCAAAGATTTCATGGTTTCAAAACTAAAACCAAGCCATTTTTAAACTGAAATTAAAAGTCAAAATATTTAATTTATCTGATGGACATAAAATAATTTATGTTTTAAAATAGCTAATAATAAAAATCAATCTATCAATCTATATATATATATATATATATATATATATATAATTATTAGCAGTTTTAAATAAATTAAATATCTAAATGATTATAATTAATAAAATATAATAAATATAATTAAATAAATTGTATATAAAATGATAGTTGTAGGACTGCAAACTGAAAGCCTTGTTGGTCGAGCAACTATAACATTTACTGGCCTGACTGGGCAGACAGAAACAAATCATTATCATTGAGCCCCGGAGTATAGGTTTACATTTCTCCACTAAAAAGACTGAGTGTGTGTAAGAATCAGCGTCTGTCTCACAGGGGGAGGTAGAGTCTCCATATGGTTTAGAGATGCACACATGGCCAGATCCATTCCAGAAACATTCCCCTCAACCCAAAACCATCCAATGAAAAATCTCAAGAGGAAGAGGAGGAGCAATGAGGAAAACAATGGGCAAGGAGAGAGAGGATGGACGCTAACAAGCCATAATGCAGAGTTACAGATGAAAGAAAGCAGAAATTGGTGTACCAGAAGGAGTCACTGATGGCCTAACCAGCCGCTGGGAGAGGATGAAACACAGACCTGAGGAATGCTTAGAAGACAGCTTGAAAAAACTCCTGTGCGCCCAAGTTTGACAATATTCAGCGAGAAGTCAGGGTTTAACGAATATTGTTGAACTGCTGATATTTTAAAGAATATATGTAACCAAACACTTGACGGGCCCCATTGACTTCCATAGTATGGAAGTATAGTAAGTCAATGGGGCCCGTCAGCTGTTTGGTTACTGACATTCTTCAAAATATCTTCTTTTGTGTTCAGCAGAAGAAAGAGATAATGACAGAATTTTCCTTTTTTGGGTGAACTATTCCTTTATTCTAGCATGGCAGTAAATTGGCCTAGTAATGATGGTCTGTTTTAGCCTTTATTTAAGAATACTACCACATTTGCAGCTGTTTTTGAGTGTTGAGATGTGAAAGTAGTCTTACACACCACCCATTCCTGTGTGTGATATCTCCAGTGTGTACTAATCACTCCTTCCTCTTCATCCTTCATCAAAAGCCCAATAAACAACAATCACACCCCTATTAACAGAGGCTATAATCACTCAAACATAAACACCCAGATACTGTAACTGTACAATGCTGTCATCATCCCCATTCGCTCAAAAGGAATGTAAACAGTGTGTATGGAGAGGAATGTCAAATGTCACTTATCTGCGTGTCTGCAGGGTCGGTGTAAGTGATCATCCCACAAAGCTTCAGTTCACAGATAGGGTTTTGGTGTGCTGAGGCCTGTGGAGTCACATCTGATGGGGTTTGGGCCTGAGGGATACTGTACAGGAGAGATTACATAAGATTTGAGCAATGCAAATACAGCATATATTTTTCTTTTGTGGTTTTATTCATACAGTACATCAGACTGTCTTTAGAATACTGGCATGATAAAGTTTTGCTTCCGAGCTCCGGATTTTATTGTAACTGTACTCAAAGTATAATTTATGGATGCCCATGTGCTCTAGATACATGATCCCTCAACTTAAAGCCGGAGTGCGGATGACCTGGAAAGGCAAGCTGGGCTTTTTAGATGCCTTATTCCACATTTGCTTGTGTTTAGAGGACATAGAGAGCTGAGAAACAGCGATACTGGCTCCACCATCAAAGGGTGATAAATAAACCTGTTAAACAAGCCTGATAACATCAGCAGAGCTGCTCTCCATCAGACATTAAATGCTCCGTTTAAAAAGCGGCACTGCATTTATGACTAAAGCTTTTGCCCAGGATAAAAGGAAAAGCTTCGGCCAGCTGGCGTCCTGCTCAACATGAGATCTGCTGTGGGTTAGCAGAACAGATGCAAATATAGACAGGAAGAGTGAATGAGAGAGACAGATGAACAGTGAACTTCATCCGAAGTTTTCTTTGCTCTGATTTATCGTGCAAAGCAAGTGCACTTTTCACAAATATGATACATATTAGGGCCTGGATCAGAGGTTTTAAACAAATTTCAGACAATGTATGTGCTTAAGCTTCAGAAAACATTAATTGTCAACCAAAAGGTTTATAAAGTTTATAAAGAAATACTGTAAACAAAAAAAATATTACACACACACACACACACACACACACACACACACACACACACACACACACACACACACACACACACACACACACACACACACACACACACACACACACACACACACACACACACACACACACACACACACACACACTCACCTAAAGGATTATTAGGAACACCTGTTCAATTTCTCATTAATGCAATTATCTAATCAACCAATCACATGGCAGTTGCTTCAATGCATTTAGGGGTGTGGTCCTGGTCAAGACAATCTCCTGAACTCCAAACTGAATGTCAGAATGGGAAAGAAAGGTGATTTAAGCAATTTTGAGCGTGGCATGGTTGTTGGTGCCAGACGGGCCGGTCTGAGTATTTCACAATCTGCTCAGTTACTGGGATTTTCACGCACAACCATTTCTAGGGTTTACAAAGAATGGTGTGAAAAGGGAAAAACATCCAGTATGCGGCAGTCCTGAGGGCGAAAATGCCTTGTTGATGCTAGAGGTCAGAGGAGAATGGGCCGACTGATTCAAGCTGATAGAAGAGCAACTTTGACTGAAATAACCACTCGTTACAACCGAGGTATGCAGCAAAGCATTTGTGAAGCCACAACACGCACAACCTTGAGGTGGATGGGCTACAACAGCAGAAGACCCCACCGGGTACCACTCATCTCCACTACAAATAGGAAAAAGAGGCTACAATTTGCACGAGCTCACCAAAATTGGACAGTTGAAGACTGGAAAAATGTTGCCTGGTCTGATGAGTCTCGATTTCTGTTGAGACATTCAGATGGTAGAGTCAGAATTTGGCGTAAACAGAATGAGAACATGGCTCCATCATGCCTTGTTACCACTGTGCAGGCTGGTGGTGGTGGTGTAATGGTGTGAGGGATGTTTTCTTGGCACACTTTAGGCCCCTTAGTGCCAATTGGGCATCGTTTAAATGCCACGGCCTACCTGAGCATTGTTTCTGACCATGTCCATCCCTTTATGACCACCATGTACCCATCCTCTGATGGCTACTTCCAGCAGGATAATGCACCATGTCACAAAGCTCGAATCATTTCAAATTGGTTTCTTGAACATGACAATGAGTTCACTGTACTAAAATGGCCCCCACAGTCACCAGATCTCAACCCAATAGAGCATCTTTGGGATGTGGTGGAACGGGAGCTGTAAGCCATAATCATCAAAATTATAACACATAAAGTCTTGAAATATCTCACTTTGCATGTAATGAGTCTATATAATATATTAGTTTCACCTGTTAAGTTGAATTCTTGAAATAAATCAACTTTTTGATGATATTCTAATTTTATGACCAGCACCTGTATATATATATATGTTTTTTATTATCTTTTTTTGGCTACTGATACTTAATTAAAATGGGATTATATATTTAAAAGTTTGTCACAACAATGAACTGAACATCCAATTACAACATTGCGTGAATTTAATTGAATTTAATTGTTGGGGTGTTCACAATCCCTGAGGTTATAAATTACTCATATTATGGTCATATTATGAAAATCATAATTTAAGGAACGATACAGACATTTGATGTGTTTAATACTTGTATTAGTAACGTAAACGTATCTAATAAATAACATAATCAAATATATTTGATTGGCATTTTCTTAAAAAAATAAATAAAATAAAAAGTCCTGGGAGACTAAAGTGTAGCATATTCAGGGAGAGTGCCAAATGTGCGTGACAACATGCCACTTTTAAAGTACAAGCACTGCCTAATGGAGAGGAGCTTTAAATATAAACTGAATCCTCATTGTGCAGCTTTCTTTTAACAAGTATTTTAACACGTTGCAAAACTTTTATAGTTTATCTGACAATGCAAAAATGAGAGACAGAACGAGAGAGAGAGAGAGAGAGAGAGAGAGAGAGAGTGAGAGAGAGAGAGAGAGAGAGAGAGAGAGAGAGAGAGAGAGCGTAACCTCTAATTAAAAGTATTAGAAATCTTCTTCCATCAGCATGAGGGGGAATTAATGTGGGGCTGTTGGCACATGAAGTCAATGCTTCAGGCTTCCTCTCTCCAAATAGGCAAACAGGAGGTGCATTGCAGAGAGCCTGTTGCCTTGGTAACAACAACTGAACTGCATGGATTCCAGGCAGAAGCACTTCTGAATTCTCAGGGGTGAATCTAACTACACATTTAAAGATTTAACGTTGACTCAACACAACAACACAGCAGCAAACCCAAGAAACTGAAACTTACATTGTTAGAACTAATCACAAGTTTAACCTTCACCGCATAAGGTAGCCTACCCTACATTACTTCATTGGAATCGAATTACATAAAACAATACATTTTAAATGGTAGCACTCTAAAAATAAATCATTTGTGGAGGACACTGATTTGAAGACACATAACATTTTTCATTTCTGGTGAAACGCGTCAGTCAACAGCACATAATAATTTCTCTGCCTGGATGTTTTAGTAAGGAGTTTCCAGAAGTTTCCACACACCTTATTCTGGGCAGATGGACCCTTTTCCAAAGCCTCTAATACTGTATATCCAGTTCAAAGGCTTCTGTCAGTGACGCGCCCCAACAGCTGATTCATTTTAAGTGCAGGAAACTGTCCTGGGCTGGGTTTCCCGATAACGTTGTCTCTTACCGCGCTACGAAGACTCTTAAGGTATAACTTAACTGAAGGTATACCATTTCTAGGCGTGTTCCCCGAACCATATCTTAGGAAGCTGCTTAAGATACGTGCGACGTTACCCGGTGCTGTCCGTGGCGATGGTGCTGAATTGGTTGATATCGATGGATCGAGAATCAATTATTCTCTCGTGCAGGGGCTGTTTATGTGAGAAAGCGGTGTTCTTTATAAAAGAAGCACTTCAGAAATAGTTGAAATTGCATTTATTAGGACTCATGGGATATTACAAAAAATAATCCAAACTATAACAGCCTATACAGCCTAGCCTACATATTTAAATTGCATCATATATTGCTGCCATAATAACCATTTCAAGATTTTATGTGCTTTCTTCTCTTTCCCATTTTTGTTCACTGAGGTGGAGCTGCGATGAAATATTGTTATTGTAAATACTTTCCAGCATTTCAGTAATAAAAGTGTAGGCTACATCTTACGTACGGTGCTCGGCGGTGATCAAAAAGGATTTAAACAGTGGATTTTGAATCTCTTCTTGTAAACTCAGAGATGTGGATTCAGACGGCAATTAAATTCCCACACGACCTGTTTGTCAAAAAACAGTAGGTAGGCCTACTAATTTGGCCAGGGATTTTTACGCGGGTTGGGTGAGAAAAAAAACACTGATATGGATTCGGACGGCACTAAAATCACCGACTTACCCCTGTAAATGTTTAAAATACCGTACGAGCCCATGAGAAACAATATTAGCGTCCGAATAGGACTTAACTGACAATAGCCTATGCTTTCACTGGCCTTTAAAAGCGCTCTTTAATTGAATTAATAATATTGTAGGCTATAATAATATAATTAAAAATCTAACAACAATCAGTGTAATGACAATTTTATTCTTTGCATGAAAACACTTGAATTAGCCTAATTGAACAATGTCTGGGTGTATTAAAACTTCAGAATTATATTCGTATAGACCTGCAACAGTGATAAGGTAAAGCTAAGAGTGGTCCAGACCAACCTTCCGAACGTATGACTTACAGAAGGTATACTTACCTCGGGAAACACATATTAACGATAAGGTAGCCTACAGCTTAAGGTGTAACTTAAGAACGACGTAGCGTTAAGGAGATTTCGGGAAACCCAGCACTGTTCCCAAAGGAGAGGCAGAGTATCCATCCTTTTGTAAACGAACTGACTGTACTGATTTACTATTACCTAAACGCTCAGATGGAATCTGCAGAATCTTTACGCATTGTCTGCACTGAATCTGGAAGAACATTCTCCAGGATGGATTTAAATGCTAATACTTTACTAAATGGTGGTAGTTACTTTAAAAAGTAAGGTTACTCCCTAAAAACAGTAACTAATTGTGTTATTTTTTATGGAACGCAATGCGTTACGTTACTTTCGCGTTACTTTTTCTCACCTGGGCTGGGCTTGCTTGTTTGTTTTGTTCAATTTTTTTAGCAAATGAACCTCAGGCTGAAGGAAATACAAATTCAAGTGTGTATACAGTAGAGGGCGCAGCTCAAACAAACCTTTCAGCTGTGCTGCCATTCTGAATTGCAGAAGAATAGTTTTTGCTTTTTAGTATGGTTGAATTGGTTCATTGAAGGTCAGCAGCAAAGACAATTGGTTAATAAAGTGAGATTAAATACATAAAGTATACTTGCGTAATTCAACGTTTAATTAGTGCAGGTTTGTGTAATATTCAGAGTTTGCATTTCATTGTTTTTTTACTTTGAGGAATACTGAATCTGTTTTTGTGCTGGTGAGATGAGTAAATGCATGTTCACATTTAGTCTAGAACTACAATATCCATCATGTTCACACAGCGCACAAAACGCCTCTGCACTTACTCCTGATTTCTCTCATCATGGAGACAGGAGAGCTGTTTGTCAATACATGGGAAAACAAAGTAACTTGAGTAACCTATTTGGAAAAGTAACACAGATATTCATAATTTAAAAGTAATGCGTTACTTTACTAGTTACTTGAAAAAAGTAATCTGATTGCGTAACTCATGTTACTTGTAATGCGTTACCCCCAAAACTGAGTAAGAGTAGTAGAAAATACTTGGCTACTAAAAGCATAATTAATTAGACAAATTACACAAAATATGAAATAAAATAATAACATTCCCTGGAAGTTTAACGGTCGCAACTAACAGGGCTGCTAATTTAGTACAATTCTGCGAAGATACAGTGGGTGATTGTTTCAAATGGGCCTAGATATTGATTAAAGTGAGATCTTAGTTGGATGTCTGATAAAGTGATGCCTGTTTACATTCATAAGCACTCAAAGCTAAAAGGACACAGCATTATTAGTGCAAAATCATTTATTGCAAGTTCTTACACAACTTTCTGGAATTGGAAAGTTCAAACTACACATTCATATTACAGAAATGATTATTAACATTTTCTTCAAGGTTTTTGAAAACTGGAGCATCTGTATTTTCTATCACTCCAAGATCGCTCTGAGCGATTTTCTTTCTTTCACCAGCAAACAGCAGAACAGAATGTGACCCCTGTGGGCTTGAGCTGACAAACAGTTTTTGCAGCTATAAGGGTAAAATACAGCAGCCCTCCTATGATTTACCCCTCCCTCTCTCACGTCTCTGTGTGAAAAAGATGATTTATGCCAGGTTTTTTTGTCTCCCAGCACTCTACTCTGAATAATACAATGTGGACAGGTTTGTCTTTCTCGGAGATATGATCTTGGTTTTCAGAGGCCAAGTTATGGATATATATGTCCTGCGAAAAGGTAGAAAGAAGGAAATTATGAGTCAGGTCGCCATGATTATGAGAGATTCTCTGTCATCTTACGAAAGTGTGCCGGCGGTGGCCGATTGGTTACCTTTACGAGTTGAATGATAAATTGGAAGAAGATCGGCAACTTCATCTTGTAAATATAAAAAAACTAAAAAAAACTTTGTTTTTTACAAAACTGATTTGGTAACATTTTACAATCAGGTGTCATTTTTCAACATTAAGTAACTACATTAGGCTACTTACCAAGAACTATCAATGAATAATAAGTACTGTATACAACATGTATTAGTATTTACTAAATCATTTTTAAATGTTGTATTTGTTCTAAACAACTGTGTTTTATTAACTAACATTGACAAAGATTATTAAATCTTGTAAAAAAAAAAAGACATTGCTTGTTAGTTCATTTAAGTTGATACATTAACAAATGTTAATAAATTATATCTTATTGTAATATTATTTTCTTATCTTATTTTATATCAAAATGTCTGACATTTTGTTTAATTTAAGTTTAGGGTCTTTCTTGCAATTTTTTTGTTCACATACTCATTTAACTACATTGAGGTCACCAGGATTCAAGTACTTTCACACTGAAACCAAGAGTTGATTTCTTGATTTAAAGGCTGTTTAAACACAGCTGTGCATATAAAGCAACACTGGGGTCATGAGATCTACAGTGATAAGGTAGCAAAAGTGTGAAGACTGTCTCTGTAAGCAGGTTGCCCGAGGGTTCTCACAGCCGTCTTGTCTGAAACTGCCTCAGAATTATGAGATCATTGCAACATCTGCCGGTTAGAGGGACTGACGCTGATGGACGGCCAGGTGTGTGTGTACATAATGTACACACAAGCTCACTGCACAACGATGACAAATGAAAGCGGAAATGAAATGCAGTTTGTGTCACGAGATACCTAAATAGCAGTCTCAATATATTTACTCACTCTGAGTGAGTCAGATTGAGCCATAGATACATTAATTACAGGAGGAGAGTCTCTTCAACCTCTTCTGTTCCACTCAAGTTCATGACACACATACACTGTAAAAAAAAAAAACGTAAAAAAACGGTAATTTTCTGGCAGCTGGGGCGCCAGAAAATTCCTGTTAAAAAACGGAAAAATACTGTAAAAAAATGGTCTTTCTTCCCGTTGTTTTTACGGAAAAAAACTGTATATTTAACATTGGATTTCGGTAATATGATATAATGTTAATTTACCGTCCTATTGAAGTATTAATATCTGTTTTTTACACTGATAACCACCAATCACAGCAGTGATGAGAGTCACATGATCAATCAAAGCTCAACATAAGCAGTTCTTCCACAAGAGAGTTAATACTAATATATATAGAAGCTGCACAGTGTGATTCACACAAACATTAAACACCATCATGGTAACACATGAAATTTTAAAAATGCAATAAACATTAATTTAACAACATTAAATGTAACATAAACCCCTAATGTACATAACTGATTAGAAAAAACGAAGAAAACTATGAAGAAACAAACATAGTTATTTCAACAAAAATACATCAAATGTGAAGTGTCACAGGGAATTGTGGGAATGTCAATTTACGTTTTTTCACTGTAAATGATACAATGAGTTGTTTTTTCACTTTCAAAAACTGTAAATTTAACGGTATGTTACAGTAAAATTACATTAAATGTACCGTTAGATCTATCACAGTTATTTACCGTATATAGTACGGAAACTTTCTGTTAACCAATTAACAGTTTTTCACTGTAGCATTTTTACAGTCTTTTACCGTTAAAATTACGATAATTTTTTACAGTGTATGTATATTATGTTAACATAATTCTGTTTATGCAAAAATATTCTATCATTTATGCATTTGGCATCCAAAGTCACTTGCAATGAATTTAAGTACCATTAAAAAGTTTGTGGTTGGTAAGCTTTTTAAAAATGTTTTCGAAAGTCTCTTCTGCGCACCAAGGCTGCATTTATTTGATCAAAAATATAGTAACTAGACTGTGTCACGATAAATAATGGAGGATACAAGATGCAAGTAACAACAGTTTATTGATAGAGAAAGTGAGAAATAATATCCAAAACAGTCTGGTGCAGGAAGACAGTCCAATGGAATGGCGCAGGAACGTTGACAGGCAACCCGATCAGCGGTGGCAGAAGTGAAGTGAGAAATCCATGAATCCAGGCACGAAGCAATGGAACTCCAGACGAGAATAATCCCAGGCAGAAATGCAGAAACTCGGGAACTAGAATCCAACACAGGCAAGGGCAGCAAGGAAAACAGGAAGCAGGACAGGACACGACACCGGGAATTCTCACAACGATCTGACAACACAAGACACCAGGCAATGAACATATATAAGTGCGACTGATAGGTATCAACTGGCGCTGCTGCTAATTACGGTGATTAGCAATCACCCTCACACACACACACACACACTAACGTACGGGAGGAAAGAGAGACAGTGAATTCATAAACCGTGACAGTACCCCTCCCCCTATAGGAGCGCCTCCTGGCACTCCCAGACAAACTTACCTGTTGATTGTAATCATCGATAAGGGAGTGATCCAGAATGTCTCTAGCAGGTACCCAACTTCTCTCCTCTGGACCGTAACCATCCCAGTCCACCAGATTAATGTGTGAATGAAACACGGGTTTTAATTTAGAAACAGGAACGACAGAATGAATTCTCCTGTACACAGGAGAGAGTTTGAGTCGGACTGCCACCGGACTAAGGACTTTGGTGACAGGGAACGGGCAGATGAATTTGGGAGCTAGCTTGTTAGAAACGGAGCGGAGCAGAATGTTCTTGGTAGAAAGCCACACCTTTTGACCTACGACGTACACGGGAGGCTTCGACCGGTGGCGATCGGCCTTGGCCTTGGTGAATGCCCCCACCTGGAGAAGAGTCTCACAGGCTCTGTTCCATGTGTGGCGACACCTCTGGATGAAGGGGTGGGCGGAGGGAACTGCGACTTCGGATTCCAGACCTGGAAAAATTGGTGGCTGGTAACCTAAGCTACACTCAAACAGAGAGAGGCCAGTAGATGACACTGGTAACGAGTTATGAGCGTTCTCAACCATTGAGAGTAGCTGATATTGGTTGTCTCTCTCGGTTTGCCCATTGCTTTGGGGATGAAACCCTGAAGACAGACTGACACTCACTCCCAGTAATTTACAAAACTCTTGCCAAAATTTGGACACAAACTGGGGCCCCCTGTTGGAAACCATGTCCATCGGAAGGCCATGCAAGCGGAAGACGTGATCAACAACAGTCACCGCTGTCTCCTTGGCAGACGGTAATTTGGGCAAGGGAATAAAATGAGCCGCCTTCGAGAACCGGTCCACTACGGTCAAAACGACCGTCTCTCTGTTACCAATGTCATAGTTACGTTCGGCAGGTGATAAACAATGGGACAAAACTGCGCATGGATGCATCTTGTCGACTGTGGAAAAGCGTTGGTAAAAAAACGCACCTACCCCCACCTCTGACGCATCGACCTCCACCACGAACTGACGTGAAGGATCAGGGGCTATCAGGATGGGAGCCGAAACAAAGTGGCTCTTCAGTTTGGCAAATACAGCTTCGGCTGTATCGGACCACCTGAACGTCATTCTGGGGGAGGTCAAGGCAGTCAGAGGAGTGGCTAGTTGGCTGAAGTTGCGAATAAAACCCCAGAAACCTCTGTAGGGCCTTACGGGAATCTGGACTTGGCCAATCTACCACAGCCTTAACCATGTCAGGATCCATGCGCACTCCCTCAAACGAGATGATGTAACCTAGGAAAGGAACAGACTATGCATGAAAAGCGCATTTCTCCGCCTTGACAAATAGCCCATTCTCTAGCAACCTCTGAAGCACTCGTCTGACGTGCTGAACGTGTTCCTGGAGAGAAGATGAAAGAATCAATATGTCATCCAGGTAGACATATATGAACTGGTCTACCATATCTCTCAGCACGTCATTGACAAGTGCCTGGAAAACCGCTGGGGAGTTGGACAGCCCGAAAGGCATGTTAAACGCGGTTTTCCACTCATCCCCCTTCCTTGTACGGACCAAATGATAAGCATTGCGTAAATCCAATTTTGTGAAGACAGATGCTTCCTGCAACCGCTCGAAAGCTGAAGACATCAACGGCAAAGGGTAAGTATTCTTTACCGTGATGTTGTTCAACCCCCGGTAATCAATACACAGTCGCAGAGAACCATCCTTCTTCCCCACAAAAAAGAACCCCGCCCCCGCTGGAGAAGAGGAAGGACGGTTGAACCCCGTTGCTAGAGAATCAGAAATATATTTTTCCATGGCCTCCCTTTCTGGAGCAGAAAGCGAGTTTAACTTGCCCTTAGGCGGAGACTTACCTGGCAGTAAATCTATAGCACAGTCATAGGGACGATGCGGTGGAAGAGAAGCATCACGGGACTTACTGAACACTTCCTTCAGGTCGAGGTACTCAACGGGCACGTTTAACAAATTCACTGCCTCCTTCTGAAACACAGAACCATACACAGACGAACAAGCAGACACTAGACAAGAAGCATAACATTGATTACTCCAGGTGGAAATGAAACTCTGGTCCCAGTCAACCCTGGGATTGTGCTTCACCAGCCATGGGTGACCGAGAACTATGGGTGCTAAGGGAGAGTCCATGAGAAGAAATGACAGCGTTTCTGTGTGGTTTCCTGATGTGATAAGTGTGATAGGCTCGGTGGTGAGAGAAATGTTAGGAAGTTCTTGTCCGTTGAGAGCGTTGACAGAAATCTTGTGAGTAAGTGATGTGATGGGAATCTGAAACTTGTGAGCAAAAGTCAGATCCATAAAATTATCTTCTGCTCCTGAGTCCAGTTAGGCTTGACAGTTGTGAAATCAGGTTGCCCATCTCAGTCTTACTGGGAGGAGAGTAGATGATGAGGTCTTCTCAGCAGAGATCCCACCCGATAGTAGCCTCATCTTCGATCTTTTACCGGAAAATGTTTTATAGGAAATGGCCCGCTCCTCCACAATAGAGGCAAAGTCCCTTGGACCTCCGCCTCTCTCTCTACTCCCGGGAAAGCCGAGCTCTACCCACCTGCAAGGGCTCATGATCGAAAACGGGGCTGACCGTGTCCCCGCCGCTGGCTTGTGGACCTTCGACGACTCCAAGTAGTCTGATTAGACGTGTATGTCTAATCGAGCATCCAGCCCATGCAGGAACATGTCCCACTGTGCCTCCTCGTTCCAATGGCACTCTGCGGCCAGCGTGCGGAACTCGATGCTGGAGGTCGGCGAGTAGCCTGGCTGTCTCTCTACCCGCCACCACACGGTCGAAGACTCTTCTCATCTCTTCGGAGAGTGCCTGGAATGAGGCGAAGCACAGATCTTGGATCTCCCAAACTGCCGTTCCCCAGAGAGCCGCTCGTCCAGTAAGCAGGGTCAAGACAAAGCCACTTTAGACTGTTCGCTGTTAAAAGTCAGCGGTTGCAGAGAAAAATACATTGAGCACTTTGTTAAGTATGCTCTGCAATAATTAGGTTCTCCTGAATAATTCTCCGGGGCAGGTAAACGTGGCTCTGGCTGACAATTTGGCTCCGGGGAGGTGGGCTGAACGGGTGGTGTGGGTGGCGCAGCGGGACTCTTCAGTTGTTGGGTGAGCTCGGACACCTGCGCCACCAGAGCTTGTGCAGCATGACCCGTGTTCGAAATATGTTCTTCCTGTTGATCCATGCATGCAATACTTCTTGACACAACACGACACCGGGAATTCTAACAACGATCTGACAACACAAGACACCAGGCAATGAACATATATAGGCGCGGATGTTAGGTATCAACTGGCGCTGCTGTTAATTAAGGTGATTAGCAATCACCCTCACACACACACACACACACACACACACTAACGTACAGGAGGAAAGAGAGACAGTGAATTCATGATCTGTGACAGACTGTGAAAAATTATTACAATTTTAAATAACTATTTTCTATTTTAATATATTTAAAAATGTCATTTATTCCTGTCATGACAATGCTGAATTTCTCTTCAGTGCCACATGATCCTTCAGAAATCATTCAAATTTTTCTGATTTGCTGCTAAACCAACACTTATCATTATTATGTGCTGCTTAATATTTTTTGTGGAAAGCATGATGCATTTTTTAGGATTTTGGGAAACAAACAGCATTTATTTGAACTTGACAGACACTTTCGATCAGTTTAATGCATCTTTGCAGAATAAAAGTATTAATTTCTTTCAATAAAATAAATATGTATGACGATATATTGTAACATTGTAATGTAAAGTGCGACCTCCATTGCACACGTTTTTGCCTCATTTCCTGTGTCCAGGGATTTGAGACCTTCAGGCCGTTTCCAGAGCTTAGATCTGCTGATGAGGGATAAGCCTTCAGCCTCTCAGATCACTCACACTGGAGGACACAGATGAAGGATGGGAATCTCCATATTTTCCGATGACCTGCCTGCTTTTGCCTCTCAGCACTGAGCACAGCTGTTCCTTTCATTGACATTTATTGAATGGCTGGCTTGAGGCTTCAGGGGTTAATTAAACCTATTTTTGTTACTAACACTCACACGATGTTCTAATATCTCACGATCTATACTCTGTCCAGTCAGTTACTGCTTTGAGCCGGAATCATTGGTCTTCCTTCCAGATGGGATGGGCGGCAGGACTGGTTTAACATTGGCACCTGGCCGGCCCGGGGAGGAAGGGAGTGTTGGAGAGACACGTTCAGAGACTGAGCGAGGAGCGTCAGGGGTCAGACCTGAGTCCATGTGACCTGCGAGAGATCAAACAGACATCCATTAGTCACATAAACTGACAATCTAAAGTGATTGCATGAGTAGTCATAGGAATTTAAACAAATTACACTTATACAATATCTATGCGAACACCTTCTAAAATGAAACAAATATTATGGACCTGTTCAAACAGAACGCAGAGATGCAGGTCAGTAGAAAAGAAAGAAGTGCAAGGTCTAGAGATATGTTTTTTAAAAGTTGAACTTCTTTTAACTTGAGCGCAGAGTATTTACATTGTAGTTTCATGCGCGAGACGCTGCAAAAGATGCAAGATGTGAGCTGTTAAAGACGTCTGTCTAGCCCATGTTCATATTGAAAGACAATGGGATGGACGCATTCTGTGTGAACAGCCTCTATGTATGTTCATCTTTAGGGATGTACAAACTAAATAATAAAATGTATAAAGAATGAGCACAGAAAGGAACATGAGCTCTTGACCTCTAAGAGAGTCCCGGTCCTGCCCCAACATAGATATATCCAAAGGCTCTATGTTGGGCCCTGACCCAGTGTCTGATCCCCGGGCCGGGCTCTCAGCTGAGAGCGCCCCTGCTGAGCTCCTCATGGACAGGCCAGAACTGGCACGAGATTCCTCAGAACTGAGACAGAGGAGATGGAGAGAGAGAGAGAGATTAAGAAAGGTAAAGACAGAGTTACAACATAAAAACAGTTTGCTGTATACTATAGGTCAGTGATTGGCGTTTTACTTTTTGTCAATTCCATACTTCACTCCCCCACCACAATAATGTAATGTCTTTAATGACCTTCATTTAATGTCTTTTCTCAAAATACTGATATATTAATATATTAATTTGGATAAATTAATCAACATATCATATTACCAATCAAATGTTTGGGGTCGGTAAGACTTTTAATGTTTTTGAAAGAGGTCTCTTATGCTCACCAAGGCTGAAAATAAATAAATACAGTATATACATATATGTATTTATATACAGTACTGTGCAAAAGTCTAAGGCATGTTAGTATGTTAATAATGTTAATAATTATGTTAATGTCATGTAAAATCATGTTAATAATTAATTTCTTAAAGTGCAAAAAAAACCGGAAAAAAAAACCGTACTGACCCAAACATTTTATTGGGAGTGCGATTAATTTGACTGACAGCCCAACTTTTAAGGTCTCCTTATGCAGCAATCCTCAGTTCGATTTGAAACTAAATCCAAATAGCAACAACAATATGGAAATCTTTCATTCTCTATAGGATTGAGTTAAAAAAAAAAACACTCGGGCACACACACAAGCGCTGAATAAATAAATATCTCAAGACACCCATTAAAAACAGGTTTTAAGAAGTTTTGATTAATATAGAGTTGGCAATGGTCCCCTCACAGATCTCCCAAGATTATCCAGGCTGCATTTTCAATTGACTTCATAAAGACAACAGTAAAATTCATAACTAGATTGCGAAGTAACAAACTCCACTTGCATATTGCTTTTCCCTGGTGGAGGAGAAACAAAAAGTCACTGGTTAACACAATTTGGAGTAGCACATTAGTTTTGTCCTTTTTTTCCTTCAAGCTAATAAGCAAACGCCAGTGCACCACGCAGACCGGGCGGCTCTGTAAGTCTCCCAGGATTCCTCTTAATGAGCTAAATTACAGTGTATTTAAATATCTTGGGGACATGCATATTTCACAGGAGTAGTCTTATATTTCCTCGCCTGGTTAGAGTCCCCGAGCTCACACACGGGAGAGGAAAAAGCACCGATAGTCATAAATCTGCATTTACGTGCTCCAACACATACATCTTCCAGATGGCTTGCGGCATGTCAGGTACCTGAATGCTTTAACTTTGAGCTGGGGGTGAAAACTTTGATATTTGAGCCTGAATGTGTGTAAAATGGAGATGGAGGTTATAAACATAAAGGGAGAGGCTACAAGATAAAACACGTCCTGGGAAATGATGTACACAAGGAGAGGACTTTGGGGAAAGGTTAATTGTCTTGCCACGCTCAGGTCAGAGACCAGAGGTGAAAATGTGAAGGTGTGTGTGACATACCTGCTGTCCTCATCGGGGTCATGACCGCCGAGGCCAACAGGACGCACTGAGGAGGAAGAGGGGCCTGGTTGAGGCAGGGAGTGAGAGGCTAATGATGATGGAGCTGTTGGTGCACTCCTGTGACACACACATAAACACACATCCAGTGTCAATTAAACACTGTTTACACACACCAGCCTCTGACTGTGGTGGTGCTTTGTGCAGAGGAGACAAAAAAAATAGCATTTTATACAACCACAATAGCTTGTTACAAATCCAGACCATTTAATTGTAGCCATGTAAAACTAAAAACAGTATATAAAAACGAAATACAGTATTGAATTATCAATAAAACATCATTAAAATATCACCCAAAAAGATTCAGCTAATTAAAAATCTACTATTTCAACCAACACTATTATTCGAAAGTTTGGGTTCAAAACGATGTTTTAATTTTTTTTATATTTAAAAGTTGTATTTGATTAAAAACTACAGTAAAAACAGAAATATTATGAAATATAATTACCATTTTCTATTTTAATATAATTTATCATGTACTTTATCCCTGTGATGGGAAAGCTGAATTTCAGCAGCCATTATTCCATTCTTTAGTGTCACATGATCCTTCAGAAATCATTCTAATGTGCTGATTTGGTGCTTAAAAAACATTTCTTATTATTATTATCAATGTTGAAAACAGTTGTGCTGCTTAATATTTTTGTGGAAACTGATTCTTTAATAAACAGACATTTTAAAAAAAAGGCATTTATTTAAAACAGAAACGTTTTTAACAGTATAAATGCCTTCACTGTCACTTTTGATCAATTTATTGCATCGTTGCTGAATAAAAGTAATAATTTCTTTCACAAATCTTACTGACCCCAAACTTTTGCACAGTAGTATAAATTATAGTTCTGTTTATATGAGCTTATTCAAATGTGGCATGTTGCTTGCATTTGTGCATGCAGTTTAATTATGTGTTGCATCATAAACTTTGCCACATGCTAACACTAAACTCTATTGGAATCATTATTTGTGTGGTGTGCAGAGTTGTTCCTTATCAAAAAATATTCCAAACAGTCACTTTTGAGGTTCTAGTTGAGTTAGCATGATGTCTTTGGAGGTAGCTACCTCTGCAGACAGCAAGGCAGCTCAATACATTTTGGATTGAGCCAATGTTTTGGGGATGATGTTCTATCTCATCGGTCACAGTCTTTGAGTAATGTACAGTGTTATGTTACCTCTGAAACAGCTCGGCGTAAGCACCAAGACTCTTCCCACTCAAAGCTTCCCGAATCAGCTGCTGCCGTCTGTGATTGGAAGCCATTTCCTTCAAAATTCACAGAAATATATTTTGCTCACTTAAGTGTTCTGCTATTCCCAGCCATGATAGCTTCTGTGGATTATATCAAACCAATAATTATGTAATATAAACAGAATCAATAACACTGGACATGCTCTCACTCACTGCAGGGGACTGCTGAGGGGTCATCTTGGCCTGGATTTTGTTCTGGTAGTTTCTGCTGTAGGAGTCCATTAGGTCAGTGTCCTTTGTCGTGTTGGCTGCCAGTAACTCACCAGTTGCGTCTAGGACAGCATTATGGTTAGGGCACTCAGCCATCGTGAACAGATGTCTGCTGTGGCTGCAGCAGTGAAGTGCCACAGCCTCACACTGAGTACAACTATTTACAGCTATTTCCTTTATAATCCTGGCGAAGCACCTCGCAGACAAAACTGACTTTATGTAAAGACCCCATGAAACCAAATTAAGAGTTTTGTGGCCTTTAGTCCATGTCTGTTATTTTTGTAACACTTTGCAATACGGGTGCACTAACATGCATTAATTCATCTACTGTATGTCTCATTAAGTTAATGTATGACTCATGAAGAACTAAACCATTCATTAATGAGTGTCGATTAATAGAGTAAGTCATATATGAATTGCTATTAAATACATTTGTCATCACCATGGATTAATTCCCTATCAACATCTAGTATTAACTAAGTGTAAATACATGTCTTAGTCATGGATTTCAACTTCCAGCAGTCTGTTTTAATGAATCTTTAGTTAATTATCTGCAGAACTATCATTATGTTATGACTTTACTTGTAGAGGCACATGACCAGTGTTGGGTGTAATGCATTACTAAGTAATTCATTACTGTAATTTAACTACTTTTCCCTTGAAAAAGTAAAGTAAGGGATTACTCTTAATTTAATTTAATTACAGTTACTTCTGATGTAATTGTATTAAATACTGTATAGACTATAAAACTATTTTATATAAAACAATAGTGGATTTAACATCAAAATCTAACATCTAATGTTAAAATCCATGTTTTTAATGTACATTTTTTAATTCTCTTCCAACTGTGAAATATCGACATTGGAAAGAAAAAATAGTGCTTGTCAAGTGATTTCACTGTGTCTTTAATTGTATGGCAAAGTTGGACTGTGATAGCTCACTTGTGGAGGTGTTGTCAGGTGTTACTGAGCTGCTGTCATCTCCTCCTACCTGCTCCTCTAGACCCAGGTACTCTTTCACCAGCTGTTTTAGTGTCTGGTAGGCCTCAGCACGATCATCTGATGAGCATAATAGAGTGGTGCAGGGGCCAAACCCGGAAACGAGTTAGCATTTTTAGCACTTCCGGTTCCATCATCCTGAAGTCAATTGTGTTTTTTGATTGAGTTTTTGGTTAAATGCTTGAAATAAGGTCTGTGAACACAAGACATCTCAAGATATTTTATTCTACGATATGAAATACATCAGTAATACCCTCTTGTGATAATTTTTTAAAAGCTTTTACTTGTCTTGTAAAAGGTTGCAAAACAAGTGGCTAAATAGGACTAGAGGTTGTTTTTGACATTAAATGTCATCAGCCGTACAGGTGAACTCAACTACTCACTAGTCCGCTTTCACAGCCTCGTTGTGCTTATAATTGCGCTCTTGAAAACTATTATAACTCGAACTTTCAGGGAAAATGTTTTCAAACAAAAGCTGAAATAATTTTTGGAAGCGTAGACACTGTAGTGTAGTTTTTTTATCGCCTACGTTTAGCTTTTGACTTCTGCTGATTATATTTACGCTTCAAAATTCATGAAAGTTGTGTTCACAAAATGTGTAAGAATCAAAAGCTTTTCTTAGTCACAGACCTTATTTTCTGCAATAATCCAAAAGCCAATGGAAAAATCCTATTGTTTTTTTTATCGAGGGAACCAGGGTGATGCTAACGTCTGGGTTGGCTAACAAAAACACGTCATATCTGCACCACTTGATAGAAGAGAGCAATCGAGTTTCCATAAAAACTTGAATGAATCTTTGAAAATGTCTTGCTAAGGCAGTTTTGCTTAATTGTCACTTTCTTACAATTCACAAAGGGAAATAAAAATTATATTCCTATAGACAGACACAGCGTAACTAACCTATATGGGTTAATACAATTTTGTTACCACAAGGGATGATGTTATCAAAGAAGCCAGGCTTTTCTCTGTTGATCTTGGCATACAAATCAATGCGAGACACAGCTGTTTCCATCTGAGCGTTGCTGTAGAATCCTCTTGCTTTCAGAAAGCAGACGTAATTATCAACAACAGTGGGGATCAGCAAGACGTAACGGGGCTCAAAACATGAGTTCTTCAAGCTATACACTCCCTGGTGTTGGAACAAACACACGAAACGTCTGGTATAATTAACTACTGTGGCATCTGACCCAATTTTGTGCTTGGTCAATGAATGTTAACTTGGTGGAACATGTTTTCTTGATGCCATACCTCTAGTTCCATATGCACACAGCAGGCCAGACCTTCACGAGCCACATGCTCAATAGACTCCCGAGACAGGCCATACCAATGTCCTCCATATTGCATCGTCTGGACAAACTGACCCTGACAGTAGGAGAATAAAACCGAAAAAGACACTGTAATTGGAACATGACTGTCATAGAACTCAAATGAATCTCTGAATGGGCGTCAGCATGGATGTTCAGCACAGATTCACTGCAGAATGACCTGAACTCTTGACCTTTGGGCTGCAAGGGAACATCGTTCTTCCCACACAGACAAACCTCTGACCCCAGTGTCCAACTGCACCTGGGTCCATTTACCAGCAGCAACGCTGTAGTCAAGCTTTTACTCGCAGAAAGCAATTCTCAAACACATGTTTCTACGTCTCTGGTCAAGGTGGCTTTAAAACATCAGTACAAAAACCAACCATGCTCTAATCCTACTCTCATTTTGCTTTAACAGGCCCAGAGAGAAGCACTAAGCAGGAGCGTTTGCGTCTGCAGAATGCCGACTCACATCTGTGTTTGTATGATATAGGTAGGAGAGGCAAGTCTGTAAAACTCAGTCTCTTCTTCCTCTGTGCTGCCGGCATAAGGTTATAATCGCACATCAAAAAGGCTTCCTTCCAGCCTCTATCAATCAATAGCACTGGACTTATATAGCAACACTTCAGAGCTAAACGAGATAGTGGCGGCACACACTAGGTGTGCACTCTCTCAGAAGCACCCGAGGGGCCTGGGGAAAGAGAGAATCTAGGGTGAATTCTTTCCCCTCTTCACATTTTTGGCATGTCATTGCTTTATAGACCAATATGGCCTCTGGGAGTCTGTTTCTGCAGATGAATGGGCATGAAAACTGTAACACAATGGTCCACAGTTATGAGTAAAATTGTGCAAAAGCAGATCAGAATATGATAAAAGTCTGGCTGTCTGACTGAAGACTTTACCATTTGAATCATGTTCTGAAATTCTTCGTCTGTGACAAAGTGATAGTCTGAGCCATCCTCTTCCCCATAATAGGGCCCCCTGGTGGTGTGGCAGGCTCTACAACAAACAAATCGATTAAAGAAACTAGAATCATTCATTCTTTCCAGGTATAACTATTCATGTCATCTTAAAAAAAAGTCATGTATTTTTTCATATCACAATATATACGCAGAAAAACTAAATGTTGCAATGTCAATTTTTCCAAATATTGTGCAGCTCTAAGATAAACACAATTACATCACATTATACAGTCGAATAAAATACAGATTCATATTTTATTAGTTCGAAAAATCATATTTTAGTGGCTTTAATAATGCACTCTAAACTGACACTTACCCATAAGAAAAATAGTCTCTGAATTCCTGGCACAGCTTATGGGCAAGTTCCCTCTTCCCACAGGCCTGCGGGCCAGTTAGGACCAGCATGGGGTACGGAGCATCCAGACTGGGGAGAGTACTTGTGGAATAACATGCAAAAATGCATATTAGCTTAATGCTGTTGTGGTGAACCATGCTATTGAACTTCCTGTGAGTTCAACCATGTAGTTTATAACCCAACTGCGTGGCTTCAAATAGCCTCACTACATAGCTCCAGATTCATTTTAGTTCAGATCAGAGCTCTGTGAGTAGTTTGAAGGGCTTTCTGCTTGAGGGAAGTGGCCTATGTGGACTAGACAGGCCCATAAAATGAAGAGGAAAGCGGATCGAAAAGTCGCACCTGTCAAAAATAACCTGCGGTTGCATGAGCTGGTACATCAAGTGGGTCATGTGATCTCTGGCTGCGATCACCTCCAGAGGAGGGTCGTACTTGTTCACAGCAGACACCTGAAAATGAAAGACAACAGCAATGTGACGCACTATTCAACCTTGCCATAATCGTTCAAATACATGCTTTATTTTACAACAAACTTTCAGAGCTTTCAAGTTACTTTCTAGTTTTTTTCTGTTCATTTCAGATCCTTGAACCCAGATCCTTGACTCCAACCAGCAAGCATATGCTATTCAATGTTTTTTTTTTTTTGCAACAATAGGCTTCCTCCTCAAAGCCATAAACAGCACTTCACTTTTTAGAAACTAATCATCGTTATCTTTTTTTTTTTTTTTTAACTAGATCACCTTCTCCTCTGCAGTTACAGTGTGTTGGTCCAGAAGTATGAGGTGCTGGAGGAGGAAGATCACAGCCAGTCTATAGTCATCTTGGTTCTGCAAGAAATGGCTTTGAGTATAAGGTAATTATGATTTAGGACCATTGTTACCTATGCTGTGGAGTTGAGATGTTTATGGTGGCCTTACCTGCACTGGGTTTCTCAGGAGATTCATTTCTCTCAACAAAATCAGGTCATGCAAATGTGCAGCCTCCTTTATCTCACTGATCTGATATACAAGGAACAAAAAACAAGTTGTGAGTAATATGTTGAGTGAAACAAGCTGGGGCTGTACCTTTTCAAAAGGTACACTTTTGTACATTATTTACCCCTAATATTAGTGCCACATATACACTTGAAGAAAAATATGTGCAAAGATTGTACAACTTTCTAGATCTAAAAGATGTATATTAGTACCTTTGAGTAGTAACATGTACCCTTAAAGTACTACTATGAATCTTTTAGGAGTAGATAAGGCACAAAGTTGTCCCTTTAAGGGTAATGCCCCATTGACAAGCTGTTGTTAAAGGGATACTCCACTTTTTTTGGAAATAGGCTCATTTTACAACTCCCCCAGAGTTAAACAGTTGAGTTTTACAGTTTTCGAATCCATTCAACCGATCTCCGGGTCTGGGGGGTCCCACTTTTAGCATAGCTTAGCATAATGAATTGAACCGGACAAGACCATTAGCATCTCTCTCAAAAAAATGAACAAAGAGTTTCGATACTCTCATTCCTGCGTAATAATCAAGAAACTTTGCTGCAGTACCATGGGTGAAGCAGGCGTAATGATATGACGCAGCACCTGATAATAGTCCCCAGCTCAGTAGCCTATTATCAGGCGGCATGTGCTGCGTCATATCATTACGCCTGCTTCACCCATGGTACTGCAGCAAAGTTTCTTGATTATTACGCAGGAATGAGAGTATAGTTCCTAGCCATATCAGCCTAGAAAATCGCAACTTTACATTTTCCGTCGGTCTTAGTACACGATGTAACTACAGAAGAGTCAAGTTTTAAATAGGAAAAATATGGAAGCTCTTTGTTCATTTTTTTGAGAGAGATGCTAATGGTCTTGTCCGGTTCAATTCATTATGCTAAGCTATGCTAAAAGTGGGTTTTTTTTTTAAAGTAACATTTTTGCACATTTATTTTCTGACAGATTTTTTGTTGCAATTCTCACATTTTAGACTTCCTAACCATTTTCACTTGGTCAGACTGGTTCCTTTTGGTTGGTTAAGTTCTGAGGTATAACATTAGAGTAATTTGCATAATATAATATGACAGGAATGTGACAGCTCCTTTACCAGATTGCTCTCAAGGTTGACAGTTCCCAGGAGATGGATGTTCTGGAGACCCGAGAGGCTTTGAATCCGGTTACAGGACAAATCCAGAACTTGGAGGTTGCGGAGGGTCTGGAGATTCTCAATCTTGTGTATCACATTCGCCCTCTTAAAACACACACATATACAATTATCATTTCAATATCGCAAAGAACAGTAACTAAAATGATCTGCACGGTCATGTGCTATTTCTGTATGGCTGTGACTGTGTGATTGACAGGTGAGCTCAGTTAATTCAAGGCTGATGGGTGAGGACTGACAGGTGAACATCTGGTAAGATGTAGCGAGTGCATATCAATGAACGAGAGACTTTCCGTACACCTAACGCCCGTCTCACCTCCCTTTTCCTAGCCTTCGTATTAGGTTCGTGTATGGTTAGAATTTCAGTACACATTACCAAAAATCACACTATGACAAACGACAAAACATCTGGTAAAACCAGCAAAACTTTAACCGTATTTCAATATTACGGACAACTCAAAAATGGAAATGGGTCAAATTGACCCGCAACATAATACGAGGGCCAGAAAGATTCCAGCTTCCAAAGCCCTGGCCTTACAATACCCCCATGCCTGGCACCGAACAGCAGGAGACTGACCATGAGGGGCTCTGGAAGCTCCAGATCCAAAGTGTGATGGGTGTAAGAGGAACAGGCTGACAGGCGCACGCTGTTCAGGGTCTCAGAGCAACAGGGGGGCGGCCAGGTTCAACGCGTGGGAGGGTGTGTACGAGCGAGTCTTTTTTTTTGAACGGGGTCCAGGCTCTCTCACGCCAGCAGCTTGGCCTCATGGGGACATGGACACCAAAGGACGCGGCGCTGCTGACGATGAAGAATCTCTTTGATAAAGGACAGCATAAACATCCTTCAGCTGAGTGGCAAAGGTCTGGTGGCACGCTGGCCTGCCATATGGTGGGCTTCAACACCAGGCTTTGTTTTATTTTCTGAAAAGGCTGGAGCTTAATCATGCATACTGTCTGAAAAACACACAGTTAGGGGATGGTTCCGGGAAAAAACAGTAACTGTCAACGATATCAAAATGGTAGAAGGACGTGCCAAAACAAGAGGCTGTAGTGTTGCCCACACCATCACAGACAGCAAGCATGGCAACCTTTCTAAAAGTGTTGACACGACAACATAATCTGGAAGAGGATGACAGGTGACGGGGAGATACTATGTGGGGAGCAGAAAATATGTCAACAGGTTATGCAGTCTGACGCTAATTAATCCAACAGGGACTCGTAAACACTTCGGGGAAAGACAAGGAAGACCTCTCATTTCTCTATTCCAATCTGAAATTAAAATCAAGCGTGATTACATTTATTTACCGCCCCATCATGAAGACGTTGACATATTTTCCCAAACAGAAATTAACATTTTAGAGTTTCATATTCAGTACCTGTCCTTGGCCTTGCCACTGTTAATTTCCATCCTCAAAACACACATTAATTTATCAGCAAACCTGCTCTTAAGTAAATATTTGACAAATTACACTCATATTTTATACCTCTCTACATTTATTAATCATCAGGAATAAATTAGCTGTGTTAAATGGGTGTTGCTGTTATGTTATAAATATCTGTAGTGTGTGTGTGTGTGTGTTTAAGAGGGCTGATGGTACCAGACAGAGCACTCTGAGGGGCAGATGGTCCAGACCCCTAATGCGGGAGATGTTGTTATGGGCCAGGCTGAGGTGTGAGAGCCTTTTGCACTTTTCCAGTCCACTGATGGCACTAAATGAATTATCTGACCAGCGAGGAATGGTCAAAGAATGCTTTGTTTAGAACAAATCCATAGTTTAAAGTCAAGATGAATCACCCTAGTTACTTTTTAATTACACATTCCAGGTCTTATTGTGATTGTAATTTATCAGTGCATGCTATAAAAAAAACAAAAAGTTCATCAATGTCCTCCATTTTGGTATATGAACTCCACTTTTCCCTATCCAATCAATTCCCGATGGATATTTCAATGGTCCACTTTAGACATTCTATTAACTATAAGTAACTTTGCAACAGCACATGTCAACTACCAGTCACATGAGTATTAGTAGACTGTCTGGTTAATATCTTCTAACACTTTATTTTGATGCTCCCCAAAAGACGTTCTATTCACTATAAGTGACTTTGCAAGTACGTCAACTTATTCTACTTACCCGAACCCTAACACCAAACTCTAACAGTCTACTAATATTCTGATGAGAGTTAGTTGACATGTAGTTGCAAAGTTACTTATAGTTAGTAGAATTTTTCAATTGGACCATCGAAATAAAGTGTTACCCCGCCCTATATTATATTCACTTTGGAAATACATTACTGAAGTAAAATGAATTGCGAATGTTGTGTCATGCTTTGCATGGATACAGTCGAGAATCAGTTTGGACAAAGAAGAATATGCAGAAAGATCCTTCATAACTGCAATCTGGTTGTGTGAAAAATTCACTTCCTGCAAAAAAAAAAAGCAAGAAAAGAAAATAACAGTATGAAAGATGATCATAAAAAAAGCAAGAAATGACAAAAAGAAAATTTCGAACTATTTAGAGATCACTTTTTTTGTAAAACACATCTAGTATTAATAATGAGACATCTATGAGACACAATAACGTTATTATTCTTTCAGCAATGCATGGGAAAAGTGAACATCACAATGCTCTGTACCGAACTGAATCACCTTGAGATTTTTTGGTGGCTGGAATCCAAAGAAATCAGTGAGTTGGTTGTGGGAAGCATCCAGTATGATGAGGTGTGGCATGTGACTCACGCAGGATAGATCTACCAGTCACAAAACATTAGGCAGAAAGAGCAAGAGAAAGATGGATGACAAGCATCTGCACAGCTGAGATTATTTGTCCCGCTACCAAGCAACCATGAAGGGCACGGATGAAGAAAATTCCGGCAAACATTTTCAACAAGAGGATATTATCTACATTAGCGGAAGACAAATATGAGCAGGTCCGAAACATGACAGCAAATTTCATTTCACCATATAGTTTGCTTTTAACACAAACATTAAGCTGGTGTAAACCTACCTTTGATTTTATTGTAGGGAAGCTCTAGCTTTTGTAGATAGATGTAATTGCATAAAATGGAGACATTTTTCAAGTCTCGCCCCTGTGGCCAAACACAATCAGAAATTCAGTTAAGATGGCAATAAAATGTCATCCGGTAAAACCCTGAAACTAGAGGAGAGTATGGCGCATTAAAAAAGGATGTAAACTAATTTGGAGGCCACTTCTGTTTCTCTCTCTCTCTCTCCAGCGAAGTCATGCAACTAAACAATATCAGTGCTTCCAGAAAAATATATTAATATTCTACCCCAGGGCTCTGTTGAGTAAGCCTGGGAAATTTTATTATGGAAAATATAAATTGTTGCATAGTGATGTAACAGTCTCAGTGGGTGTGGGTGTAGATCAGATTGTGGGGAGCAAATATTCCCAAACGGACAATAAAACCACTTATATTGTGGCGACCAACCAATAGAAAACATACTAAATAATGTCTTAACCTGTTTATCAGTCAAAACATTGATATAGGCCTAGAGAGAGAGATATGAATATATCAAATGTGGCCAATGTGGTCATATCAAATGTGACAAATATGGTCATGTGACTCACATGACCATATTTTGATGTGACTGTTACACAAGCCATACCTGCAAATGCATAAAGGTTTGTGTGAGGGTTTGGTTTAATTGATAGAAAATATTATTAGGTCAGTATACAAATATCACAAGGAAATGGAAATCCCACATTGACATTAAAAAACAAATATGAATGTGTGTGTGTTGATCACTCACTGGCACAGAGAGGCATAGGTAAGTGTGCTGGAGTCCTGTAGCAGACTGTCCCAGGTTGGACAGGCATTTAAACACCTCGTCCTCCGTCAGTTCACCATCATTCTCCATTAGAAAAGAACAATTGAAGGAAACCCCACCGATTTAAATGATGGCTACAAAGAGTTACGTATAGAATATAATAGTAAATAAGCATATTTAAATGGCTATTACCTCCATTGTTGTTGTGTGCATGACTGTGTCACCTCTCTTCTTTTGCTGTCTATGGTCTTTTGCTATGGTTTGCTGTCTCTAGAGAACACAGAGGAAGGAACGAATCTGACAAGTTCAGCTTAACACAGACGCCAAAGATGGAATATTTGACGCCATTAATTACGAAACAACTTCATTTTTTTCCCTTCTAAATGTATACAAGTAAAGCCGGACTTTCTGTAAGGATCAATGATAACTAATTTGCACGCCCATCTGTTGCCTGGTAACCTTACATAAACTAAAGCAGCGGAAGCGTTCTGCACATGCGCATCAATGGAACGCTACGATTCAGTTATCTGACTCATGTTGTCAAAACATGATCATATAAATACAGGAATACATAAATATCTATTTTTCACTATTATACAGCCATAACTTGTAAATTATATAGGCCTACATAAGTTACCTTACATTTAATACAAAAGTGTGTGTGTGTATATATAAATTAGTATGTGCAAAGTGTTAAATGAAATTAAACTCCCCACTTGTGAAAAATACAGATTATGTTCTCTTCTGGCATGCCTGATAATATACAAAGAACTTTGATAGTATGAGCAAACAAGTTAAAACTCGGCAAAGTCTGTTATATTCCTTTATTTTTATTTTGACATTAACATTGGCAAAATTCAGTTCAACTCCAGTAGTCCAGGGCTGTGAGAGGCTCCTCACCATGAAAGACTTTTAAGCAACCAAATGAAATTTACAAGCATGTACAATCCCTTAAGTGAACATATCAAATGTTATTAAATGCTACAAAACAAAATACATTACTAAAAAAATCCACAAAACAAAGGCGTGAAATAGTGTTGATTCACCACAATATTGTGCAAATCCCCATTAGATTCTAAATGAATATTGCAGTTGAGAATGCATGTACAGTATAATGCTAACAGGAACGCTCGAGTCAACATCGGGAACCCAATCATAGCACTTAAAACACAAACTTCTATGTCTTTTCTGTGATTCCTCTTACTAGACACATTACAGGCATAATAAAATAAGGCAGACATGACATTTCTAATGCCTAACCGTTCCTGTAACACATCTTCAACATCCAAACAGGATTTTTATGGCGTAAGAATATGAAAGATCGTTGCTGTGTTTCTCTCTTTGGCAACCTGGTGGTGGCAATTATTGATTCAAGTGGTTGAGTCATTTTGATGGATTGCTCGGTTGGCTTCCTGCTTAACGCCTGTGTTCTGTATCGATGGCTTTCTCTCTCGTTCTATTATTCATAATTAATGAACTAAAAATAGCACAGAACACAGAGTATGAGTGATCTGTGTTTTTTGTGCAAGTTTGAGCAAGGAGCCGTGAATAAGACAAAAAAAATCAGATCCAAATATAAGTTTTTTAGTATCAATGCTTAGAATCTGTTTAAACAGCCAAAGAATCCACAGATCCAATGATGAAAGTGTCATCAAAACTTTATAATGTCACAATCAATGTCTGTGTCATAATGATGACGGGCTAATACGGAATCAACAAACACACACACACACACACACACACAACGGGTATAGGGAGCAATGTAAGAAATGCTAAATGGGTTTAGCAATTCCCATTTCCTTCTGTTGAGAAAGAAGAACAAATCAACAAGCGGCGGGTGAGGGGTTTCTTTTTTGCCTGATAAAAAAGCCTGGCATTCTAATCTGGCATCTGTTATTCCAGACACAGGCTGCGGGCCGGGCAGGGAGACGGAGCGCAGGAAGATTCTATAATTGAGAGCAGCGGTTTGATAAAGTAAGAAAATGAGACGAAAATGTCCCCAAGCCACAGTGAGAGAATCCTTCCGCTCAGTCTGAAAGGTGTCGTCTGGTCTAACCAGACCATTACATGGGATTCATTTATTAGAGCGTTCCTTCTGCGAGCGTGTGTGCACTGGTGTGCGGAAAGCCCTGGTTTACCCTAGTACTTTACAATATATATATTACAAAAATAGGAAAGCAACAAGATGAAATGAAACCGATATCGAATGTTTGCTTGAAAGTGTGATTGACTCAAAGCTTGTGACAGTAACGAACGGCAGCCCCTTTCAGAGCACTGGATTTAAGTTTAAACGTGCGAGCCTAGACCGTAGTGATCTTCTTATCCTTGGTAGCCTGTTTAATAGCAGCCTGTTCGCATATGATCTCTTTGAGGCGCTGCAGCCGCATGTTCTGCACGGTCAGGTCTCCAACGCCTGTCTGGCTGCGGTGGAGGAGACTCAAAGCATTGATGTATTCCAGCTCTGTGTAGCGCACCCCTTGATCAACCACCAGGTTTAGCAGCTCGTCCGCCGTGTTGTACAGCATCTCATAGTACTGCCTGCAGAGAAACAGAAGGAAAGAGTTCTGTATTTCATATCAAAGTAATGCTGATCTTTATTCAAGGATGAATTCACACGTTTTTGCATGTGCAAAAGTTTATTTAATGACAATATAACAGCTTTATCATAACTCTGTGAGAGCGATATAAATTCATAAACACTTTACCTGAAAATGATGGCATATGGTGTAAAACATTTCATTTAACCAGAAAGGAACTCACATTGGAGTTTGTAAAAATAAGCTAATAAAGATTAATAGAAGTTAATAATAAAAAAAAAGTTGCTCAAAACATTTCAGAAAGTCAACTTATTTAAGTTTCATGAAAACACATGTATGATTAACTTTATTTTAAGGTGACGTATGTCCACGTTACTACATGTACTTACTATAGTAATAACAGTAAATGATGCATAATTACAAGTAACTGAACCTAAACCAAATATAAATTCATAAACACTTTACCTGAAAATGATTGCATATGGTGTAAAACATTTTCATTTAACCAGAAAGGAACTCGCATTGGAGTTTGTAAAAAATAAGATAATAAAGATGAAATAAAAATAGAAGTTATTCAAAACTAAAAAAAAAGTTGCTCAAAACATAGTCAACTTATTTAAGTTTCATGAAAACACATGTATGTATGATCAACTTTATTTTAAGGTGACGTATGTCCACGTTACTACATGCACTTACTATAGAAATAACAGTAAATTATGCATAATTACAAGTAACTGACCCTAACCGTAACTCTATAGTAAGTACATGTAGTTAATTAATATTAAGCAGTACTTATTTGAGTAAGAACAATGTAACTACGTCACCTTAAAATAAAGTGTAATCAACTGTTAAAATGTAAGAATATAAGCATGAAAGTAATTATCAAATTAAAATGATAGTTCTGTCAACTGGGCCGAAACTCTCTCACACTGTCCTTACTGTTCTTTATTGTGAATTCCTGCATTCACAAAACTTGTTGAGAACATCAGACCATTTTTTACACAGACCTTTTGGCCTAAACATGCTGTTGACCAGCAGGATGGGAAAACATACATTAAACATCAGACATATAGTTCAAGGAGACACTTACACATGAGTATGCATACACACACCCACACAAAAAGAGCTTACAACTTCTATTTCTGCAGCAGAGGCACATTTGTAACAGGGGTGATAAGAGCTGAATGTGTTTTGACCCCATCAGAGCAGACGACTCCTCCAAATCTCTCTCTCTCTCTCTCTCTGCATTACTCAGGCACACAGAAAGGCCTTAGCCAGCAGGACTCTCTCTAACTCCCCTATCAAGCAGGCACACTCCTCCAGATGCTCAGAGACGTCTGGCTGCACTCTAAATGAGCCCAAGAGCCCATTTTACCTCTCACTTTAAAGGTGCTCCGTACAGAGCAAACAGTGGAAGAAATGGCCAATTTGAGTCTTTTCATGATGGAGCACATGCAAATTTTAAAGCCATGCCAGACATCATAAGGGCTTGAGGTGATGAGAACATGCAGCTATACGTATCAAGATGCTTTGTGGCTGTGATCTTTACCATAAATGCACTATACATTTTTTTTTTGTAAACTAAAATAATCAGAGTACATTTCTTACTTCAACTTACTTGGAGCCTTTCTACTTCAAAATTTCACTTGGTGTACTTGATGTTGCTTTAATTATTTGTGAAATTACTAGCAATTCGTGAGTTTCTACACCACTTTTTTTTCAGTGCAGAGAATCTACAGTCTTAGAAACAAAAGTTCAATGAGGTTCTATACATAACCCTAATATTCTTGAGTCAAGTCTGTTGATTCTGGTTTTCTAGTGATGAAGCTGTTTAATTCATTAAAATTTGATCAAAATAAAACGAAATTATTTTAAACTAAATCCATAAAATGAATCCTAAAAGACTCTTTTCTTCAAAGGCCCTGATATACTTCAAGCGAAATCAAAGAACGAACTGGCAACCATCTACAACATCCTAGCATTGTAGTAGCTTTTTCTTTTTTTTTCTTTTTTATCTAAAAGTACTTGACTTGTGCAGTGTACTGGCTGTTCAAATAACCTGTTTAAATGACCAAAAGGGATATGTTGTTTTGGATACCACAAGACAGTCCACTTGCTGAAGAGGGTGCGCTAAACGAAAAGACAGAAACAAACATGCTCCAACATCTCACAGATCAGCTTTTTTCTACTAAACCTCGATGAAGTATTCTCTAAGAACTTGGAAATAATGGTGTTGCCCTTACGCCTATAAACTGCTGAGCTTTAATGCTGCAGATTAACACTAACATGGAAAATCGAACGATCACAGCATATTCAGCCAGTAAAAAGTACAGATTCAACCTATAAGATGCTGAAAAGCGTGCCAAAAAGTGTGAATGTGAGCACAAGTGCACCTGCAGGACAGAGAGAGGGCAGTTCCATTAACCCCTATTCATCTCTGACACTGAAAAAAACACAGCCATTTATAACAGGCCTGACAGTACAGTGTCCCAGTAACCCTTACTGTGCCAGGGCGTTAATCCACCAGACATGTGCTGTCTGCTCATTAGGGCTCAAAGCAGGACACTGGAGAAGACAACCTCATATACTGTACAGCACTTCATTTGACATAAAACAGCCACCTTACTAGCATGGAAGACTTAAATGAAGATTCAAAATAAAATAATAATACATTTTAAACATAACCCCACATAATAATATAATAAAAGTAAAAAAAAAAAAAAAAAATTATATATCTATATATTTTTTTCTTTTCTTTTTTTTCCCACTTTTATTATATTATTATAAATATATATATATATTATACATACATTATACAATATATATATATATATATATATATATATATATATATTATACATACTGTACATAACATGTACAGTGTTATTTTAGTATTATTTATATAGTTTTTATTCATATTTTGAACTAGCTTTTATGTTTATATTTTCAGTTTCATTTTAATTTAAGTTCAAGTTTTAGTAAATTTGGCTTTTGTAATTTAAAAAATATATATATTTCTTTGTGGCTTTATTTTATTTTTTATGTCTTTATTTTATTTTTATTAGTAATTGTAGCACTTCAATTTAAACTTTCGTTGTCAGTTTTTATCTATTTATTTTATTTAATATTTATTTAAATGAATGAAAAACATTTTAATAGTTTTTGAACAATCTGTATAATATAATATAATATAATATAATATAATATAATATAATATAATATAATATAATATACAGTAGTCAACATTTGAAGTGGATCAAAAAAGTTAATTAAAGTTGTCCTAAGACAAGAACGGCTATTGTTCAAAATCCATGTATAACTTTGATGAAAGGTTTTGATCCTCTTCAAATATTGACTACTGTAAAATAATATAATATAATATAATATACCTTGCTCATCAAGCAATTTCATGGGTTTTTAAGTCAACATAAAAAGTTCAGCTGGCTATTTGTGTGCTTCTGTATGTTTGTTTGTTTGCTTGATGGGCCAACTATGTCATTCTCCACACTTCATTTCGCACACATTTAAAAGCATTTAGCAAAACCGTGGTGAGTTGCTAATCTGATTAACTCTTGGCTTTTAAAATCACCTCCTTTCCTCTCCTCTCCCAATCCTCTCTCCCATTAGAAGATAATAAATAGCAGGAACTTCTCACACATAGAACCTGCACCTGTGTGTTTTTCTGAGTGCCATTAAGTTTTAATTAGACAGGTTCTGTGTGTACAGTAGTGCATACAAGGAGTATTAAGCAAATTTATGATGCATACGGCGAAGGACGCTGGGAGATGTATGTTGGCGCGAAGGGAGACAGAAAAAAAAGAAAAAACTCAAATCAGCACAATTCGTTTCCTCCCATTTCCAGCATGTACAATATTTAAGCCATTAAGGGCTGCTTCTGTCAGCGCATTCTCAGCAACACATTAGTTAGTGGCTGAGAGAGAGAGAGAGAGAGAACAGGCAAGATGCCCAAGACGATCCTCTCCATCAAACAGAACACGCATGGTCGACACCACAGTTACAAACGCCAATGCTTTCCATGCAAAAGTGCATATCAGGCTTCCTGGACATTCCCTCCTGACAGGTCTGATTTTCAATTTAATGGGAACATTTTGCAGACAAGCTACTCTTTCATCAGTGGCTCTGTTTTTAAGTGAGGTGGGGCTTTGAGGATGGTTTGACCTGGTTTAGATATGAGAGAACAACTGGACGGGATAGCAGTCCTGGCGATAGCAGGTGGAATAGACTCATAAATGGTGCATACACTGTTAATTGACTGTATTGAGCTGGACAATATTTTACAGCTTTCAATTATAGGAACCGTCATTTTTATCCTAACAGCATTGTCAAAATTATTCAAAATATAAGATATTTTTTATGTGAATAGAACTGTTAACTTACACAGTAAGTAAAAAAAAAAAGTAAAAAAAAAAGTATAATTTCAGAAAGAAAATGTGAAAAAAATGAACATTTTTTAATTATAAGTGCCATTATGTGAATATATAGTAATAAATAGTAACTTTTTTTCTACATATATTTGACTACTTTTTTAATGCATGAAAAATGCTCCACAGAGGCATTGGTGAGTATTTTTGAGTGATGATGTAAATGAATAATTGTGTGAGAGTTTATACAATAGATTCCCTGAAATGATTCCCAGAAATAAACCGAAACCTAGAAAGAAAAAAAACACCTAAAAATCATGGCAATATTCACAATGGTGCTTAATTTTATCGACATTAATACATTATGAATATTGGATATATCGCCTTATATTCCGGTTACCTTTGCTAATCATGCGAAAAAACGAATTTTCGGACTCAGTGTGAATGGACCTTTAGACTGAGTGTGAAAGCTAATTTCCCTGGCATCTTATTTCCTAGAACAAACAGAAAAAGAAAAAAATATAGAGGAATATATCTAGATAAACATAATAAACAGAAACGGAGAAAAGCCTGATGTTACTCGCACACGCATACACAGAAAGACCAATGTGCTGTCAAGTGCAGCTGCCGGTTTGTTTTGTGGTTATCGGGAGCACAGAGCAGCCGTGGTGTAAACAGTCCAGGCCGTCACACTGACATGCTGGCTAAATGTCGTTTTTCCAGAAGCCTTTACAAATGGCTCACAAGACAGGTGCTTTTCCAACAGCTTGACCTCTGACCCATGCATGTCTGTCAGCCAGTCTCTGAACTGCGAATTCCTGAATCAGAGAGCATGTTTTATATTTCACACTGGAAGAGAGAATGTGAGCAGCGTGGCTGATTTTTATTTTTTTTGTTGTAAATGTAATATATTTTTTTATTGTCTGGTCTTCACTGCAGCATAATCTGCCAATTAGAAAAAAAAAGACTGTCTGACCCAGATGCAATGTGACAAACAACAGTACTTTTTGAGAACTTTCAGTGTTTCGTGTCGCTCAGGGGCGGGTTTATCCAAAATAGATTATTCCAAAATAGTAGATGGGATTTTCTGCATGGAAAATTAAATTCAGAACTTCTACACTTCTAAATTCTAAAGCAGAACTGAGTTCATGTAAAGCCAGCTAATCAGATTATAACTAATGATTTCAGACGACAACAGATGAACCAACTATTTGAAAGTAGACAATTCCTACCCAACTTCACCAGGTAGGGCTTTACTCTCTGCACTCCCATTGGTAGTTGCCACATTACATCATTGCTCATTTGCATAAAGTTAAAATGCTATTTATCGATGCCCATGTATCTAGACTAAAATTCAAAAGTTTGGGTTTAGCAAGATATTTCATGTTTTTCAATTTTCAAATCTCTTTTGCTCACCATCAAAAACACAATTCAAATTCAAGTTTTTTTTTTTATATCTCTCATAGATATAAAAAAAATAGCTCTATAGCTCATTATTCCAGTCTTCAGTGTCACATGATCCTTCAGAAATTGTTCAAATAGGCTGATTTGCTGCTCAAGAAACATTTTTATAATAATAAATGAGTCTTTGATAAATAGAAAATTCAAAAGAACAGCATTTCTTTGAAAAAAAATTATGAATACATCCTTATTCTCAATTTAATGTGATAAAAAAATCCTACTGACCCCAAACTTTTGAATGGTAGTGTACCTCTGTAGTGATTGAAAAATCACATACAGATGTAAGGAGAGGTTTTGGAACAATTTGTCCTGAACTTGATCAATCCATGATGAAGAACAGATTAGTCTCTTGCCAGGTTTGGGTGACGTTGATAAGACAATACTGAGGCACCTGCAGGACTCTGGGACATGGCCTGGCTCAGTCTAAGGCTGTGAGCAGATGGTGTGTGTGTATGTGTACGTGTGTGAGCATGTAGCGAGAGTAAAAGCACTCTGGTTTTGCTTTGGGACTGGACCAAGAACCAGACGCAAGGTCATTTCAATGAAAAACTACTAGTGAAGTTGTTTACTCCTGATTTAAACATCAAAACCTCTGGCAGTAGCCCTGTGCAATCAAATTACACTGTTTGTACTGGCTTAAATAAATAAATGTGCTCATATTCATGTTTTTAGACAAGCTCTGCAGTGTTCCTCCACTGACGGCATGTTTCTCCTCACTAGATGGCACTGTGACCAAAGCCTGCCGTAAGCGAGGAGAGCCACTGAGTTTGGCCACAGCACTGCTCAGCTTTAACTCAAATCGATGGTTATTACTGTGTCCTTGGCCCAGTCGCCCACAGCAAGCATTCAAATGGGAGGGCGGCCAACGATTCCCCTTTTTCCTCATGGGCCTAGCTCCATCTCCCAGCATCCACATATATGCTTCCATCTCTCTCAATGAATCCCTCAACACACAGGCATTTATACACACTCAACGCTGGATGTAAATGACAGGGGTACAGCTGCAAGAGACTAGTGCTATAGTGCTCCTTTATTATCTTGTTTTCCAAGCGGTTTATGAGGATAATGCCAATGTATTCATAACGGGGTTTACAGAGAGACGTGTGTGTGTGAGTGTGTAGGAGGGGTTAATCAGAGGAGCCTTGATAGAGTAAACAATGCACTGTAATTCCAATCACCACCTGTACCACCCATGCATCACGTGATATCATGTATGAGAGAGTGAGGGGTCAATAAGCCAGCACTGTAATAATCATGCAAGAAATCCGCCGGATATTGATTTGCATTGTTTGTACAGAAAAATGCACATTACTCTCTCTAATTTCACAGCTTTGACAGTGATCTTCACATAAAAATGAAGAAACATCCTGTTAATTATATACAGGCTGGAGAGAGATGATAATTATTAACTGATCCTTTTTCTGTCAAGCTGCTTTGAAATAAAATGTATTGTGAAATGCGCCATACAAATAAATGTGAATAGAATTGAACAACAAAGTAATTTAAGGTTACACTGTAAAGTATAAAGTATATAAAAGTGTGTGTGTGTATATATATCTATATATATATACACACACTGTACGTATCATTGGGAAAAACTGCCATGAAAATATTTTTAACATTATCTCATTATTTGGCAGCAGGTATATTAGGCTGCTGTCACTTTAAGACCTGACACACAGATCCATTATACTGTTACACATGCGTTTTTTTCTCAACTGTTTACGTTCACTTAAAACATAACTGACTGTGTTTACGTGAATACATGCATTTTGACATTATTTTGTGTGTATTTGACTGTTTAAGTGCAATAAGCAGGGAAAAAAAGTACATTTAGAACTGAGGCGGCTTTCTGTGAGCGTACTTTGGGTGTGAGCACAAAATCTGCGGGAATGAGTAAAATTATGCGTAACGCGCAATCCCACGCCGAAATTCAAACCCTGTAACCAACAATATTAATCCATAGATAATGAAACGAGTGAATGAGGGGAGGCGAGTTTGTGTGTCGACTCGCTGTCGGAAAAAATGGTGTGAGAGAGAGAAAGTGCAGCTGATATTGTGTATCTATGGAAAATGTTTTGAAGTGTTTCAGATATTTCAGTATCGATATGTATCGGAAAATATATATTTTTGACAACACTACATTGCACTTGTGTGTGTGTGCATTCTACCTGGCGAAATCCAAATCAGCCTCTCGTGACATGGTGATGTTGGTCAGGTTCTGCTGGAGCACAAAGATATTTCTGCACATCTTCTTGATGCCGGACTCACTGATGCGCTTGAAGTACTGAGCACCATTAATCAGAATGCAGGAGATCAGATGACCCAGTCCTGCACAGAGACAGGAAGACACTCAGAAAAGAAAGACTCCTTCAGGCATCAGCTTCCTGTTGAGACAAGAGGTCACTCTCACCCTCAAAGATATACTGAAACTTGTGCTGCTGCAGGGCGGCTCCCATCACTTCATCTATGGCACTGATGTCCTTATTCAGCTTCACCACCAGGGGGTCGTAGTCCATGCTGGCTGCATTAGCCACGATGGCGTAGTTGCCTTGTTTTGCCAGAGGGATCAGATAATGGAAACAGTGGACCCTGATGGAGCACAGACGACAGGCACGAAATGACAATTATGAGTTGAGTAAGATAAGAACTTTCCTGAAGCTTGAGATATGACTTATTTTAACCCACACAGGATTTCACCTCAAAATGAATATTTTTCACATGAAGTCGTCTTTTCGTTTGACATTTCTGCAAAACCTCAATTAAGATATCTTTGATCATGTGAACTAATTAATTTCAAATTTGGTATATTCTGTCACACTTTTTATTTTAAAAGGGAGTTTGTATCATTATTTTTTTTGTTAATATTTTGAATTAGATTCATTTTATTTTAGTTAAAGATTTAGTAATTTAGTTGTGCTTTTGTAATTTTGTATTAGTTAAAAAACAACTTTTTATTAATAATTTTTCCAAATGAGTACATCTCTACATGCTCTGTTGGAAAATTCATCCTCAAGATAAATTCTTTAAATCAAAACGCAAATATCCATTTTACACAAACAAAAACTTGAAACCATTTTTGAATGTGTGTGTTATTGTTATTATGCAAGTAAGTTAATAGTACTCTAGACTGTCATCAGAGAAACGCCAGATGCTGGTGGTGAATATCTTATTCCACAGCTTCACTCTATAAAGGCTGAATGAACTGGGATGATGGAATGTCCTGTGAGCAGGTGCATGTGTGTTTGTGTGCGGCTACAATCTATGGAGTGTTCATGGCCTAATAAACCTGCGTATAGGTGCACAGATAAAGAGTGTTTCTGAGAGAGAAGGTGAGATGGAAAGGTTTCCGTAATGGCCTCCAACAGACCTGCAATAAACCTCCCTTTTTTTATTATTCACCATTAGAAAAGCTTTAAGCGAAGACGCCCGCAAAAAGCCTGCATCCTCTTCTTCTTACCCTCTCTTATGGCTTAATTTACCCTCAAGCACTGTCAAGGGAAATTTGCTTGATGGAAAAAGTCAATAACGCGTAGCATGGGAGCCGCGAGTTATTGTTTCCAAATCATAAACAGGATCACATAAGCTAAATGATATCAGAGAATAATCGGGCGAGCGGGAGGGAGGGCCTGTGGAGGAGGGTACGGAGAGTGAATGACCCATTGATGCTCTTTTGCCAGGCAGACTCTTTGGAAGGCCTAAAAAAAGCCTGATGGAGATGATAGTTTGTAGCTGTGTAGAATCAGTCTGCAAATCTGCAGAGTTTAAGTCATTGTTTGTGCGAAGATACCTTAAGGTGTGCCTTTGGAGTCTTCTCAGATTGAGATGATAAGGTGGGACCTACCTGACCTCCAGATGCAACACCAGCAAGCAGCGGTCAGCAATGTCCTGGAAGGATCTGCAGAGGTCAGTCAACGTCTGGAGTATCTGTTCTCGACTGCGAACATTCTCTGTGTTCACTTGAGCATCTGAGCCTGGGGATAGACCTAGAAATAGACAAAATAAAAGATAGTCTGCGTTATAAAACAAACCAAAAAAACATTTATAGCCAATATACCAACAAGTGGAAAGACTTCCCAGACTTCCTAATAAGTAATGCCAACAAGTTCAACAAGCACATGGAGATGTGGTATTTGGGTTTCCACAAAAATTAAAGGCTCCAAAAAGTGGTTTTCGCAGAAGAACCATTTTGGGTCCATTAAAAACTCCTTCAGTGAATAGGTCTTAGTGTGAAGAACATTTTAATAATCTAAAGAACTTTTTTCCACTATAAAGAACCTTTTGTGCAATTGTTCGTCGGACAATTAAGCTAATAAAGAACTTTTATTTTTAAGAATGCCCAGCCACTTGCATTTCACAATCATGGAAATCATGAATCAATAAGCCGACAACCAGAAGAGTCTGTGTACGCTGAAAAAAACAATTTGGTGTAGGATTTGCAGGATTTTCACTCTGAAACTGATCTCACAAATACTTACAAATAGACGGCAAGTAACAATGAATCAAACATTATATTTAGAATTTTGAAGTAGAAAGACTGAAGTAGTATATTCTTGTAAAATACTTCAATAATCGTTGTTATATTTACAACAGTGTAATCAATGATCCACAAGCACACATACGGCCACAGGACGACTATCAAACAGAAAAGTGTGTGCGTGTACGACACTAGGCGATCAATGAGGCACGAGAGATGGCGATGGACACTGACTTCCTGTAACTCTCTGTGGCATGTCTGCACTTCTGAAGGTCACATTCGCACACACACATATAACGGTGTGCAGAGAAGTAGTATGTGTGTGTGGACGTGTTTGCTTTGATGATGGACGCCGGTTTGCTCACTTGGCACTGGGTCCCTTGAGTTTGTTCAGGAAAATGGCCACCGCCATTGAGCAATTATATATATACACACAGACCACTGTCAAAAGACATTTGGTAGTTAATTGCTGTCTTTCTATAACTCTTAGCAGGAAAAAGGTTTGTGGAAGATAAGCGTGTGTTTGGCATGGAATGATTAAAAATGCTTGAAGACAAGAAGTACAAATAGAGCAGTGATGACCAGGTGGTAGATTAGAGGCACTGGGCCACTAAGGACTGATCTGTAAGAGCACAGAAAATTCCCCTGATGTGACGACCCGTGGATAACAGAACTGTCAGGCCAAGGTAACAAGAAAAGGTTTTATTTGGCAGGGAAATTAAAACTGAGTACCAAATAAGCTATTACATTTTGCCATCCTATAATTACATTTAAAGAGATGTGCTCACCTACAAATTAAGTTCAACCATCATTTACTTACCCTCATGTCCTTTTAAACCTGTATGACCTTATTTCTTTTGTGGAACACAAAAGGAGATGTTTTAAAGAATGATCATGCTGCTCTTTTTCATAAAATGAAGGCAGACAGAGATACAGAGATACGGTATTTGAAGACATGTCGCACCAGGTTTGATGCTTATGATGCCAAATTACATTGGTTCTTGACGGTTTAACATAAACAGCAGAGGCTAAGATTATAAGTGAAAATGACTTTTAGTTCCTCAAAAAAAGATTTAAAATATAGCATGCAGATGTCAGGATGAGGGTAAAGGGATGAAGCGAGGACTCATTTGTGCAGAGTTTATTCGTTTTTGAAAAATTATTTTTAATAAAAAATAAAACAAACAACAGAAACTACCCAGGAAAAATCATGCCCAGCAGATGGACTGAACTTGGCAGAACAAGGCAGGGCTGGAAAAGGCCAGTCACACTGACAACACATAACGAGAAACACTAGACAACGAACTGGCACAGGACTGCACACACAAGTAGAATAAATAGGGAGCAAACAAGACAGGGCTGTGTCCGAAATAGCCCCCTATAGGGAGATAGCCATTTGTAGTGGAGTCCGAACCCATAGTGGACATTATCGAGTGCACTCATTCAATCCCACAATGCACAACAATAACAAGTGTACAACCGCTCAACGGCTAGAGAATACCCATAATGCACTGTAGGGGTGTCGCAATATACCGGTATTGACGATAATCGTGATATTCAAAGCATGAAATATCGACATCGTGTTAATTTAGAGCAATACAATATACCGGTATTGGCGATATTGGCGTTTTCTAGACGCAGCGCTCGTCCGCGCCCGCGCAGCTAGAGTGAAACACTCTGTCCACTCCCGAAAAAAGTAAGCTGAGCTCGCCAGTATTAACAACAGAGTTCTTCGGCTTCAAAGAAAACAGCACCTTAGAGGTGGTCGCACACCGGACGAGAAGCGCAGCGCCACGTCTTTAAAATTCGAACACATTCTGTATGAGTGTACACACACCGGACGAGAAGCACAGCGCGGTTCTATTCGGCGTCTGTCCGCGGCACCCAGCAACGGCTCAGGACCTTGTTCAAAATCCTGCCGCGACACAGCGCAGAAAAAAGTGTTCAGATCACAGACTCAGCAACTATTGTATTTAATTGTACAGTATAATCATAACATAGTACAGACATTATCTCAATTCCATAATGTCCTTAAACATAATGATATTGCTGGCCATAAACTGAGAAAGTGCGTGTCCGGTGTGCAATACCTCGAGTTGTCATAGACGCGACGCGGCTATTATTTTCCTATTCATCATGGAATGGGAAACGTGACATTAACTGTTAACAGGGGGTTTCTGTGTTCATATATTTAATAAAGGGTGATTATTAAAATTAAGAACCCCGTTTTCTTTACTCATCTTATTTTTGTATTTGTATTTGCACTTGATTTTTTTATTCAAATCTGCTATCTGCATGACTTTATTGGCGCCAGTGCAACAACAGGTTTAAGAGCTTTTCAGTTCTTCAGGAAACCTTCAGACAGTGTTTGGCTTCAGTTTGAAACCAGATAAACTTCACATGCTTGTCTTCCTTCACAAAAATTTGCCATAGATCCATAGATTCTATAGATATCGCGATATATCGATATCGTGAATTCTTTTGGCCACAATAACCGTGGTGTGAAAAATCTAACATCGTGACAGCCCTAATGCACTGTGACGGTCGTGGCGAATGAATTCCCGCATCTCGCCAGAAATTAAAAAGGAATAATAAATTCCTTTTTAATTTATTATTAAATAGTTTAATTAAGGTTTATACATCCATGACAGAGTTCAAGATAAATCTTTTCATCTTACTACTGGAGCTGCTAGTTTGCTAAGTTTCAAATGATTATTCAACAGCAAGCATAAACTATGCAAAAGAGGCAGTCCTTCCTATTTTTAAAGGCCAGTTACTTCATGGATCCAGGATACTATGCATCCTGATAAAGTCTCCTTGGCCTTTGGAATTAAAATAGCCCCACATCATCACATAGCCTTCACCATACCTAGAGACTGGCATGGAGTACTTTCCATAAGATCATCTCTCAATGCAAATCAAACCAGCTATTAGGCTAACTAGGTATGGTGAAGGCTATGTGATGATGTGGGGCTATTTTAATTCCAAAGGCCAAGGGAACTTTATCAGGATGCATAGTATCCTGGATCCATGAAGTAACTGGCCTTTAAAAATAAAAATCTGCCTGCCTCTATGGGAATTTAACATAGGGGTGTCCAAACTTATGCACCCTGTATTTTAAGGAATAACATTTATTTATTTATTTATTTATGATACATTATTCATTCACAAAGAAAATTGGTGTCCTTAAAGGTTGGATTTTTCCAATTTTTTTTAATTAAGGCATTAAGATCAATTTCCAAAAGATGATTTTTTATTCCTCTTTTTATTCAACTTTAGCATGGGTGTCTAAACTTATGCATAGCACTGTATATATATAATCTCTCTCTCCTCTCTAGTGTTATATGTGTTTATTATTTAATATAATATATATTTTTAAATAAAGATATATACATCATACAATTATTTTTTTCAAATATATTATTTATAATATGCATTATATATAAGAATATTCAATAATATTATCAAACAAAGCTAACATGAACAATTTCATATTCCTCTATGTAGCTTTCAATCATTAACTGCTTTTGCACAGCCAGCCAAAGTAAAGCTGATTTACCAGTTTGGCTGCAAAAAAAAAAAAAAAAAATGCTGTTTATCTAAATCGGTTCATAATTTTAGTGAATTTGGAACTGAGCCTATCATGAACAGCATGATCCAGACATTCAGAGTATACTGCAAATCCAGAGGAAACCGATGCTGCACGCCAATTAACCTGCAAGTTTGAATTATGCAGTTAGTCTGAATTCCATCCATGTGTAGAGCTGGTTGTCAAGTTGTGTGTTTGTTAACACAAGTGTGCTCATGTATACACATACCAACTGTCGGTGAACGAGTGAGTGCAGCAGCATGTGGCAAAGCATGGCTGCTCTGTTTAAAGTCTGTGTGTGCCAGGGCCCCCTTACCCAGACCCCCACTGGTGGTGCGAGAGAGAGATGGGCCTGATGTCCATCGCCTCTGAGCTCATCCCGCCACGATGGTGTGATCAAGGTCGCGCCACATGGGTGGCCCCACTATTTCGAGTTAAAACAAACCTCTGAATATCTTCTTCTGTCTCCCTTTAACTTAAATGTCTTTTATCGGAGGCCGTACGCTGCGTAGATGTGTGCCGTGTGCGTGAGTTGGGCTCATCCAATTATTTTCAAATCCTATCTCGCCTAAGCGTCTGTTCGATGCCATCTGTGAGAGGGTGGCACTCATAAAGACACAGAGAGAAGGAGAGAGCGGAGATCAATCATTCGCTGATACCCTTCTCCACGACCACATCCCACTGGCAGTCAGGGTGAAGCTTAAGCCCAAAAACTGCTGTGGAAAAACTGCATCATCTCGCCGCACACCTTCCACAGGCTGTTAAACACAGCGCTCTAATAAACAAGATATCTGACCTCTGCGGCAGCAAAGGGAGAGGGAGACGAAGAGAGATAAAAAGAGAGACCGAAGCCTCATGAATGATGCATGTGATTGGCTGAGAGCGTTAATTATTCGGCTGCAGTAACAGCAGCGACATCTGCATGGGGAGAGCCAAGCTCTGTCTGCCGACGACCTTTGACCTCACTGCGTCAGTACTTTGACTCGCTGGCAAAGCCTTCAGGACAGAAATTGAGTAGGTGTCTTCGGTAAAAGCTATTCCAGAAATGAAAGTGTGTCTGTGTGTATCCATAGACATTATGCTAATAGATGGAAAGCAGACCTTTACTGTCGGCGATAAAGGTACTTTTTAAAACTCCAAAAATGAACAGATCGCTTGACCCAAGAGTTACTCTTTCTTTGGCACTAAAGGCTATGAAAGCTCAAAGCTCTGCGTCTGTTCAGCGATATGAGAGCGATGAATCTCCCGAGAGCTATAGGAAGGTGGATTTGGAAGCATGTGAAAGGAAGAGGGTTGTTTGGACAACAGTTCTGCCTTTTGTCTGTCAAGCCTAGTTAGGTATAAGATGGTTAAAGGTCTTGCTCAAAGGCACGAAGGTAATGGTCAGAGAAAAACTCCTGAGATAAAACTCAACCTGGGGCCAAAGAAAGTCAGTTCACTTGGCAGCTATCTTGTCCAGCTATTTTCTAGTCATGCGAGTATAGCTCCCGTTTACATGAACAGAGAAAGGTTGAAACCTCAAATACAGACGGTGTATGTGTATGGAATCTAAGGAGAATGGGATCCTAAAATTAGCTTTTTAAAAGCTCTAAATCATGTCAAACCTCTTTATTGTCATGCCTATATCATTAAAGAGGTTGTCTCTTTTAACTTAAAGTGCAAGGTTACCATCAGAACATAGTGAGCGGTGCAGTTTTCCCCATTCAACTCTCTACGAATGGTCTCTACTGACTAGGTTTGACCCATGTTTATTTTTTGCTTCATTTAATACTTAAGACAGAACGAGAGGAGTGATGTTAGTTAGAGTTGGAATCTATCTGATTGTAGGTGGGTTTCCGTCCACATCATTTTATGTGAAATACGCATAAAAATGCAGAAAACATGTGACCAAAGAAATCGTTCAGATAAGAAAATCATTGGATCAGTATCATCTCACAGCATCTCAAATTCATTCTGAAATGCCGGAGCAAAAGCCTGTCATCAAAATGATTGGCCGCTATTACCTTCAGACACGTTGTCGCTCCAGACGTAAGGCATCTACTGCTGATAGCTAGCAAAAAAAGTATTTTATCCGCAAGCTCTAAACTGCTAATAATTTACCATCTATAATAATAAAAAAAGCCATAGTGGCTTCCACAGTGGCAACAACATCCATTCTCTTTTTCTAGGACATGGGATGGAAGTATTTGCAAACTGTTGTTGTGATATTCAGATTTTAATTTACAGCATTTGCATACTGCAAATCAAATTCACAATTTGCATGTAAACAGCCTCTCTTATATTTAATCTGCATGTACAGAAGATGTCCTCACTTCCATCCAAGCGCCATCTTTACTACACAAAAGTCTGAGAGGGCAAAAAATACAAATAGTGTTAATAGTGTACAAAAGCCCCAGACAGACGAACACAAGAAAGAACATACAGAAACACACATGTCCTGAGGAAACTGGGCTCTGGGCCCAGATAGATTTAGGGAAGATTTCATGTTATTGAAAAGATCCCAGATGAGCGATGAGACACAAACAGTCTTCATGACCAATCAAAGCCCATCGATTTCTACCCAAACAATCGGTGCAAGAACGTGTCCTAGTGCCAAATCAAATTTAGATTACATTAAGATTCAACACCATGACGCTAAAGAGCAGGATTATCTCGCGCATCTTATCGCAGAGGTCCGAGTGTTTGTTTTAGCAGAGGTTGGAGGGACGGAGATTGAGCAATGCCACGGATTAAACTCACTAAGACAAGGACAAGGTCTCATTGTCAGTCTGACAAACTGCCGGACATTCTTTGTGGAATACTTCTAGCACACAAACGCCACGTCAGGGTGGTCACAGGTGCATAAAGGATGGCTCTTCCTGAGCACGGTGGGCCTGCGTTTTAGAAAGACAAGGGCAAAAGAGCTCTTTCTCTCACTCTCCCTCTCTAGGAACTCTCTTCAGTCGATCCACTTCAAAGCTTAGTCTCTGGTGGTGAGACGCCTTTTAATCTCCCCCACATTACACTGGCAAACGTGTTTTAGTCTGCAAGACAAGACAGGAGAAAATGACTTGTTCATACCTGACTGGCTCCATAATATAAAATCCAATTTAAGGGGGGGTTACAGAGATAAGGGTTTCCGTCGGCGACGGTCCCATCAGCTCAGCAAACACTAAATAATGAACAATGCTGAAGCTGTCCCACCATGATAAAACACTCCATTACGGCTTCTGCACAGAACTAATGGTAATTACACCACGTCCTCCACCGCGCTCTTATTGAATTTTTATCTGCTGTGGACGTGAGTCGCTCTGAAGCAGTCTTTACCCAAAAAACAGAAATAACAATAGTTTTAAAATAGCTTATTTACAGATTTCAGTGAAAGAAATGGAGGAAATTCGGAAGGTATTGTGTGAAGTTTCACCGATGTGACGTCAAACATCCATCGCTGAAGTTTCATTGAAGTCTAGCTCAATATTCTCAATATATTTCAAGTCTAATGTAACAATGCAAGAATAATTTAAAAAATGATTTACACAGACGTTTTCCTGCTTATCTTTCATGAGGCTCAATCAGTTCTTCTGATGAATAAAATGTATTTATTCAGTTCTGATAAAGGGATGAGGTTCAGAAGTTGGAGACACTGGGATTTCAATCTAATTTAAACCTGGAAATGCACAGTTTTAAAAAAGGAGACATAGCAAACACTAAGATTACTCAAATTTGTCAGTATTTCGATTCAAATTATCACTAAAACCTTTGCATGATCATTTATTCTGTAAAGGAAAAATAATAAATTGGAAAACGTTTTGACACAATACATGGCGACACATACTCAATACACAAACCTCCAGCCAAACGTATACAGTAAACACACTCACTGCAGCTCCGGGGCAGGGTGCTGAAGAAGCCCCTGAGGCGGGTGGCGAGCCACTCCATGCTCTCCTGCAGGTTAGCGAGAGCCTTCAGATCGCTGACGTCCCGCAGAATCTCATTCTGAGGAATTAACTTATCACCCAGATTCCCTGTCAAAACCTCAGACTCCTTGGCAAATGCCGCCCTGTGAGAGACAGAAAAAGAAATAATGAACATTTCCAGCATTAAAAAAAAGCCTCACTTGTGTTTAATCATTATTCCGTATGGTCTGCTGAATGTGGCCATGGCGTCGATACAGATTGATTTTAATAACAGCTCAGCACAACTGAACTGTCTGTGGTGGATGTTAATTAAACCAGCGCTTAGAAGTGAAAAAGATCGGTAAAGGTGAAGCATGTCATTTTTTCATGTTAAAATATTTATAGACCAGTTTATTGAGTCATTTAAAAAGCCACTTTTAAAAGCGTAATTAAATTGCTGTTTTTGGAGACATGTCCATTTTTGATGGGCAGCGGAAGTATTTGGTAAACTAGTTTGGATTTATTATTTTTATTATTATTATATTTGCGATATTACACATTCTTCCTCTAAATGACACTTTAAAAAAGAGGTACATGAATGAGCTAAACTGAAAAATAATAGGTGGAAATATTCGTTGCAATCATTATTTTTTTTATTTTTTAAAGTTTCTTATTCTCTTATATTCTTAATTTAATTGACACAACTGAAGTTAGCAAAATATATTTTTTTATCCTCTTACCCATTACCCCTTTAATTCACATAACTTGCAAAACTAAACTGAAACTGAATAGGTGGAAATATTTGTTTGCAATTTTTATCGTATTATTGCAATTATTATTATTTTATTTATAGTTTGGCAAATCAGTTTTTTGCAAAAAAGGTTTCACTTTATTTTGATGGTCCCTTTGACATTCAGTTGACTAAGTAACGTTGCACCTACAGTACACGTCTACTCGCACATGTCTAACTCTCATTAGAGTGTTAGTAGAGTATTAGTAGACTGGTAGGGTTAGAATAAGTTGACGTACTTGCAAAGTTACTCATAGTTAGTAGAATGCCTGTTGGGGGACCATCACATTAAAGTGTTAGCAGATATTAAGCAGACAAGTCTACTGAAAGGAGAATTAAGGTGGACAGGGGGGCAGAAGACATCTAAAGGGGAAAAGAGATGTTGCATGTCCTGGTGGGAAGGTGCGATGAAAATATCTTAGTGTTCTGGGCACAACCGTTGGCGCAGCCTCAACACTGGCCAGATGCTCACACCGGTGCTAATGTGTACATAAAAAAGGCTTTCCCTTACTCTGAAGCAAATCTATAAAGTCAGTATTTTCTTTGACCTCCTCCTCTACAGGTCTGTGATGAATGTGATAGAAAAAAAAATCCACGTGGCTCATTTCTGAACGCTGGGAAATATTTTAAGATAAAACGCAGCGTCTATTGAACGGAAGACTTTTTAACAAGCTTTTATCACTCTGTATAGAATTGCCATACATGTGGCGTAATCCCTCTTTAGCTGATGAAACTGTCAGGGTCATTTATATGATAAAAGCCTCCTGCTCGCCGTTGCGTTTAGCTTCAACAGGTCGGCTAGATTGGATTTTTCTGCCCCACATAACCAGTTCATTTATTTATTGTACAATTGCAGGCCATGGCACATCCAAACCGACGGAAGAACACGTTGAGGGCAATTTTGATAAAAATGGAGCCAGCCCTCCCCCCTCCCTCTTGTCCAATCACAGTTTTCCTCATACTTGTGTCTTCTTTCATTTAAGTGTGCACTTGAGAGGAAAAGAGAGAAAGGGAGGGAGATAGAGAGAGCAAGTGAATCCAAAACAGAATTGCATGTGTGTTTGGGATGCTGGAATGTTATGGCAGATAGTGTGATTGCCTGCAGTTGAATTTGTTCTTGTTCAAAGATGTCAGCTGAAGCTATAAGGGTGAGATTTCACCCTTTGTAACACAGGACCCAAGCAGAATACCAAATTGCATTGGCGTCTGGCAAACAAAAAAATAACCTTCATTTTCGACGAAGTGCAATTTTTGGACTTGAAATGGATCGAGTACATAAGTGTGTTTATTGATCTATTTACAGGACGTGAAGGCCTGCAGATCTGTGTTACACAGCACATGACCGCCGTCTGTGCGCTAACCTGCTCGGATGTGAGCTGATAGCAGTTGTCCGAGTGTGTTTGTATATACTGTGTGCTCGGTGATGAATCTGTGTGGAGAGCTCACATCGGGGACAGTGTGTATTTGTATTATGTATGTGTATATTAGCGTGTGCTCTCACCGTGTGAAGTCCTCTTCCTCTTCTCTCTTCTGTCTGAGCTGTCTGGGTTGGGTCATGCTGGCCCAGTTGGGCAGAGACTGCAGCAAACGGCTGATGTCTTCATCTTTAGCCCAGGATGCACTGATGGTCAGCTTCTCCTCGCACTGTACGATACCCCTACAACACACACACCACACAATAATCTCAACAACACTTCAGGATTAAAATAAACTGATTTAATTCAACTTTGGGGACATGGAAAATTGTGAGTACCATTTTAATTTTCAGCCTTAAATTTAAAAGTCTGTAAACACTGAACATTAGAAGATTTTTTTTATGTTTTTAATAAATATTAAATATAATCTAAGATATATTTATTGTATAAAAATGTATATTATAAATCACAAAATGTTTAAATCTTTAAAATTAAAAATATTTATTATATTATATTATATTATATTATATTATATTATATTATATTATATTATATTATATTATATTATATTATATTATATTATTACAGGAATACAGCCATATTCATAATTAAAAAATATATATTATATTGTATTATATTATATTATATTATATTATATTATATTATATTATATTATATTAGCTCCACAGTTCAATGTGTTTGTAAACGTGCTAAACACATTATATAATACTAAAAATAAAGTAATCTACTGATTTGTTAAGTGCTATATAATGATTTGTTAATTACTAGTAAATGGAAGATATCATTAAGTGTGATGAAACACTACGTAAGGAGCTAAATTAGGAACAAAGTCTGTGATTGGCTGAGGGATTAAACAAGCTCCATGTCACTCCATGTCTCAAAAAATTCTAAAATATGTAAATGAACCATAAGTTCAGATAAATCTCTTCAGTATTGCATAAGCAAGCCATTAAAAGTGTGCACTGGATGACAGCTGAACACGGTTCCACAGAAGAGTATACAGAGAGGCAGACAAGAGCGCGGATGAATAAACTGTTTTTGTCTGTGATGTGTAAAACGATTGAACAGATCATGTAGAACGAAATGCAGTGCGTTTCACTCATCTTATGGCTGAGAACGAGGGAGATAGAACAAAAGAAAGACAGAGAAGGAGACAAAGAGAGGGACAGATTGGTAGCATGTGATTATTGTGTGAGGAAACGGCTGCCTCTGCACTTTCTACCCATGATTGAGCTCAGTCCAGATCCCTGCTGACTTACACATATGTGATCGGACACACACACACTTCACTTAAACACATGAGCAGACCAATCATCCAGTGTTTCCAATACCAAGGTTTTCAAACATCCGTAGACCCCCTGGGGATCTGAGAAGATACTGCAGGGAGTACATTGAGAAGACATACTGTAAAACCGGTTTACCTTGATTTTAAAGAAATGTCTAACTACTTGAGTTAACATTAATGAATGATCTAAGGCATTATGTAATTTAATAATGTTATATAAATGTTCTTTATAATTATTTAGCATTACAGAGAAATGTTCCGTCCGTCAGACTAATTTAAAACAGATACTTGTCTTTTTGAACTATTCATTAAAAGAGCCAGCACATAAGAGTCATTTGTTCAGGAAACTACACTGCCAGGCAGTATGCTTTTAATTCACTAAAAAGAACCACTTTATGAGATTCATTTGTTCATGAACTCGACTGTCCATGTTCAGAATGTTTTAGATTGACTAAAAAGAACTTCGTTAGAGACATACATTTATGAAATCAGACAAAACTGGTCCTGCGTATGTTTTTGATTCACTAAGAACCACTTCATAAGAGTCATTAATTCATGAAAACTACACTGGTTGCGTTGTATGTTGTTGTTGCGTGCAACCTGCCAGGTCAACCCAACAGAAAGACATTTCATGCCATTATGTTTTAGTACCTTTTTATTGCATCACATTCAATACAGACTACAAACTCGCATTCTCAAATACGATAGTGTGTGTCACATAGTATTATTACCTGTAAGCAGAATTGCAGATCTCCTTGTACTCCTTGAGCTTGTCACAGACCATCTCCAGGAACTGGTTAGAGTACGCACTGAGATCCTGCATCAGACTCATTAGATCCTGAATTGACTTCTCCACAACCACAGTGCTCTGAAAACACACACAAACACACACACACTCAATATAATATACTCTGAAGTCAGGGCATCACCTCTATTCGTTTCTATGAATCAGATGATTGCTTTAGAAACTCTAAATGTCGCTGTTGTTAAGGTGCGGGGGAGGTTCTGGTCTGAGGTCAGGGTTGAGTTTAAGGATGACCAGTGCAGGCGCCCTCTATAAAGGACCGTGATAGACTACAGAATGCTGCAGTCTATCTGCTCAATTGCTCGCTTTTGAGCAAACAAGTCAAATAGCCCGAAAAACAAGCACGATCAAAACCCTCCATTCACCTGTCAGAGATGGACAACCCTGCTACGGTTAAAGAAGCACCATGATACAGAAACATATGACCAGGGATATCACTTTATATGTGTGGCAATGACAAACCTCCACTTGGGCACATCATCCTTCAGGCACTGCGACTTCCTCTCTACCATTTAACGATTGCACCCTGCCATCAAAGCTAATGATGCTAATAGCAGAAGAACTATCCGCTCAAACAAAACAGAAGCCCGGGCACAAAATAGAACCACATTTTTTAACACTATGAAGGGCCAAAACAAAAGAGCATAGCCACCAAACATTTGGCTGCATTTCTAACGCCAGTAGTGACTGACTGAAAGTGACAGCGAGTGTTAGCACGACATTGGCAGGAGGATAGTAACGGTGTTGCCTACTGCACCGAATCGTAGTTTACTTGTGGCACTGGCACAAATGCACTGTTTAATTGGGCTCAGCACTTACTCAATCCGACCACATCATGAGCCATCCTGCACAGCAGGGGGCAGCGGCGAGCGCCCCGAGTAGTTTGTTCTTATTAGCGCATTGCTGTACATTTGGCGTACAATCTGCTAATACACATATCACTGCCTGCTGCTTGCGCCCCCTGCCTGAGCCCCAGGGGCGGAGAGCGAGGTAATGATCCGTGGCACTGCCCTGGCCCATCAAGCTCTCCAGCAGTAAACTGCACCAGGGAACCGAGGGGGGTGGGAGAGAAACGACTCAGCGGGGGAACGCTAGCCTTCAAAGCTATGCCCCTGGTCACACTGAAACAAGTCCATCAACGCCATAGTGTATCCGATTATGTGTGTGAACGAGCGTCTAGGAAAGGTTGGCATGGTGACTGGGGACTGAGAATAGAACATATCTCTCAGAAATGTTCAGCATTTTGATTATGATCAATATATTTATCCAAATGGATAAAAATATAGTGACGTGTATTTAAACAGTATGTATATATGTGATGGTAAAAAGTATACTGTACAAATTTGTGTGCGTATTTTGAATACTATCTTATATATAAAATATTTATCCATATTAAAAATATATATATATAAAAAATTACACCATCATATACAGTACACATGCATATCTCCATATTTTTCTATCTATACATATTTCATATATATATATAGAGCTTTTTTTTAAAGTATACATTAAAATGTACAGTCATTAAAACAATAAAGGCTTGTTTTGAACACTTTTTCACAAATGAATGTGAGGAATTATATATTTAAAAAATATTTTTTTTTTATATGCACCAATATAACAATATAAGCGCAATTTTACCTACATGTATCTTTTACTTATATCATTTAAAAATGCAACACAGAGACTTCTATGAGCATTTATGAATAATGACCTAACCGATTTATGAATCAGACTCAAACATTCCAAAACTACTTCATGTTAATGAGGTTTAAATGAGTAAATAAGTCTTAGTGATCTCATATACACTAGTCTGGCTGGTCATGACACAAAGAGACATTGTGAAACTACTGTGGCAAGTCAATAGTGAAATAAAAAAGTGCATTAAAATCACAGTCAGAGTTTATGATGTTCGTTAATTTTACATTGCCAACATAATATTGAATAGATCATGCATTTTCGATATACTGCTCACGCCTAATAAAAGCTACAGTGAATGACCAGAGAAATAATATACAAGCTGCAAAATTCGGTCTCTCTTTCCCCCTCTCATTTATGAAGCTCAATATTTCCCAGTAAACAAAGTCTCTAAGCTCCATTATTCAAGTAACAAATGCCCCAGTGCTCTGCGGCACATGTCTAATTCTCCTCATTTAACACACTCATTCGTCTTAGCCCCAGAAATCATTAAAAAGTAATCAAGCTCCAGAGAGAGAGAGAGAAAGAGAGAAGGAGAGGAAAATAGAGTTAAAGGATGGATAGAAGCCTCACAAGCGAAACAGACAGACAGACGGCGAGAGCTTTAGAGAAAAATCAAACCAGCAGAGGTTCTCTTGTCTCATCGCTAGCAAAATCCCTCCTTTCTACTTAAATATCACAGAGTGCCATGGGAGGTTTAAGATCTGTTGCTGGAAATTTCGGCGTCTCCTGACTCATTCTTACTCCGCTCACACTACAGAGCACCTTTGAATTCTTACTGGAGTACGTCCAGCCACGCCAGCATTGATTACAGTCCTCCTAAAATGAGCAGAGCTGCTGGAGGGAGTGTTTGCTAATGGCACAAGGTTTAGCGCAGTATAAATGAAGAGAGTCATAATAATGAACGCTCAGCGTGCAGTGGGACTCGACTGGTGAGCGTCAATGAGAGGGAAACACAACACGCAGTGGAGCAAAGAGAACTTAACTCACATGCTTAGGGACACTCAGAGGCCTGAGTGTGTATATACACACGCACAAATCACATACTCTCTCTCACAGAATGACAAGTAAGAACCGTGAGAGTCGCAGCAGAAATGGCAGAGCTCTTCATAATGGCTGACAATAGTATCTAAATCACATGCAGGCAGCTTTTCCCAACAAGATGAGTAGATTCAGCTCAGCTCCACCCATAACACACAACATACTGATTTATGGACATGAAGATAGTGTTAATATAGACAATAATACTACTAATAATAGTGTTACGTATGGTCTGAGTTTGAATTGTATTCTGAGTTGGTTTTGCACCGTTTCCTGTTCTGTTTCCTGTGTTAGTGTTTCCATGGTTATTCATTGTTTGATTAATGAACTGAACCTGTTTCTTGTTTTGTTCATTGGTTTTGGTTAGTATATATTGAGCCTGTTTTCTGTTAGTCTTGGTTCCATCTTTGTCAGTAATAGTTGGTCGTTCTATTAATGTTTTTTGAGTTTTTTGCATCCTGAGTATCTTTGTTTTCTTTAAGTTTGTAAATAAAAACAGACCCTGCTCATCTCATCTCTGCGTCGACCAACCATGACAAACAGTTATTGTTATTATTAGTCCAATCATAACAATAACAATTATTTAGATCATACATTTCCAATATATTAATATAGTTTATTTAAACCACTGAAGTACATGCATATTTATTCTTATTAAAAATATAATTTATTTTCTTTCTTACTGAAGTACCAAGTCAAATCCCGTTCCTGTGTAAGTATAATTAGTATAATTAGTATAATATAATAAGTATAAAGTATAATTAGCTTACTGTATGTAACTGTATTTGTCTTTGACCTGAAAGAATGCATTTTAATTACGTTACAACTGTAGTTGAAGTCAAACTTGAACATGGTCAGCGATCAGGCTTTAAATAACTATATGTAAATGTCAAACTACTGTATAAAATTTAACAATTGAATAGATTTCAAGATCTGGTATCCTAGAATCCAACATAGTCACGACATTGAGGAAACTTGTGGTTAGAAAAAGCTTCTTTACACAGTTTGTTCTTCAAAGTTACTTTAATGAGAAAATTTCCACTCTCTCTTGATATAATCAGTCAACATGAAAAGCTGTCTTTTTTACTTTCAATTAAATGAGGAAAGTTTTGACTAGATACTTTGACTTTTAATTGAGTAAAATTTAGACAGAAAAACGTTTTACACCCATGCAGCGTAAGCAGAGATCTCTTTATACAGTTCCAGCTGATGTACTGAGATACTGTAAGAATACAGGATTCACACACACCTTTGGAACAAACCACCAAGACATCATTATCCTTACATTTTAAACTCTGCCTTAAATATTAAATAACTGAGTGATGTAATTTATTCTATTGAACATTCACTACACATACGTAATTAGATCATATTTATAATATGGAATGTATTGGAATGCCAGAAGAGAATGGGCTCCACTCCCAAATAATTATTATTTTACTTGGGCTTTCACTTCAAAGTGCATATTTCACTGGTCAGTTTTATGTATATATAACCTTCATTTATTAAAGGTTGGATGAATGAACAAATGAATGAATACATTAATGGGCTCCACACTCAATTAATATTGTATTGGAAGTCTACATGCCTGGAAGTCACATTTTAAAATCCCTTAAAATTACTTGGTTTTCCTATTCAGAATGGATGACAAGCAGGTGGACAGATGTTGAGACGAGTCTGTGTGTGTGTAAAGAAGGTTCACGGGCCATGGGTTTTCTCCATTAATCCAGTTTTGACCCCATAGCACAGAGTTCAGAGCATTTAACCCGAACCGTTCCGGCACTTCAATTACACCACAATACACACACACATACACACACACACACACACACACACACACACACAAACACGAGCGGGTTACAGATATAAACATTTATACAACGGTGTGCGTATGCAAAGACTGGCAGAATGCTTAGTAAATGAATTTGGAAGAGCAATTTCTTTTGGTCGTAGAGGTGAAAAAAACATGCAGAAACACACAAGCCTCTCCAGGGTAAAGGAGTGTAATGCATGAGAAGGGCAGCGGTGCGACAGTTCATTCATCACTGTCAGTGTGACCGTACACCACTGAGACCCACAGACATGCACACACATGCCAACATGACCCTGCCACTCAACCGCAACGCAACTGTATGGACAGATGCAGATGCAGGAGGTTGCTTCTGTTGCTCTTTAAAGGGTTAGTTCATACAAAAAGAAAACGCTGTCACAATCTATTCAATCTCATCTCGTTCCAGAATGTTTATGTCACAGTTTTCTTTACAATGTAAGTGAATGGATACTGGGACTGTGAAGCTCCAAAAAGGACAAAGAGCACCATAAAAGTGGCCCATATAACTTATGCACTATATTTCAAGTGTTTTGAAGCCATACGAAATATCTAAACATTTAAATATGAGAGCTATTGTAGAGGGAAAGGGGAATACATTTTATTCTTTTATACAATTTATTAGATTCTATTTTATTACTTTTTATTTTTTAAAAGTATTACATTTTAAAATATTTATTATCACCATCAAATAATGCATTACATTTTATAAAGGGACAAATTTATATAAAGGTAACCTTTTTTTTTTCTTTCACTATTCATTATTGTAAGAAAAAGTGAATAACATGGTGAATAAGTCATGATTTTTTGTATTTCTGTGTGAACTATTCTTTCACGTCTCTATTATACAGTAGCTCTCAGCATTCTACGTCTGACATTGTTTGAGTCAGACTGAGGTGAAGTACAGGCCGCAAACATTCACGACATATGTGTAACAACTAAATGTAAACCTGTCATTTCTTCTAAAGCGCGGCGTGTGAGTGACAGACTCGACCAGCAAAACAAACTGAGCGGCACAAAAGCTCCAGGACTGCACTTCCTGCTGTAAATCCGCTGGCAGAAGGATTATGCCTGTTTTATTAGAAGTGATTTAAATAAATGTACACCGGCTCTGGAGGAGAGCTGATTACCGAACAAATGAATACAACAGTGTTCAATCCAAATGTAAATCCACATTCATCACAACTGAGGATCAATCTAAGGGCATGAACAGTGTGTTCATGGGTATGTGCGTGTGCATTGGGTTCAGTGCGAGCTTCTACCAAATCAAGCAAGAAGAACCATAGGTTATGATTGAACGCACAATCTTTGACAAGAAAAACAAAGACATTGTGTATCCACCTCTAACATCGTTCCTCCAAACACCACTTCTTTTTCAGAGTTCCTTAAAGTCTTACAGTCTCATTTCAACATAATCATAGGACCACACATAAATCCATCATAAATGTAGCAGCACTGAGATTCAACTTTATGCTTATTTCTCAATAACGCACACATGCTCACATACACCCCCTGAAATAGAGCCATATGGGGCTAATGGTGCAGAGAGGGGAACAAACAGAAGGCAATGATATACACATTATCATTATGGAACGGATGTTTGTGTACACACATATGCACACTGAAACCCTGCAGAAACACCCCAATGCACTGGAAATATATGGAAATATATTAAAATGACTTAAAACAGCCAAAGTCTGCACTCTGAGCAGTTCTCTGTAAAATTCAAAGTAGGCCTAAAGAAAATGCCTGCTTTCCTTCACTTGGCCTGCTTTACAGCATATTTGGCTACATTTATGCTGTTTTCTTGTTTTAGCTCCTTAGGCAGAGATTAGCTCTTCCGCACTGTCAGTTCAGGTAGGGGTGTAGCCCAAGTTTAGGCCAGTGTCGATGGGAGAAGACCATTGGTGGAAAGAGGGACTGTGTTCGGCCCACAGGTGAAGAAACGCTCAGAAGGCAACTTTGGTGCAGTCGAGGCCCAAAAAAATAATGCTGGCCTGAGGGAGGAACCCAAGTCAGAACAGAGGAGTTCTGAGGTAAAGACAGAAAAGGAAAAGCAGAAAAAAAACAGGAGAAGGTGACTGGCCATAAAGGACAGAAGAAAGAGTGCGCACTGCATCACTGTCAGCTGAATCTTGATAAATTTCATCAGTTGAATTGAAAGGACTGCAGTCTTTTGAAGTAATAACATTAATTTACCACATTAATCCGGTTCAGGTCTTGAGTTGGCTGACCAACACTTTAACACTTTTCAAACTGCAGGGTGTGAAGAAAGGTTAGAAGGGGTCGTGGAAAATGATTTATTGTCATCATGGAAAAATGACTCTATATACTTACATAGCGTATTAGCAAAAGTGTTAGAAATCAATAATTCATTAAACACTAAATTATTCTATGGATTCTGATGTCCGCATTTCCTGTAACTTTATATAATAATGTCACTTGATCGACCATGAAGTCATTCATGGTGACATGGGCGTTCTCTATTCAGACACGTTATATGCATCTGTGACCTTTGAGAAAAGACACCTTCAATATCTGTTTAAAACGATTTCCCAATCCCATTCTATCTATTTAATGTATTTAAAAAATAAATATTCCATACATAATCACGGTAACTTTTTGATCCTGATGTGCATATGTGTCTCTGTACAGAGACGACTTCCTGCAGATATAAACAAGGTCTAGACAACACCATTCAAACCTGAATCGTTCTGTGATTGGATGTTTTTGTGGTGATGAGAAGTCCCTAATAAAGGCACACACCAAGCTGTGCTACAAGATGCCAATCAACAGATATCACACACACACACACAGAGAGAGAGAGAGAGAGACCCCCAAATATACCCCCCCACACAACAGACCCTACAAACAAAAAGGTCACTCTCATTATTTCAACTCTAGACTGATGTGCAGGGGTTCGTTTGTGTGTGTTGATGGTGAATACAGTGTGATTAAAAAGGTCAGCTTCATTAGCAAAGCGCTGGTGGCAGCTCAAGTCCACATTTCAGAATGAGCTTCGACTGAATGGCAAAGACAGACAATAAATCACGTCTCTAAAAACAGACTTGTAAATAAACACAGCCCTGAATATTCTGAGAACATTATAGCTCCAACCATGAATAGGCCTAAATACCTATACTGAGACCCTCTTTGTCTGAAATAACTTAATATTATAAATAATATTGGACATTTGTAGATTCCTGAAAAACAAGGGGCCTAATATTTCGGCAATTAAGATGTCAAAACTTTTTAGGCCTTTACAAAAATATCTGTTTCAGAAATTACCAGTGTTATTTTAGTATTATTTATTATATATTTCTATAAGTCTGTGTGTATGAATAACTATATAACCAGTAACCAAATACAAATTTTACAAATATTTGGCCAAGATTGCGATTTTCCACCAACGTCAGCAAAAATTAAGTGTGTGAGTATAAGCGTCCCTGTAAGAGGTGTCTGGACATATGGCCCATGTAAGCAGCACCATGGATCCCGTGGTGGGGAAGATTAATAGAGCCAATCTCCAAACAAGCCACACAGTGACCCCCCAAAACATTTCTAATGAAATGAATCCATCAGTGGGCCCTGGACCTGCAGATAGCATCAGTGGAACAGATCAGCACAGAGAAAGAAATGGAGAGCAGTTTAAGAACGAGAGCAGGCAGAACATGGATGGCCAGGCCTTCTGATATCACTGGCCTTGTTGTCATGCTAAACAGAGTGAGGACAGCCAACTTGAGCTTCCAGGACGGGGGTGCTGATAGCAGGGGCTGTTCGTATTTGAGCGATCCTTGTGCTTGTAATGCTAATGCAGTAACACCTCTCTCTGCCAGAGCACATGGCTGTCTACTTTCATTTGTGCCAAGAAGCCATTCTCCAACTTTTCATTACAAACAGAAAAAAATATATTGTTTTTAATTAAGTTTAACAATTAGGCTAACTAAGTGTCTGCTTTCTATTAAGACAGCCTTTGAAAAGCAACCTTTTCCAAATAGTCCGTAAATGGTCACTCGTATTTCATTTTAGGCACATGTAAGCAAGGCTGTGAATAGAAGTACATTCTATTCAGTAAGTATATATATATATATATATATATATATATATATGGTGGTTGTCCAAAAGAGATTTTACAAAAGGCTTGACAAAAAGTTGGTTAGCTTTAAAAATGCTGACAACAACTGACATAAAATCTGTCCTAAGATTTCCTCCTTTGCGGTACAGCAAGTAAACGGGAGTGGGTGTGTGACTGGTTGTGTGTGTGTGTGTGTGTGTTAACATGGTTCCTGATGGCAAAGTGCAGTATATTTAATGTTGTGAAACTAAAAGAAAACCCCCTTTCCCTACGGATCAATGCTCCACTTCTCCCGGGCTGATTTCTCATAAAACACCTGCTGTAACATCCGAGCCACGGCACCTGGAATACACAGACATGCACCCATAAACACACACCCACATCTCTTTGTCATCATTTCCTTGACCACAGGAGAGCACTACTTTAAGCATCATTTGCCTCCTCCATTTGGTCTAAAATGCATCAGAGAGGCAATAGACAATCTGGAGAGAAGCCTCACTCAACTTCATGGCTTCTCACAGGATGGATGGCTGTTCAGTCTGAGAAGAGGGTCAATGCACAGTTCTTGCACCTTCTCAATGACACACTGCATTGAATTCTGGGAGGTGGAAAACTAAACTTTTGTTTCATAACTTCAGGTGAAATTAGACTTTTCCATGTATTTTGTTGTCAGAAACAGAACAGAAGTAACATACATGCTGTCAAATTGCTCTTACAGTCTCGCTCTGCACCTGTTCCAGGTGATCACATGCTAATGAGGCAAAGAGGGCGGGGTTAAATCCTCAGATCGGACCAACAGTAGCAGATCAAATGGTCATGGAGATAACCTCTTTCCAATTCAACAGCAAAATAGAGTGAAGCAACACAAGGTGTGTCATTTCACCAATTCATCACTGGCACTTTCTCTTTGGCCTTATTAGTCACTGTTGAATATCGGTGTATATTAGGGGCCGAAATGAAATGTTTACTAAACCTGTCAATGGAGAGTCAATAAATAATTTTTTTTATTATATTTTTATATGTAATATGTGACCCTGGACCACAAAACCAGTCACATGGCAGTCACATAAGATGTATACATCATATGAAAGCTGAATAAATAAGCTTTCCATTGATGTATGGTTTGTTAGGATAGGACAATATTTGGCCGAGATTTGGCAAAAAAATCGAAACATTAAGAAAATCGCCCATTTATGATCACGATTGTGCTGCATTCACTCACAAAAATAAATGTTTTATATATTTACGGTAGGAAATTGACAAAATATCTTCATGGAACATGATCTTTACTTAATATCCTAATGATTTTTGGCATAAAAGAAAAATCGATAATTTTGACCCATTCAATGTATTTTTGGCTAATTTACAAATTTAAAATGACAACTTTACCCGTGCGACTTGTGACTGGTTTTGTGGTCCAGGGTCGCATATATGTTTTCATATATTCTAATTATTTTTTTATTTTTTTATCAATAGGACTGTTTATCAAAAAAAAAAAAAATTATTATGGTTTCCACAAAAATATTAATAAGCAAAACTGTTTTCAACATTGATAATACTAGGAAATGTTTCTTGAGCATCAAATCAGCATATTAGAATGACTTCAGAAAAGATCATGTGACACTGATGTTTTTGACAAATACAAGTAAAAATTTAACAAGTAAAAAAACAGGAAAGTTGTCCAGGAATAGCCAGAGCCAATACCGGAGTCAGACCTTTGGCAGAAGTTTCTTTGGTAAAATTTTCCTTCAGTTTCACAACTTGTAAACTTTCTTGAAATGTAACAGGCCATTTGGTGAGTAAAATTTTATTTACTTGTTAAAGCCAAATGTTACCCACATTTAGTGCTTGGCAAATGCTCATTTTGGACCCCGATGCAGATGGACGTGAAGCAAATGCTTTCCAAATGCTGTACTGATTTTCTTTCCTCTGCTAAGTTCAAAATCAACAGGCAATTTTCAAAGGCACACAAATAAATACACACACATGCTTGAGAACACAAAAAAACCTTCACATACTAATACAGCTCAAGAGTTCATTAAACGTCTCCTTGAAGAGCAAACTCTCGTTCCCTCAGTGCGTCTCTCTAACACACAAACCCATGACCCAGGATATGGTTCTACAACAGTACAAAGCTAAAGGCCGGGATGGAACGTGCCACATGGGCTGTCAGCAGCAAAGCTGCAGCACCTTTGATTTAAGGTAATTAATACGTAAAAAAAAAAAAGAAAAAGAAAAGCCAACACAAAAGAGCATTTTATGGAGCTCCTGCTATCCAGAGAGGCGCTCATTAGCCCAGCAGGGTAATTAGCAAGATGCCGCAGTCCTCGTTAAGGAGAAATCATAATCATAAACAAATGGCTGTGAGCTTTTGATGCCTTCCCCTCTGTAATGAACTGCCACTGTTCTCAAAATGAAAGCAATGCTAAGACGTCCGTACACACATGAACACACAACTTGGAGAGACTTGTGATGGCAGGTCTCAGTTTAAAGAGTAAAAGGGGACCATAATGGCTCTCATCTGAATAATATCAGAGCGCTAAAACTCATCACACTCAGCACAATGGCATCCTTGCCCTCATATATTTGCAAAGAGAGCTTCTCATGAAGTTAATTGACCAGATCATGGATTCCGAACGCAGAAAGACATTGAAATAACTCAGTTGTACATGCACAATTGCACATGCATACACTCAGGAACAAACAGAAGCATGCAGACAAACATAGAAGACAATATCTGTTCCACTGAATTAGTGTAGGATTTACTTTGAAACTATTTTCACTTAGAAATTGCTAGTAAATTTCACAAATAAACGATAAGTAACACACTGTTTTAAATGAGAATTTCTGAAGTAGAAAGACTGAAAATGTGCTCCAATAATCTGTTTTGTTTAAACCTTCAAAAAAAAAGTTGTGTGGCAGCTTCTTCAGGGCAGTACTAAAATAATGAAATCAAATATTAAAATAATAAAATATAACGTAATTAATAATATACTATACTATACTATACTATACTATACTATACTATACTATAATATAATATAATATAATATAATATAATATAATATAATATAATATAATCTTTAAAGCACCACAAAAAATATCTCCTATATTCTAAAATGATTCTTAATTGGTTGTTGTTATGGAAACTATAACAAGCAAATACTGGAAAGGTGAGAAGAGAGTACTAAATCCCTTTGCTGATGAACTAAGCACATATAGAGGTCTCAACGGCAAAAAAAATGTGTACTTCCTGTGCTGACAGGAAGAAGCCCTTGGAGAGATGGACAGCTGGCAGCTGGTCACCAAGGAGCAGTGCTGTGTGTTATATAAGCTGCACTTAACTGCTGATTCCAGGTCAGCCCGGATCAAACACAATTTCAGCTCCAATTATGATGCAGGGGGATAGGTGGGTAGGTGGCCTTTATTGGCACTCATGGGAGAGAGAAGGAGAAGAGAACAAAATAACCTTCCTCTTCGATGCAATTCAGAAGAGAAAACAATCAGACCGGGCTTTTGTACACTTGACCGGTAGGCAAATGCTGTTTGAACAGTTAATCTAATAAACAGATCGACTAATGAAAGGGAAGAAGAGCAGAAAGAAGCAACGGCGAAAAGTAAGTGTATTATCTTTCTATAAATGTGATTGTGTGTGCACTTATATTGTCATACATTTACTGAAAAAGCTTCTTTTGGGATCATTTACAAACAAACAAAAAAAGATACCTGTAGAAGAGGTCTTTGAACTCCCAGGTTTTTCATAGTGTCAGCGCTGGCCAGGATCTTGAGCGGGTCGGACACTTTGGTCACAGCCTCAATCTCCTTATTGGTCTCGGTGCGGACCTGGCTGAGGAACAGGTCGTTGATGTAGTAGGTGAGGAAGGTGCGTAGCTGACATTGCTTGGCCTGAGCAGGACCCATACGGGACTCGATGTCCTGAATGAACCTGATGACACACAAAAAACAAGGCATTTTCAGTAACCCTTAAAAGCATGAACCGGGATGTCATTCACTTCCTCCTCCCCATTCATTTTTTTTTTTTTAAGTGAGACATCAACCTTCTTAGTATTCCTCAATAAACTCATTATAAACAATATAACAGGAAAATGTTATTATAAAAGAATGCCTGTTTTCCTATTCATTTTTTGTAATAATTTTATAGGGTCGCTAACGACCCGATTTGTGTAACAGTGTAAGTATATTTTTTCTGCACAAGAAGAAAATGAAGTGCAATTCACCTTTATTCCACAAGGTGGCAATGCCTGATACACAATGATGAAGATACGTTTCACTCACAGTTACCACAGGCAGAAAACAATAGAATAGGAAGTATCATCAGCAAAACTTGAAATGGCTCAGCGATTTAAGTACTGAACTCGATCAAATATTAGTGTCACTGTCATTTGATGGTGGATCTGGCGAAGAATCTGTCAGTGATCAAAATATTGATTTTGAAGATGTTGAAAATGACAGTTTTGAGAATATGTTTGAGATCGCGAATATGAGCCAGATGCTGTACTCCAAAAGGTAAATACATATGCTTTATTTTATTCTTCTGCAATTGTTACTCTAAAATCAGGCGATTTTAGGTAGAGACCCAAATATGTAATAATGATTGGCGAAACATTCATGCATTTAAGAGTTGAATTACACAAAAGAGACAAGTCTATGCATGGTTTGACTAAGTTTGAAAATGTCAGAGCTGAGGCCTAATGGTTAGCACATTGTGCAGTGGTGCTGATATGGGAAATGTGGGTTCGAATCCAACCTATTGTGTCCCAAATCATTTTCTGCCATCTCTCCACTTTTTCTTTTTTTTTGCATTTTATTTCAAAATTTAATACAAATTTCCTGATTACAAGTTATATTATTAGCAAATAGCAATTTGAGATAAAAGATGAAGAAAATAACTAAATATGAGAATTTTAAATAATCTACATATATATATATAAAAAAAATGTTTGTACTTATTTTTATATTTGTTTGTTTTTCTTTGTTTTAAATGTCAAAATCATAATTTTCTGGTCCTTTCCAGGTTTGAATTAGATTTTCAATCTCAGATTTTCAATGAGGTCTCAGACTTATTTAAAAAAAACAAATAAAAAACAAATATGAGCACCTTTTTCTGGCTTTTAAATACTGCACACACCATGTGTGTCGGAGAGGGAACAGGACAGGTGTTGAGCAGGGATGGGCCGTTGCGTACGAGCAGACAGAGGCTCATAGATCAGCAGGAACACTGATTTATCACTACGAGACTACAGCTGCACAACCCCCCGACACTAAACACCTCCCTCAGCACTGCACAGCCAATTAGTCAACCCAGCAGAGGGGAGCCCATACACACATGTGCACATTTATGTGTGTGTGTGTGTGAGACATTAACAGTGGAAGCCTGGCTCAGCCCTCAGTAATCAGCAACTCTGCCACTTCTTTAATACTTTAAAACCTTTTCATGGTTTTTGTCATACCTGAGGCCATTATCAATTATTTTATTGTCTGACTATATTTGTTTAAGGGAACACTGACACACATGGGTCCTAGATAAGTGATAATAATATCACCTTGGTAAAAAAATAAAAAAATTAAAAAAGCGTTAATAAGCACAATATATCCGGTCCATATAATTTTTCATTTATCTGTATCGGACGATATTGGATATTTAATTCTGCATGCTCGTTTATCCGATTTTTACATTTACTGTAGATGACCTTTTCTGTCATGTAATGCTCACTATAAGTTAATCTTGACATTCGTCATTCCTGTCCCAATGAAACTTTAAAATTGATGTATTCCAAATCAGTATAACAATTTATTAACAACTTTATTACAACTCTATTCATTTATTAAGCTCAAACACTTTGAATGAGGAACTATGAACTTCCAGAATGAAAAGTGCAGACAATTGTATGGTGTCGAAGTGCATCGTGTAATAGCGGAGCTCTGCAGCCGGGACTGTATATAATATACGGCAGGACCTTCTTGAATAATTTGGCATGGTTTAGAAATACAGACAAAGATAATAGCTCAATCTCCATTTCATTATTCATATAAATGTCCTCTATAAGAATTATTCACACCAGATGGTGTCTCTTACTTTTCGCTCTCAACCGTCTAACAGACACACAGTTAAATGTGCGCACAGTGACACACAAAAGCGCATCTCGGGCGCTGTCTTCATGTGATCATCTTTGCTGTGTTAATATTTCATTCCACAAGTCTGTCTGATCAATGATCTTATGAGGTAAATGGAAGGTGACAGGCTCGTTGGCTCTACAGGCTCGTTGGCTCTCTCAGCTAATCGAGTTTTGCTTCGTCCGAAATTCAGAGAAGGAAAGCGCATCAGGGACATCGTGAGCGTGACCACATTGACCGTCATGACAGAAGTGGCTGTTAAAGGAAGAGACACAGAACAGCCTGTAAAAAAAGCAGATGACCTACAAGACACCAGTTACTACAGCAAACAGACAGTAAAAGATGCTTTTTAACTGTGAAAGACACCTCAAGTTTAAAGTAGTGAAATATAATGTCACAGATACTTAACTTCAATTATTATAGGTCGTTTTAATGTTTAGTTTTTGACGCTTCATATCAGACATAACAAAAAAAGGTTCCGTTTTGAACTATAATGGCTCTTAACGATTCACTGACCGACTCAAATCACTATTTGTTTCATGAATCTTTTTAAATGACTCATTTCTGAATTGATTCATAAGAGTCATTTGTTCTCGACTCTGTGTTTGTTGTTGCAACAAGATGATATCTGAGAAAGCCATATATTTTCTCAACTGTCGCCAATAGCTAAATAGTTTTGAAAAATTGTCCCACATTTTACGTTTTTCATTTCATATCTGACAAGTAGTCGCTATCTGGAGCCCTGCTTACGCGCTAGTCATGATTCCTTTAGAGGAACCTAAGAAAATAAAAAATATTCATCTTACTGGGACAGAAGAAATAAAACACTCTTTTTTTGCGTTTGATCTGTGGTACGCTGCATTAGGCAGGTGTGGAGAAGATGGCGCTCCTCTCTGCAATCACATATAATGTGTAAAGAGCACGTGGGTGTATAACCAGGCTTGAATGAAAGAGATGTTTGAAAACAAGATGAGGAAGACTTCTTTGGAGGATGGATAAAGAGAATGTGGATAATCCAAGGATGAAAAAAGAGAGCAAAGAGGGCAAAACTCAATGCTGTGGATCAATCAGTCTCACAGTCACATGGGCTCAACCAGACGCCCTGCTGAAAATAGCCACATTGTTCTCTATGACAGCAGCACAGCAGACAGATAAACGCCACAAGCTCATCACACACTGTCTTAAACATGTGCATTAGAAGTAAACATCCAATCTGATGAATTTTGAACACCTAAGCCACCTTTTCCCTGCTTACGATAACCGGCAGACGATAGACCATCTATATTCCAGAGAAGTCATTAATTTCCAATGGAGAGTCACACAGAGTTCTGATTCTCTACGAGGGATTTCTGAATTCGACTTGAGCTTTGGGTGTGTTAAAATAGAGTAAAACCATTTGACAAGTAGTGATGTGTGACATGAGAATTATCAATCATTTGTATAAATTGTTAATGTAAACACATGGGACTTGTGCAGAATGGATAGTTATGAAATAATTCAAACATAATAATTAATATAATAAGAAAGAAAGACTTTTATAACAGCATTGTTTATGTGTTTACGAGTCAGCGTCATGCGGATGAAACTGATGTGGGATCAGAGCAGGAAATTTACCATACAGAATGCGATGTCTATAGGCATAACTCACAGCTAATAAGGGGATTATGGCATGTAATCAAAGCTGAGGTCCTTTACGTTCTTCACTGAAATACAATTACTGCCGTGTGATCGGGACATAACTGTTCCTTGACGGATGATTGCAATCCATCCAGAGGATAACAGAAATGAAACACAATGAACATTTGATGAGGGTCCGGAAGACTAGGAATAATGATTATAACTCTACTGTGAATAAACAGAGGTTTTAGCCTGTGTGTGGCCACAAGATTGATTACTTCTATTGCTCACAGAGGATTAAAGATATGAATAAACTCTAACCCTAAGCATTAATCTTACAGTAGATATGCATATTTGAGACCCTTTTGTAAGCAACAACCACCCAGAACACTCTAGCAACCGCATATATATTTATTTTTAATATATTTTATATAATATATAAAAAAATAAAAAAAATAAAAAAAAAATGTTAGCAATCGCATAGCAACAACCTAACAACCACCCATAATTTCAGCATAAGTTCTTCAGTAGTCTTTCTACTGCAGTGAGGCAGCCTGAATTCTCTGGCTGAAGTCTAAAGCACCACTG
>NC_140212.1:12320895-12383395 GCF_951802725.1 Rutilus rutilus | reverse complement strand
TAAGCAACTTTTAGAATGATCATACTTTGTTGTTTTCCTCAGTAAATATTTTTTAGCAAATATGTACAATTAATTAACCAGCATAACAAGTAATTTATTCAATAAAACATTTTTTAATTAAATGAGAACCCTAACATTTTCCTTTCACATATGCCCTGCCTTCAGCATGTTTTTATGATCATATGCTTTGTCATTTCAGTAAAATTTGTAAACCTAAACAAGAGCCACATGAACAATAAAGACTACCTTCTATATTTTATCTGCATTTTTAACCTTGTCATAATATTACAAGCAGAGGATATTCACTGCAACGACAATGAAAAGTCACCTTTCAATGATCGTAAAAAAAATATTGCTGTGTGGGATGATTTTATGGAATTTATAGACCATAATTAATTTGTTTTATTTCAATATAATATCACCTCAAAAAGAAGGTTTTTAATAGCTGATGCATGCCTCATTCAATTAAAAAGCCAATAATGTATTAGTCAAAAAAGAGAGTTTAATTCTATAGGTCTCACATGGTTAAATCTATGTAAAGACTATTTTTAAATGAGCATGAAGAGCAAACCACTAAAATACCCAAAATACACCACTAGATGGCAGTATGTCAGTTCTCTCTGTACATACAGTATGTGTGCAGTCAGTTCTCCAGCCTCCTTAATGAAGGGAAACTGCCTTTAAAAAGCATTAAGATTGCATTTACTGGGTTACTATTGAAACCGACTTCGCCGTGCGATGTATTTAGCTTTCTTTGCGTTTCTACAAAGACAGCGGTGAGGTAAATGAATATGGCCAACCCACACATACACCCACTAGCTCTGAGACCTCCTGCTGTCTGCTGCAGATCTCACACACATGCACACACACACTCTCTCGCTTAAGGTAGCGAAATATGTGTAGGACAGAAATGCTTTATTGGAAAGCAAAGGACCGGCACGCTAATTAAAACACATGGAGGCGGAAATCAGAGAGCGAACCCCCATTCATTGGCAGATTCTCAAAGAAGTTCAGTTTTCTTCATCCTTCTCTTTCTCATAATTTTGTCTGTATCCTTCCCCAGCAAGAGGGAAAGTGGTGTTTTTGGCCAATTAAAATAGGTGAAATCTATCACACAAAGAAGACCAGGGGCTTGGATTCCTGCAGTCAACAGGAAATGAGATCAGCTCATTTGGCTGACATGTCCCCGTGTTGACAAATTACCCTCCCCGATTCACTTTCACGTTCTTTGCTTTGCCTCCTCCCTTCTCAACATCTTTCCCTCCCACCGTCTGCGCCTAGTTTCTCATCCTCTGCGCCCCTTTTCTGTTGGAGAGAAAAGTATGTAAAGCTTTGACTAGGTACTGTATTATGTAACTTTTTTTTTTTGTAAATAATGAATCAATCTTTTTTCCAAAGGATTTTTTCACTGTGTTGACAGTGTCATGATAAGACAAAAATAACAAATCAAATTCTTGTATTGCTCTCTCTTTCTTTAGGGGAAATTTAAGATTTGAGATTAGTAGGATTTAGCAGGATCAGTCGGGTCAGGAAGAAAATCATTTTATGCGGATAGCGAGTGAACACAGAGTGATTTTGAAAGCGGGAGTGGACCTCTACTTTAATGCGTGTATGGTGTGGATATACAGTGAGGAAAATAAGTATTTGAACACCCTGCTATTTTGCAAGTTCTCCCACTCGGAAATCATGGAGGGGTCTGAAATTGTCATCGTAGGTGCATGTCCACTGTGAGAGACATAATCTAAAAAAAAAAAATCCAGAAATCACAATGTATGATTTTTTAACTATTTATTTGTATGATACAGCTGCAAATAAGTATTTGAACACCTGTCTATCAGCTAGAATTCTGACCCTCAAAGACCTGTTAGTCTGCCTTTAAAATGTCCACCTTCACTCCATTTATTATCCTAAATTAGATGCACCTGTTTGAGGTCGTTAGCTGCATAAAGACACCTGTCCACCCCATACAATCAGTAAGAATCCAACTACTAACATGGCCAAGACCAAAGAGCTGTCCAAAGACACTAGAGACAAAATTGTACACCTCCACAAGGCTGGAAAGGGCTACGGGGAAATTGCCAAGCAGCTTGGTGAAAAAAGGTCCACTGTTGGAGCAATCATTAGAAAATGGAAGAAGCTAAACATGACTGTCAATCTCCCTCAGACTGGGGCTCCATGCAAGATCTCACCTCGTGGGGTCTCAATGATCCTAAGAAAGGTGAGAAATCAGCCCAGAACTACACGGGAGGAGCTGGTCAATGACCTGAAAAGAGCTGGGACCACCGTTTCCAAGGTTACTGTTGGTAATACACTAAGACGTCATGGTTTGAAATCATGCATGGCACGGAAGGTTCCCCTGCTTAAACCAGCACATGTCAAGGCCCGTCTTAAGTTTGCCAATGACCATTTGGATGATCCAGAGGAGTCATGGGAGAAAGTCATGTGGTCAGATGAGACCAAAATAGAACTTTTTGGTCATAATTCCACTAAACGTGTTTGGAGGAAGAAGAATGATGAGTACCATCCCAAGAACACCATCCCTACTGTGAAGCATGGGGGTGGTAGCATCATGCTTTGGGGGTGTTTTTCTGCACATGGGACAGGGCGACTGCACTGTATTAAGGAGAGGATGACCGGGGTCATGTATTGCGAGATTTTGGGGAACAACCTCCTTCCCTCAGTTAGAGCATTGAAGATGGGTCGAGGCTGGGTCTTCCAACATGACAATGACCCGAAGCACACAGCCAGGATAACCAAAGAGTGGCTCTGTAAGAAGCATATCAAGGTTCTGGCGTGGCCTAGCCAGTCTCCAGACCTAAACCCAATAGAGAATCTTTGGAGGGAGCTCAAAATCCGTGTTTCTCAGCGACAGCCCAGAAACCTGACTGATCTAGAGAAGATCTGTGTGGAGGAGTGGGCCAAAATCCCTCCTGCAGTGTGTGCAAACCTGGTGAAAAACTACAGGAAACGTTTGACCTCTGTAATTGCAAACAAAGGCTACTGTACCAAATATTAACATTGATTTTCTCAGGTGTTCAAATACTTATTTGCAGCTGTATCATACAAATAAATAGTTAAAAAATCATACATTGTGATTTCTGGATTTTTTTTTTTAGATTATGTCTCTCACAGTGGACATGCACCTACGATGACAATTTCAGACCCCTCCATGATTTCTAAGTGGGAGAACTTGCAAAATAGCAGGGTGTTCAAATACTTATTTTCCTCACTGTACGCCTAACAGACGAGCTTCTGCTGGCAAAAAGAGAACGTGACAGAGCAAGTAATAAAACGAGAATCAACATGGGCTTGGCTTTATGGAGATGCCGAGAACTGAGGGATTTGAAATGTTGTAAAAGGAGATGCCGTTTTTATTACTCAACAGCTAAGTAAGGTATTTTATTGAACAGATAAATTGCCATTTGTAGCTCTCTAATAGTTTATTATAAAGCATTATCTATTGTGAAGGGTCATTTAAAGGGTCATGAAATGTCCCTGTCACCATCACGGTAGCGGGACGTTTAAGTTTATACTTCAATATATTACAGTTAAATCCTAACCTAATCATGACAAACTATATATCGTTGGAAAGGTCTAAGGCTCCTAAATAGATATTTTACCTCTGTTTTTTGTTAGAAATTATGTAGGAACAGAAATAGATGAATTTATGACAAGAGTGCACCTCAAAAAATCGGCAGTTTTGACCTTTGTCACAAAAAGTTGACGCACACACTTTTAATAATTGAAATGTTGGTTTTCATGCTAAAAGTTCATAATATAACATATAATCTAGTATTTGTCAATAAAAAATTATAAAATAATATTATCCTCTAAAAATTATAATATATATTATCCTCTAAAATATAATATTATCTTTTTAATCGCTTTTTTTACATATTTCAGTAGTTAAATTAGGTATCATTTGAAAGCTTACGATCTCAGAATTCATCCTGTGAAAACTGTTTTGAAATTGGACATTGCTTTACCATAGAAACAGTACTCTAAATGATTTGATCAGGCTCCTCCCCTTTTGGGCATCATTATGTTTCATAATTTATGATCAAAATCTTTTCTAATCTTGACAAAACACATATTGTCAGAAAGGTCTGAGTCTCAAGGTTCCATATTTTGTGACAGAAGTGTTATTTGGACAGAAATTTATTAATTTGTTATGGCAGAATACATACAATTAAATTCAATGTCACCCGGTGGCTATTTCTGGTATTAAGCCTAAACAAAATATCATGGGAACTTCAATTTTTGTGAAATCAACTTCAAATTTAGAACACATTTTATAGTAAAAATATTTTGTAAAATATACATTTTATATAAAAGAAAAAATATTAAATAAATTATATTTAAACTTCCATAACTTTTTCATACTTTAATTTCTTTTTAATTAAAAAAAGTGCTTTCACTTCAGCAATAATCTGCTATTTTTTCCCTTTAAAACAAGACCAAACGTAGGTCTATACTCCAAAACATTCTTGAATTACAACCATTTAAGCTTGAATAGTGCATTTTAATGTCCATTCTCAAAAAGGGGGGTGGACAGTTAAGGGGTTAAAGGATTAGTTCACCTCAGAATGAAAATTTACTGATAATTTACTCACCCCAATGCCATCCAAGATGTTCATGTCTTTCTTTCTTCAGTGGAAAATAAATTAAGTATTTTGAGGAAAACATTTCAGGATTTTTCTACACACAATGGACTTCAATGGCAACCAGAATGTTGAAGTTCAAATCAATGCCGTTTCAAAGGGCTCTGAAGTGCTTCAAAGGGCTCTGCACAATCCCAGTCGAGAAATAAGGGTCTTGTCTAGCGAAACGATGGTCATTTTTCTAAAAAATAAATAAAAATGTATATACTTTTTAACCACAATTGTCCGTCTTGTGCTGGTCTGTGAAGCGCCACGTGTTACTTCATCACGTTGGAAAAGTCATGAAAAAAGAAGAAGAAAATAATAATAATAAATTAAAACAAAGATGTCGGACGATTTTGAAGTTGGAAGAGAAAATGAGATGGAATTTTTCGCCCTTCCCTACCTTTTTGAACCGGAGTACACATACAAATAACTTAGAAAGATGACGTGACTCGTGACCTTTCCAATGTGATGACGCAATGCATGGCTTTGACCAGCACAAGACGAACAGGTGTGGTTAAAAAGTATATAATTTATTTTATTTTTTTTAATGACCAATCGTTTCGCTAGATAAGACCCCATTCCTCAGCTGGGATCGTGCAGAGCCCTTTGAAGCACTTCAGAGCCCTTTGAAACTGCATTGATTTGAACTTCAACATTCCGGTTGCCATTGAAGTCCATTGTGTGTAGAAAAATCCTGAAATGTTTTCCTCGAAAAACTTCATTTCTTTTCCACTGAAGAAAGAAAGACATGGACATCTTGGATGGCATTGGGGTGAGTAATTTATCAGGAAATTTTCATTTTGAGGTGAACTAATCCTTTAAATTCAAGGGTTCACATACTTTTTCCACCTTACATTTTTGAACATGCAGGTGCTTTCAATAGAAAATATGAAAATCCATAATCGTTTGTGTTATTTGCTTAAACATTCTGTTTGCCAACTGTAGATGTTGGCAATCAGAAAAAACACACTACATTATTCCACCTCTGAATGCTCAATGCGGCCTTTACAAACGCACATCACAGCCTACCCAAGCAGCTCACCACACATCTGGACTGGATAATAACCTGTCAGTCTTTTTGCCTCTGAAAGCATTTGTTTTCAGAGCAGCGGAGGGCTGTTATTACCCTGCGTGGTGTGAGCGAGGGAGGAAACTCTGCAAATTGAGCCATTAGAGCAGGAGTTGGGAGTGGCCTGCATTATTGCTTTTAATGGGAGCCTGCATGGGCGAGCGGCATCACGTACAAGGCGATAACAGCGTGTGTGAGAGTACGAGCCAGAAAAAGGGAGGGAAGGCAAGTGATTGTGCGGTTAAAAGGGCGAGAAGTGTTGATTGACACACTACCGGCTTAACAATTCAACACCCCTTGGGATCTGGCCTAATCAAGCTCCCTTTCAGGCCACAAAATGGCTGAATCGCTAGGGCCCGTTTCAACTTCCCTCTTAATAAAGGCTGCGAATGCTCACTAAACAGTGCAAGAGGGGGTTCAGGAGTTTTATGAAGCCAATAGCGCGAGCAGGTCATCATTGCATCTCAGTTGTGAACCAGACTCCAAGCACTTTAGAGCTCCTTCAATTAGAGCTCAGCGTCTCCTACTGAAAGAACCTGGTAAGCGCTCCCGTGTTCCAGCTCCTCCGGGCTCTGTGAAGGAGAAGGACTTAATTAAATCACAGAGGCTTCGCCAAAGAGCGCGGCCCAGGGCCAGCTTTATGATTTATGGGTCGGCCGTGGAAAACAGTGAAGGCTGATCCACAGAGGTGACAGAAGAGACCAAACCAACATGTGAACCCAAGAAATGCTCTCCGTGAAGCAACTTTTAGAAAGCGTGTGCTCAGTAACACCTCGTCTGGTGTTGGTGTACAAACATAGGATTTTTGGCAGGAGGACGTTAGCACTGCTTTACAACCCAAATAATGCCCTCTACTAACATCCGTCATCATTCACACATCACAGGCAACTACATGCAGCAATAAGTATGTTTATATGCGCATTCATAACCAAGCTACAGTACAGCGGGTTACAGCTAACAGTCAAAAGGTCTCCATCTGTGTTTTACTGAGAGCAAAAAGAAAGGGATTCAGGATTGAAACAACATGATTTTTAGTTAAACTATTCCTTTCATGGCTCCTAACTGAAAAAATAAACAAAACTAGAGAGCCATTGGTTTCTAAAATATATGTACATATGTACATTTCTGAAATACATAACTTAGACTGTTACCTCTGATACTAAACCACTCTAAATCAACTTCAACTTCATTATATTTATGTCCCCCAAGGGACAGTTAGTTTTTCAATTAGTCTATCTATAAATTGTAATATGGACTCATGCATTTTCTGTAAAGCCGCTTTGAAATGATGAACTGAATTGAATTGAATTGAATTAAAATTCAACATTTTTGGAAATAAACTGCAAAATCGTTTGAATTTATTTAGCAAAAAAAAATAAAAATAATTCTGATTAATCTAAATATTATGTTGATTATGATTCGAGCATGTCACCCACATTAGTTTAACTACCAAACTAAATTTCAGTTACACTTGATTCAAAATTGCAAACGGACCTCAACATGCTAAACACTGACCAATAATATTTTTGTAAAACATTACAATGCTTCTTTTAAATACCATTTATTGCAACAAAGCTCTTTTGTCTTTAATTATAAGTTATGGTTCCTGGTTCATTTCGAATCAGACATAACCAAAAAATGACTCAGTGAGGGAGTTAACTGTGAACTGTGAAGTCACAGCAATTTTGAGACAATTTTGTAAATCTTTTTGATATAAACAATAAATGATTAACTGAAGGAGTCTGATATAAACACACTAACAGCCCTGAATGATTCACAGAGTGAATATATATATATATATATATATATATATATATATATATATATATATATATATTCACACAGCAGCAGAATGCAGCTACCAGCCTTAATACGGTTACGTTCACACACAGTATGGTTACTGCTATGGTTACTAATATGGTCTACCGTGTGTTGTGTGTTTTCATGTGTGATTTCGGTAACTTATGTCAGGGACACACTTAGACTGAACTGAACACACTTACAGACTATTTCCAATGACTGGAGCAGATTTTAAACACCGACTGTGAACACTAACTGAACGCAACTCTATAAGTATCAAATTACATTCATAATCGGCCTTACATTCGTTAAGTGTGTTCCCGGCTTTACAGCAACGGAGCTGTGTGTCATCTGAAGGACACACAGGAACGAAGCTGCTTCCGTCAGTTTTGTGTCCTACGTACAGACAACAGTATTCCAGACGCTACTATAAATTAGTTTGTGAACGGGACATTTCGAAACACACAACTGTAAGTATAAGTGGTTGTCAATCCCAAAAACTGACAGTGTGAACGTAGCCTAGTCACAGCAAGTTAGACACCACTTTGTAACTTTGTGACTCATTAAAAAGAATCAATTCATAATAGTCATGATGGAAGCACAAAGTTTTCCAGACAGCAATCATTGCAATATTAAATAGATATTAAAAAAATATTAACTGATCATGAATTTTCATTTTTTGAGACCATTTCAGACAGTCTAGAGCCCTGGCTTTACACTCTTGCTCTTTGATAAACAAGAGATGGAATAGAACTTTCTTTTCAACTGTTGAGCAACTGTGGACATTGATAGTGAATGATTCAGTATGACTGAATAGGCCCCCATACACTAAACGCAACAGTCCTTTCCTTTCAGTGACAGAGAGAGAGAAACTACAGTACATAACTACACTTAACACCCTCCAAGACCCTACACTGCATTGCAGCAGACACCAAGACTAAAAATAAGTGCTTTCTCACACCAGACCAGAGGATGTATTGCAGAGCAGAGCCAGATAAGGGGCTTTAAAGTATGTAAGGGTAGCTGTTATCTGCCAGCGACCCCTGCAATAGATCATTATAGTGGTCAGATCATACAATGGTCTCTTAAAGCTGCGCAACACTGTACCGCATTACAGCGTCGCTCTGTAGCTGTGAAAACTGAGCGCAGGGATCATTCTGATAGGAATATGGGATGCTTTCCTTTCCTTCCATCACCCACAGGTGCACTTAAAACGGAAACCAATCTACGAGTCACTATTGGTCTTATAGCGCTCACGAAGCCATTTGCAAAATTGGAATAAAAACACTAAATCATATTTACCACCCTCGCTTTCGTTTCGCACTCCACAACTCACTTTTTTAACAAATTCCCTCTCTTCTAAGCCGGAGCGTTATTCCCTCGGCAGGCATTTGCTGCCGTATATCTGCACGAGTGGTATATTGAAATGGTTTGAGGTGTACCGGCGGTTGATTGGATGTGAAAAGAAAACAATGAAATAAGAGGGCCAGAACGGGGGGAGGGAATCAAAGTGCTCTGAAACAAATACCGTGTTGTTTGGTCACATGGGGGGCAGAGGGCAGCTGCGAGATTTGGTTAAATTCAGAAGGTGCCGCTCAAAAAGCAACCTATTAAAATCGCATTCAGTGGCGTTTTTTTCCATCGGAAAGAGGCGAGTCAATCATGGAATGCGCTTATGCCTGAGGCAAAATAATAAGGTTCATATTTCGCTGGACGAGGTTCAATTGTGACCGGCGAGATCACCTCTGCTTCGAGCTGTCATATATATGATTCACATTAGCGTGTAAATAAGTGGCGTGTCTGGCTTTCGCAGGTATGCGGGGTGCAGATGTGCACAGGTACGCAGGCGGCTGTAGAGCATGTGGTGGAAGTGGATGAGGTCAGGTGACCCTCCCGCTGGAATGCGAAGCTGTCTATCTTCGAAGGCCTGGAGAGCACATGCGGAGCGATTCTGGAATGAGGGAATAACCTTGAGCGAGATTTGAACTAGTTGGGTAGTTTTGCCGAGGGCGACACTGTGTGATTGTCGGCGGTCGCCTCCGTTCTAATCCAGATCAATGAGAAACACAGGCTACCAGAAGTTGTGGCTACTGGGAACAAGAGGAAGTGAAATGTGTGCATGAATGGAAGGAGAAAGCAATGGTGTGTTCCAGTACTTTCGCTGTGATTGTCTATGTGACTGATGACGTGTGTTTGGTGGAGAATGCTATATGAATATTATGGCCAGCAGCAGGTGGTAAACAAGCAAAGCAAAAAAAATATCACTCAGAGTTTGCATTGTGGTTTTAAAGATCATAAATGAGATAAACGAAAAAACTCTGGCAAAGATGATGACTTTTGGGTAAATCATATTTGACTAGGTCACGATCTGTCAGTAAAAGAGTTTATATTACAAAATTTAGCACACACACACACACACACACACATATATATATATATAGTTATATAGAGAGGGAGAGAGAGAGAGAGAGAAAAACATATTTCTCCAATTCATTTCTTTATTTACTTTCCATATTATGCACAATTCATTTGTCCATTTTACTCCAAATAAATAAATTAATAAAAATTAATAAAATAATAACAATAGTAAAATAATCTTTCATCAAAATGGAATACTTGCTCAGCCTCAGAAAAGACGTCAGTTTTTGGATGACTGTGGATGATAAAATCAAGTCTTGTCTAAATATGTTTCATGCTGAATATCCTATTTCACTCTAAACTACATAAAATTACAGACATCATATTGCTTGTGAATGCCAATTTGATGTTGACTATTAAAAAAAGCTTCTTGCATTTAAAACTTTGCATTTTGTTTTTTCTACCTTTGCTACTGACATACATGTGTGACACTGAGAAACATAATTGAAACATTTTGAAAAGCGCAGGAATATGTTAATCAAGAATAGTTTTTCTCTCTCATCAGAGTTACATTTTAGTATGATTTGTTTGCAACATGATGGATGATGACAAACGCTTGGATGTAGTTGGATGTAACTAAATGAAATCAACTAGGAACACTGCAACATGCCTCTTTGTTCTTTATTATGTTTCATTTTGATCTTTGATTTGAGTAAAAAAATGTTGAGTTTTGAATGGGAACTCTGGAAGTGCAAGGCATTATGGGTAGGGTGACTCTCTGTAATGAGAGTCTTCTCGTTCTTTAAAATTGGCTTCACATACGTTCTATTTCCAAAAGAGCAAGAAAATGAAAGGCGCTCATCTGATGAATCTCAATTCATAGCTAAATGAAAACGAAAGCCGAATATGGCAGAAAAGAGAGCGCGAGTGAGAGGGAGAAAAACTGAAAGAAAGAAAGAAAGAGAACAATCTTGATCTTGTCAGTCGTCTGTCTGGTTTGATTGGAAAAATCTAGCAGCCCAGACTCCCAGCACCTGGGATCCATGTGGCCTGTAAAACAGAGACTTTTGATGGCTCTTCATCAAAGAAAAGACTCCATTTCAAGTCTAGCACACACTCTTATTCTTTCCACTCAAGACCAAAGTTCTCCAGCATCTGATATGTCCCCAGCTCTCTCAATAACCATCTGTTATGGCATTTCCCCCCTGAAGAATCGCCCCAGTCCTCCTCCTCTCTATCTCCTACCGTGCATAAAGCAGAACCCCACTGATGCCTCATACTTAGTAAATTACATTTGCAACCAGCAGGAATAAATACTAGAGATAAAGACTGCTGTAATGTCCTCAAATCCATTAGAATCTCATATTCACACATCGCAGAAATCACATTACAACACAACTAATATCATTTCACCCAATTCAGCTGCCGTGAGTGAAACAGTAACATCACACGTAATGGATTTTTTTTCCCTCATAGTCTCCTCTGACTGTTAGATCTCCTTCCCATCTTCTTGCTTTCCTTGAACATTCCCTCATTTTCTTCATGTCTGAGTGAAATGTAAATTATTTGGGTGTATTACAACACAATCCAGGGTGGGGGAGAACAGTGTACATTTACATGAATCAGATTATACTGTGAACATTGGCAGTAGAGAACCTGATCTATTTAACAAAGAAAAAAAAAACTGGCTGCAACGGAATCCATACATTATGTGCTGTAAAACACACAGGGGTTTTACAGCAAAAAGTAGCATGCTTTCTTTATTCAATAAAATGCTCCATTCTGCTCTAAGAACACTGATCATCACGTGCGCAGCAAACTAAACTTCTATGAGCACTCTAAACTAAACTTCTGTTCACTTCAAAAAATAAAAATAAACTTCTATGTTCACTGCACACTAAACTGAACTTCCATATGCACATTACGGTGTCTGTTTATGGGTGAATCTCACAACCTGTCAAGAACAAGCCTGGTTCACATTTCATTCTTAAAGGGGTCATATAATGCCATTTTTGTACAAGTTAATATGATTCTTTAGGGTCTAAATGAAAAGTTTGTAATATACTTTAATTAAAAATTCTCATTAGTATTGTAAGAAAACACTAATTTTACCTGGTCAAAAACAGCTCTGTTTTCAGCACGCCATTTAAGTGCATGTGTCTTTAAATGATAATGAGCTTTGCTCACCCCACCCCTCTGTTCTGTGGGGCGTTTTGACACAACACACGTGGAGTGTTGCCTTGACAACAGTTGAGGGTATATTTTGGAGAAAGAATGGCAGCGGGAGTCTCTGAGGAAACATCTGTGCAACCATATCAATTTGAACCGGAGTCGGAGCCGGAACAAGATGACGGCCCCGAAAAAGTTAGACAATTAAGGCTCGAACAGGACGTTTCTGAATGGTTGGTTAACGTAATGTCACTCTGATCTATCTTTGTATGTACTGGCAGGGTAGAGTAGTGAGGTACAAACGCTATGTGTTTACTGATGTACACGTTAGTTCATTGACAGATTGATGTTACAGCTAATGTTCATGAAAAACTTTTTTCCGGTGAATGTAGGCTTGTCAGTGATGCGTAACGTTATCTATGCAGTGTTAGGTACAACTGTCAGGGCTGAAGCACTGACATGAGGTCACGGCAGGAATGTTTCTTAGCAAAACCAGCTTTATACTGACCCTCGTTTATAAAGCAGTCTGGTGAGAAACGATTCGCGCAAACATGAAAGCATTGACGTTGATCGTGGGGAATATTCCCTTCGAAAACAAAACTCAGCCACTGCGTCTTCAGCGGTTCGGATATAGGAACATCAAAATGACTGCTGTGTTCGTTATTACACCCAAGAACAGAACACCACAATCGCTTAGACGCCATTCTGCTCCAGCGTATCAACAATGCGGAAAATGATGACAGCTCGCTCAGGGCGGGTCTGTGTTGAAACGCTGCTGTCAATTAACAATCGTGGGAGGGGCGTCAGACGGCTCGATTTGAGACAGGGGAAAATATATAAGGAGATTAAAAAAAAAACACTGGATGGATTTTTATCATTATATGATGGTTGTGTACAGGCACTGCCAACACACACTTCAGTACAATCAACTTGTAAAAGTGCATGTACCATTATATGACCCCTTTAAATCAAAATGTAAAATTCATTACAATTTGCCTACAGTAAATAAGGCATATTTTAAGACATTTGAGGTTCACAGCATTGTGACATTATTTTTTATGACAATAAAGCACACTGTCCCAACCAGTTCTCATTAGTGTAATGCCAAAATAAACTCCATTCTCATTAAAATAACGACATATTACTTCTAACTACAGTATTTGTGCATCATATTTTTTACCTAAACGCAGCATTATTTTTATGATTTATGCTGATTTCAATTATAAAAGAAACAGATATCCCGTATTGCAGTAATTAGAATCTAATGTGAAATATAATTGGGGAAAAAATCCTGAAAAATAAAATGCATAAAATAATTTGAGTCTTAAATATGCTTAATTGTCATGAAAATAGTGCTGCAAAAGTCTGCAGGTTTTATTTTATTTATGCAAAAAAAAAAAGGTTTGAGAAATTATTATCCAACATTAGTTTCTGCTAATAGTGAGGTTGAGACGATAGGGATAGAGAAAGAGATGTGCTTAGCCAGCCAGGGCAGCACAAATCCCTGATGCCCTGTAAAGCCATTAACTGAAAAAAACGGAAAAAAAAAACGATGATAGCAACTTACAAGCAATCACAGTTCGGCAATAAATGCCGCCTTGCACCTTAATTGTCCTCTTTGGCATATTTTAGCACAAAAAATTAACAGCACTACCTTAACTAACGCTTACCAGAAGTACCATTAATGGCATCAGAGAGGACACAGAGCCACCCACGATAATGAAGGATGCCAAGGTGAGCTGTATCAGTGGCCCAACATAATCAGGCTGCCAGCCAGAGCTTCACACAGCCTGCACAGAGCAACCAGGGCTATGCAGCAGAGAATTCATTTCAATATGAGAGAGAGAGTAGCCTGGAGTAACTGCACTAAATCATGTTTTAAATCAAATTCAAATCCTGTGGCTTCACTAGGGATTCTCCAGCAAGCTTGCCCAAAGCTACAACAGATTCCACTAATGCAACATTATGACACCAACGTCTACAGACTCATGAATAAGCACCATTTATAAAAGAGATGGAAGAGTTACCTTTAGAAACATTATGAATTAATCAAAAACCACTAGGATTGGTAATTGAAAAATCCCCAGAATTATATATATATATATATATATGTATATATGTATGTATGTGTATGTATATATATATATATATATATATATATTGTATATCTTCATTATTTAATTAAATGAACTAGTATATAGTATAGCATATTAATATACTAGTATCAATATATGATCACATAAGAAAAATGCTTCTGAGTATAGTGAAAACAAATATGTTCTTTAAAACTACAAAAAACCCTTTAAATAGAAATGTTAAGGCATTGGAAACAAGACACACACACGCACGCACGCATTCTTGTACATCTATCTTTATGAGGACATTCATTGACACAATGCAATCTCTAGCCTCTTATCCTAACCTTACCCATCACAACTAAGTGCCTAACCCGACCCCTTACCCTAAACCTAATTATAACCTTTTCCCTAAAACCAAGTCTTGACCCTCAAACAGGCCTTTAAAGGGGTCTCAGAAAGTGAGGACCAGCCAAAATGTCCTCACTTTACTCTCTTTGTCCTCACTCCAATGGTCTAAAACTCAAATTGGTCCTCACAAAGAAAGTTGTACAAGTACACACACACACACACACACACACACACACACACACACACACACACACATAACATAAAACAAAATAAAACATAAAAAGTTGTATGAATTCCAAACACTGAATGCAAAAAGAATCATTAATGGAACCATTAATCATAACAACACAACACACATAACAGAAAACAAAACTAAACACCAAAAAAAAAACCCCACAAAACACAAAGCTTTGATTGTCTTAAAAACACATTGGACTTTGTTCCTTAAAATTATAATTTTTTTTACTTTTCTAAGACGATTTTCAAGCGATTCAATGATGGCATATCGTTTTTTACAGGTAAACACTGGCAGGGATCTAACCAGGATGAGAGCTTAGTGAGCCGTCTTCAACCTCCATTCCTATTTTCAGCTTCTCTAATTTGCTCTCCTCTTCTCCTCGTGTCTTTCTCCTCCAGAGAGGGCCTGGTATTCGGCATTCATTCTCTCGTGTAAAGAGTCTAATCTGGGGTTATTACCTGCTCAGCATGGCAGGCACACCGCCTGAGCCAGGAACTCTTGATTCATCATTAGAAACATCTCAATCTCCAGTTTAAAAACATAGCTCTGCACATTCAGTCCATTGCTTGAACAGGAATTATAAGCTTTGGAAACATGTGCACAAGAAACGCTCAATAAACTCAAGCAGCATTAATGTTAAAACGTTACTCCTCTGTATTTAGTGCAGTATTTTACCTGTTAATAATATAACAGTCTTCACTTGGATATACTGTATGACATCTTCATCATGCACAGGACGTGTGCCCATGTCGGTCACTCAGGAAGCATATGGTTACTGTCTGATGATCAGGCCAGGAACACAGGCACAGGTCATCATCAGTAATTGTCAATTATATGCTTTGATTTGCATTTAACTCTAATTTGTATCCTTTAAATAGGCAGTTTCCCTAAATCACTTTGTGGATTATAGAAGGAGTGAAGAGTGTTTGACCCAGAGCTTAATTAATGCAGAAAGATAGATTGTCCAATCCAATAATCCAATTAAAGTTTATTAGCCATTAAACGCTGTGCATCTCTCTCTCTCTATGTACAGTATATATCTCAAATACATGATTCTTAGACAGTACCGCAGGGTACCATTTATTATTTGATCTCAAACTCATTTATGTGAAAATTACATAAGTTAAAAAGCTAAATGTTTCTTTGTTGCTACCACATTAAAAATGATTACATAAAATGTAAATGCAATGTACAAGTCTAATCGGCAAATTAATAATTAATCCAAATGCTGCTGCAATGTAAATATCTTAAAAAAAGAATGTAAATACATTAATTTGGTACATAACAGGCTAAAATTGTCTCAGTGCTTTTGGCCATAACAACAAAAGTCAATGGGTCCAGTGGGTTGTTGTTTTGGACCCCATTGATTTTCATTATATGGACAAAAACTGCATAATTTCTTCCTTGTGTTTCCAGTAGAAAGAAAGGTCATGCAAGTTTGGAACGGCATGAGGGTGAGTAAATGATGACAGTGTTTTTATTTTTGGGTGAACAATTCCTTCTGATATGTAACATGGGGTCCCTGCTCCATCTCTTTATCCACAAAAGAGTTCTCGGCCTGACAAAAAGACTCCTGCTCTGATACAAGATGGCCTCCATTTAGACAAGCTTGTTCCTATTTTAGGAAACTCTCTGAAATGGCCACTCTCCTCTCTTCTTTTTTCATCTTCTCTTCCTCCGTTGCTCATCTTCCTGGGGATTGAAAGAGGAATCTGTCCCCAGAATCAACACAAGAGACCGGCTTTCTTCTGAAGCCTGACCCCAGACACGCCAAAGGATCAATCAATTACTTCTTCACTTCAGCAATCAAACAACATTATTATCAGGCATCAGCTCGTCGACCTGGAAAGGCTGGCGAATCAAAGGCTGCTGTGATGTAGCTGCCAGAGCTCTGTGGCTCGGTGCTAACAGAGAGTGGCACCTGCCCTCCGCTCTGGGAGGTGAAACACAAAGAGGCAGCGATACGCACACAAACACACGCACACACATATGAACACTCATTGAGGTGTTAAGATGAAAGGTACAGATAGACCATTCGGCCATCTAGACAGACACATTCATCTGACCTCAAAAACCCGGAGCATACATGCACACAAACAAGTCAGTGAACCACCATTTCCTGTAAAGCTCTTTAGATGCCTTCAAAAGCACTGTGCTAATGACTATGCTTATGATAATGCATTTATATATGGCAGTAGCCTTTTTGGTTTTCACAGGTACTGTGAAATTATATAACCAAACATTAAAGGGATAGTTCACTCAAATTAAAATTCCTGTATGACTTTCTTTCTTCAGTGGAACACCAAAAAAAAATAATAATAATTTGACGTTATATAGACAAAAACATTCTTGGGTTAAAGCTTTTTTGGGTGAGCAACAGTATACTTTTGAAAATGTATGTAATAATATAATATTAATATAATATAAATATAAGATTCCATAATCCCGCGAGAACTGGGTCACCTCTACAGCTCCCCTTTGCCAAACCACGGCAATGCCAAAGGTCAAAGGTCACTAGATAGCACCACAGAATCCACTCCAAGCTATCCTCTATAATTCATAAAGTTCCTGGCTGGGGTATAATCCAACCACTGGAATTTAAAATCAAATGCACAGAGGTGCGAGAAGCCGGATTCGTTATTATAGTGAGAAGTCATTGTGCGTGAGTGACCACAACACTGAGCGCCGTTATTAATGGGGAGCTGTCCAGCGGTGCACTGACTGTAGTTTCGCTTGACAACAGGAGGGATAGCCCCATCCCGTTGGGGTCAAAGGTCATTAGTAACGGTAGTGGTATGCGGGCACTGCTTATATGATACGCTTTGGTCAGGGTGCCTGGCCTGATAGAGACAGAGAGAAAGGAGAGGCATGTTTAATGCATGGCCGGGTGTGTGGAGCTAGCCGAGGCTATTCCGGGCCGCAGTGATGACTATCACTGCATTAGAGAAGCTACTGGGCCGCGTTAATCTTTAATAACACACATAGGAGGATTCATGAGTTTGCTAAGATCTTCATGACAGAGGTCCTTATTCTTCTCAGAGCACGTGTGCGTGTATGACACCTGGCCGGCTGTTGACTGATGAGGTACGAATTTGGGGGTTTCATCCCAACTCAGTGAGCAAAAGGCAGACATAAGTATGTGAGTGTACTGTATAGTCCAAAAGTCTGAGGCCGCTTTGGTAATATGGAGGGTTTTTTTTAAAGCGTTTAAGCTTTTTATAAATAAATAAATAAACGCAAAAACAAAATGAAACCAACCAAACCCAGAACAGAACAGAAAAAAAAAAACTCTCATTTAAAAAGTTTACTGATTAATATAATTAACAAAAAAGAAGCACTGTCAGTAGTGGTGTCTGACTTTTTGAATCCCCTTTTATGCGTGTAAGTGGCCGTCCATACATTTCTATTCCAGGCATTCATCCATTCCTCTTTGGTCTCCAGACACTCACCTTGACAACAGCTCTCTCACTGTCTATCCGCACCTTCCCTGGCTACCGCTTAGCACTGGACGTTGTAAGTGAGTCAGTGCTCGCATTCCAGAGCGTGGTAATTGGGGTGTCTTTAGTAACGGCAACTGAAGTTGGAAACTTACAAAATAAAACTTTTGTTGAAAGTGTTCAAACTAGACAGGACACCAGTAAAATACCTGGTGATGACTGGATACATGCAGTATATACTAGTTTAAAACAGTATATAAAGCAATGTGCATAAATTCAAAGTGCACTGTGCTACTTTTTTTGTCACTTGACGCTTCACGTTCAATCAGATTTCAATCAGATTAAAAATCAGTATTACATCCAGTTCATTCATGGAAAATGAAAGGTCAAGTCGAGTGCATTGTATTGTAGGATATAATGTAAAATATTTTAGAATGTAATTTATTCCAATGATGGCAAAGCTGAATTTTCAGCAGACATTATGGCAGTCTTCAGTGTCACATGACCCTTGGAAATATGCTGATTTGGTTCTCAAGATTTTTTATTTTTTATTAGTATCTATGTTCAAACCAGTTGTGCTGCTTAATATTTTATTGGAAATGTGATTTTTCTTTAATAAATAGAAAGACTTTTGTAACAATATAAATGCCTTTACGGTCACATTTGATCAATTTAATGCATATTTGCCGAATAAAATTTGTAATTTCTCAAAAAAATATGGTGTACATATTATGACCTGTATACAAAAAATGTACTGCATAAAGAGTAGAATGGAAGTATTCTGAACACAGCCAAGCTTTGTCACTTTGGAAGTAAGAAAAAAATAAGAAAGAGACCACTAACAAACAAACAAACAAACAAACAAACCACAATCTGTCTGTGAAAAAAAAAAATGAACGAGAAAAAAAAAAACACTCAGTTTCCCACAATGCACTGGTTATTTGAGAGATAAAGCTGCCAATGTGCCTTTAGGTGAGTGTGACAGAATGTTCAAATTCACTCAGCTTTACTATCATTAAATCTTAGCAGTGGGAATACACAACGACTCTTAACTCAAAAAGATAAGGCTTAGACTTCCACTGGTCTGTCAAATCTCGACCACAATCTCAAGCACACGTGTGGCTTTATTAAATTCGAAAGTTAGTGAGACGCAGAGGCAACTTGCTGAAGTGGCACTTTTTCACGGCGACTCCTTTGTTCGATACTCAGCTCTTTAGTATTTACTTATGCATGGAGCGCAGCAGAGAGGAGGGAGAGATAAAGGGCATCTGCAAGATAAAGCCATACCATAGACGAGGGAAACCAGAGGAGGAAAAGACAGCAAAGCACCAATCCCCCACCCCCCCTTTAAAAAGAGTGCGGATGTTCGCCAGCGCCAAGCAAAACAAATAGCTGTGCTGCTCCCTCTGCCTGTTTTCTAACCTTTACCACCGAAAAATGCATTGTCTTCCTCTTCGCTGTTCTGTTTCTCTTTGATGTATAATGCAATGCAAAATTCACAGCTACGCCTCATAGTGTTTGTGCACATACGAGAGGGGTTATTTATTCAAGAAAATCCCTGGATATATGAGAAAAGATTTGGGGGAAAAAAAGAAAGGAAAGGCCCAGCTGAGGATACTCTTCAGACCTACACGCCGGCTGAGACACTCGTGTTGAATTCTAATTTAGGCCGGATTTGAACAAAAGGAAATTGTGCTAAAGTAAAAATGAGAGGCATATACTTAAGTCCATATTTGACCCAAACACGGGTTGAAAGTGAAACAATCCAGCATTTTTTAGAGTGAACTGATTTACTTTCATAATGAAAACTAGGATGAAAAAGGATGTTTAGTAAAAAAAAAAAAAAAAACAGTATTGAGGGACTCGTTTTTATTTGTTGGAAATTGATTGGATTTTGAAGAGTGGTCCCTACACACCATTTGGTTGACAAAGAACTGTCATCAGCTGAAATGGAAAGCAATATCAGAGGTGGGTGGAAGTTATTATATTCTGATGAAAGATTTTGAGGACAAACTTCTTTTTTTCTTCTTTGAAATAACTAGCAGGAATTGTTCACAATAATAACTGAAAAAAATACTAGGAAAATAAAATACTATTTTAGATTAAGTCCATTTTTGTTACATGTCAACTTTAAAGCCCAATACGACCAAGCCAGATGCAAAACCCGCAACTAACAAAGAAAGGATTTCAGTAGGCTTCTAAACACCTGGGAAGTACCCCTAAAACATATTTTGCACTTATTCTGACATTTTTAACTGTGGTGGTCTGTCTGAAGTAAATGTGCGAGCGACGTTTGTCCTTTCCGTTGTGAGAGGACACCAAATCAGCTGGAGACGCTGCAAGGTGCACATACTAGCGTTGGATCGATGGCTCACCTCTAATCACCCACAGAGGGAAGGAAAAGTGAGAGAGAGAGAGAGAGAGACATATGTGTGAAAAATGCTTGTTGCACAACGAAAGCGACTGACACAAGATTATTCCAGCCTGACAAAAGCCCCAACTGGCCCACTAAAAGCAGGCTAAACAAACCCTCTCCATCCCTCTCCAATCAAAGCACATTGATAATTGCAATTGATGCTAGTGTTCAGCGTCTTTTGTCCTTTTAGATGCATAAAAAACAGCATTTGCATCTACACCTGAATGAGAAGACACAACAAAATCAGTTATGACATGACCACTCATGCTACGTGTGGTGAAACGATACTGTTTTTGTCTGATACAGTCACATAGGCCTGTAACAACAACAAGAACCAGAACTCCCTCATGCTCCAGTAAACTGAGAGGTAAACACATTTGTATGGACCAAAAACTGACTTTGTCAATTGCCATATTGAGTCGTTTTAGAGACATGCGAGGCCATTCTGACTAATGGCAGTTTGCTATTGCACAGTTTGTTTATATAACACTAAAGTTGGACTTTTTCTTCAGGAAATGTCAGGCAGATGGTCCACGGAAAGCTAGCCTCCTACACACAACCGACATGTTCTTTTGGAAGGTGATAGCGATTTTTAAAAAGACGTTTAACAATGTGAAAACATCTTATGTCTTTTGCAGTTTCCCAGGCGGAAAAGCTTTCCGTCATCACGAGCCAATCGAATGACAGTGATGAAGCCTCAAGGGTGTGCTTATCATATTAGAGGACGATATCTTACAACTATCAGTGAGATCCTTTACCGTCACTTGGTCCTAATATGAGTAGAATTTCCTGACAGTAGAAGAACGGGAAAGACTTTCTCTTATCGTGGCTCTTTGTTTCTGCACTGTCCTATCATCATGGCAGTCTTCCTATCTTGTGTAGGGCAAGACATGACCAGATAATGCCCGGACGTGACTGGATGGATGGTAGTGTAGATGAATGAAAGGATGGAGGAGTGGATGGATACCTGGGAAAATATATCCAATAGCATTTGCATTCATCTCAATTCCAGGAGCTTGTTTGATGCAAGATCTGAGACCGTGTCCAAAAATGTTTTGCCTCATTTTATTGCCCCGTTATTCTCATTTATGTTTTGCTTTTAAAAGAAAATGTATTTTGCTTTAAGAATATTTACTTTTACTTGACAGCAAGGGGAAAAAAAATATTTTTGCAGTGTATAAACACCTGAAAGAACCATGTAAAAGTGGATTTTGGTTATACGCACAAAGGAACCAGTCATGTGATTATACTGTTAACTTACAATGAACTACCACTAACATCTCCCAACATAAAACAATGGGCATCAAGGGACATGTTAAGTTGCTCTCCAAGCACACCTTTCTAAACTTCTTGTTTCAAGTCTCTTATTTTAGAGGGAACAGGCTACCTGGACCACAAGCCCCTTTGTAGAATTTATTATATTTTTAAAACGTTCATGAGAGTATATTTTTAGACCATTGTAAAACATACAAAACACAATGCTGCTACACTGAAAACACTCAAACTGACACACTATTAGAGAAAATGTGTTTAACTCTACGCCACCAGTGGGGGGGAAAAAGCCTACATAACTGTCCAGGAAATTGGCCCCAGCCATCAATAACTCCAAAAGTTTTGACACTTCTCAAATAACATCCTCTGTGATCTGCAGAATTGCTTTTTCCCATCCCTTTGAAGAAATTGATACCTTGTGTTAAAGAGAGCAAAGAGAGAGATCAAAAAGAGGGGATGGAAAAAAGATGTCAAACTCAAAAAAAAAAGTGCTGCAACAGGGGGGGAAAAATGAGTTTTACAATTACATACAATTGTTTCTAAATGTGAAACTGATGGAAGAGACTGTAAAACAGAGCTATACAAAGCAGAGGAGGACAGAAAATAGAAAAAGAATAAAAAAATATGAGAACAGACAGATACAGTGACAGTGTTTTGTCAATTGACAAGTGCTGTTTGAGTTCGTGTATGGGTTTATAGTTTAGGCCGTAAACGTTTCCTCAGAAGTCATCTACAAAAAATACAGTAACTGTCAAAAGTTTGAAAGCATTACAATGTTTTTGAAAGAAGTCTCTTTTGCTCACCAAGGCTGCATTTATAGTAAAAATCTGTAATTTTGTGAAATATTATTACAATTTAAAATAATTGTTTTAGCATCATTCCTGAAGTCTTCAGAGTCACACGATCCTTCAGAAATCATTCTAATATGCTGATTTGCTGCTCAAGAAACATGTATTATTATTATTATTATCATCACTAATAATAAAAATACAATTAATTTAAATAATAGATATGAATATTCTGTTTATGTCACATTACGAAAGTATGGTTTCAAATGCCAATTCATGTTGACACACAAACACACATCAAGCTGACAATCAATGATTTTCTAAACTTCCCAAATGTCACTTTTAACCCAACTCCCAATACCCCCGTCCCCACCACAGCACAGGGACGCCGGCAGCTCTAACATCTGTTCTCTGGCAGGGGTGTGATCTCAAAGACTCTGGTCCCTGCCAGGCCTAATCACCTTTGAGCATGGACACATAGAAGGGGAGAGATTATGGCAAACCGCAGACTGCCCCCTTTTCAAAATGCCAACTTCAGTCAGGGCAGGAGGGTTTAAATACCACTCAAATGTCAGCGTGAGGCCCCACAAGTCAAACTAAATTACCTCCTACCTGCTCCGTCTCCCCTCTCGCTGTAGTGAGCATGTCTCCAATTCGCATGCGTATCCAAACACACACACACACAAATATAAAACCCCACAAATGAGTGAGTGAGGCTATAACATAAAACACTGAAAGTACTTCCAGACTGATTCAGGTAGTTGAAAGCAACGGAATCGTACACAAACAAACAGACACGTACACAAGCGGCCTTTATGGAGCAACCGTATTGATCTATTGGGAGATTTGATACACGGCAGAGTGTTTTCACACTTTGTGCTGTACAGTGCTAGCAGAACCCATATATTAGCGTACAGTGAGTGGGTCTGGAGATGTGTAAAGTTACCCAAAGGTATTATCGATCCCCTCGGACTGCTCCTGCCCAGCATCAATCAAAAAAAAAAAGCATCAACTCCACACCTTTGAGATCTTCAACGTCAGCCTCTTCCACAGAGACTATTGATCACAAATTGCATGGTGAATTGATTGGCAGTAACATTAAGAGCCTGTATTGATTTTGACGTAAGTTTAGATTCTTCTTGGTCACTGATAAAACAAACTCCTGCATCAGTCCGCACAGGTGCTGTTCGATCGCTGCGTAGGGGTGAATAAAGGGGTCAAGGTTTAGCATGGGCCAAGTGTCCCCTGTAACTACAACATTCTGTTGACAAAAAAACAACTTTTTCCATTGATGTCTATTGAAAAAATTAAGCAACATTACAAATATGTATATGATTTTTCTTGACAACTTATATTTTGATCTATCTGCGGCCTTTGACACAGTGGCACATAAACGTTTTTAAATATGACTAAATTTAAAAGGACATTTCCATCAAAAGATAAAAACTATGATTTTGACAATAAGTGATAAGTCGCGCAATTTACGGTAAAAAATATTAGACCCATGTTCCCAAAAGCAAAGTCGGCCTACAAGGATATATTTTTTCCTCATAGGGCTGAACGTGTATCAATGCAGCGAAGAATTAAGCTCCACGAGCACAGCCAAGGTCGGGTGGCCACACATCAGGCTCCTCGCAGAGGACTATGACTGATAGCAGCCATTATGTGGCGGCAGGCAAAAGGTGGAGTGCAGTCACTCGTTTATTCATGCATTCATTTGTTCGGTCCGTCACCCCAGCAGGGACCAGATGAGCTGTCTATACTGTCGGAGTGATGATCCGCCTGCCATTCATCTCCGACGGACAGCTGTCTGACACTCCCTCTGTCCATCCCCTGCTGCTGTCGCCCTGCTCGCGTGAACACTGATAGAAGCTCATTTAGATTAATGAACACGGCTAGAATATATCAGTGTGCAGCAGGTGCCTCCACTTCATAGTGGGCGTACTGTAAAATATACAGCCAGAATCACAGCAGGCTAAAAGATGTGTTTTTCCCAAATGACATTTAGCAACAGGGTTAATGTTTTATATCCGGAAAGACAGGTTTGTAATGGACTAAATGGGCAAAAAGTTTGGCAAACTCAACACAAGTTCATCACTATTGAGGTTGCGATTGCTAATGTAATGTGACCATGAGAAGAATTTGAGCTGAAATGACACAAAATGAGGATGTGGTACGCTTCTGACAGAACTGCCAAAAAAGACATTAAAGGCCTGTTTACACCCGGTCATTTCATGAGTTTTTACTGATCTGATGGGTATCCAATTTGTTAAAACGGTTCTGTTTACGCTTGCCCACATAAATGTGTCTCCACAAAACGGATATAAATACGATCTTCAACACCCACGCTATATGCCAATTTAAGTTCACGTCAGTGAAAGCAATAGATATGAGCTCATTTTTATTTATCATCAGTAATATCAAGATTAAAGACCGCAATAGGAGAGAGCGCGGCATCAGCACTGGTAAGAACATTTAGTCTCACTACTTTTAATGAAGATGATTGGGTTTTGAGCGTCTGCGGCTTGCTGAAGATATACACAGATTCATCTGCGGTGATGCGTGTTGCGGTAGTGCCGTAATATCTGGCTATAATATGTCAATAAGGCCTATAACACCCTCTCACACGTTTATTTTCTAACATTTTGGGAGAAGTAAGATTTGCATGCATTTAGACTTGTCCAGTTTCATCTGGAATGCGGCCCAGATCATCTCCTGATGTGAGCGATCAGATTTAAATCCTTCTCGAAAGCGTTTCGGAGGGCATTTACCCCTGGTCTTTTCATGACGATCTGAGAAAATGCATGAAGTGACCAGGTGTAAACAGGCCCTAATTGTGAAGAACAGAGTTAAACAAGCCACATGATTTGGGATTTTATTCACGTTGTATAGTTTCTCATTCTTAAGCTTAATACTTAATAGGGTTAAAGGTTTGTTCTATTATAAAACATATGCTTGACTTGACATGGGTTCAAATGTCTACAATAAAGTAATTGAACAGAAAATCTGGCTTTAGAACCAGGCTTCCATACTTCTGTGGTATAGCAAGGCAAAAGCTGTACATCCACAGAGTGTGCATTAAGGCCAAGGGGTCTTTTAAAAGAGTGTCTGAAAAGGGTGTTACATCCAGAACATAAAAACAAGCCTTCTGAGAGTAACACTGACCATTTCTGGAAAAAAAGAAATAGATAAATAAAAACTAAAAATCAATGCAGCACGGCTCGAAAGTAATTGTGAGCAAGAGGAGTATCGGGAAGTCCAGTCACGTTGTGGGCAGGACAACCATGCTTGGGATATGTCTCTGAATTAGAGTGGTAATATGACAGGGCATTAGTGGGTTGGGCCGATGATCCAATAGATTAGGAGATTGAAAGGAAAATTGAATGCGGAGCGGTTCAAAATGGAACACTCCAATTGATACCGTCAGAACAAATCAAAATCAATGGCAGGGGCTCGGTAAAGACACGGTAATGGCCGCCGGCCATGAAAAATATGAAAGGAATGGGAAAAAACAACCACATGTAATGGCGAAATAGATGGATGAATCAGAGGAGAGTTTAAGCAGCTTGTTGAAATGCAGCTTTATAAAGTATGTTCAGCAGACACATTTGTGAACAGGACCTACCTAAGCAATGGCTGAAAGATGACCGTGATGTTTCTGGCTCCCGGTTTACACAGGAACTTAGTCTCTCCTCCCTCAATCAGGTTATCATCAGCTCCACCTGGACAGAAAGAAGCAGGAAGAAAAGATTAAACAGACTTTCCTCAAAAACTAACTCAATTGATACAGGACCCTTCACATGGGATGCATTCTTGTGTTCAGCACAACAGAATAGAAAAGAATGCAGGTGTTTTGAGAAAAATCGGTGAAAGTTAAACGAAAAGAAAAAAGCACTAATGGCACACAATGCTGAATGAAAACGTGAAGCATGTCACAATGATCGAAGAAGTGTTTATGGCACACAAAAAAATGCTTCCATTGACAATAGTGTACAGCTAAGTGGTCATTACAAAAAACATTTGGACAGCTAAATGTCAAAACGAAACAAAATAAAACAAAACAAAATGAATCAAAACAAACCGAATCAAAACAAAACAAAAAGCAAACGAAAAAAACGAAACAAAATGAATCAAAACAAAACAAAGCAAAAAACAAAAGGCAAAAACAGAACAAAACAAAGCAAAGCAAAAAACAAAGCAAAAAAAAAAAAACAAAGCAAAGTGAGGCAAAACATTTGATCAAATCATTACCACAAGCCGGAGAGAGAAATGCAAGTCTCCCCCTCTGTCTCCCATTTGCTCCTCTTTGCCTGTGCGTAGTCCTGCGCTAACAGGGTTAATAAGAAAATCATGGCTGTGTAACTCCATCATGATGAGACAGGGCCCCAAAAATGAAGTGAGCTCCAATCCTTATTAGCTCCACTCATCCACAAGTAATCAATATAATTGACAACAAGAGAATCAAGTCTGCCATCAATAAGAACATTCCCGGGCGGACAGAAGGTGTGTGCGTGGCCTCATGGGTCGATGAATAGAAGTGCCACCGCGGCAGGCCACTGGCATCTCTCTCGCTCTGTGACAATGTTATTCATTAAAATTTCACAGCCCTTTGAGATTTGCCACTGGAGAGACTTCTGTAACTACGTAGCACTAAGCCCGGGCACCGCTAACCTGACAAACACCATGCAGGAAAAAACATCTGAGACACTCGTGTGCCCATCACACACACAAGCCCCTCGTCGAAGATTCACTTTAATTGCTTTTATCAGTCAGTTGTTACAGGAGATTTCTTGCCCAGGGGATGGAAAATGAGTCCAGGAACACAAATTAACGCCGGGAGATTTCTGTGACGCACGTATATCACGTGTGTGATGGGTTTTGATTGCCATGGAATTACAAGTGAAGCAAAAGAGTGCGCTTGCATGATTTGTGTCCAACGTTGTAATCTCAGACCCACTGGTACGGGTTTAATCGCAAGTCTGGAATCAGAGTTATCCTTTGTTCATTGTTTTGAGAGGCAAGACGTGCTTCAAATGAACCTTTTACTGCACTAAAAACCCCGCAGTGCACCTGTCCGGCATTCACACGCACCTCCCGCTGTTGTTCCCGTCATTTCCACCTTCCTGACATTCTTCATGGAGCACGTTCTGATGAAAAGCTCTCTGGCTTTCTCTCTCTCTTATTTCATTTCCACCACTTTTTCTCATTAAAAAAAAGACAAGAGGATTCTTTATCCTCTCTAAAAGCTTTCTGGTTGGAGCTCTGGCTGTTTTTCAAAGTTGCTGCTCTGGAAAGGGAGCAATTTAGTTTCCTGTTTCTCTTTTTCTCTCTATCAATCCAATCTCTCTACTGCTAATTCAATTAAGACTCAATTACAAAACAAGAAAACACAGCTGACAACACACACACTGACTCTGACCTAAACAAGCGACAGGAGGAGAGAAAAACAGAGAGAACTGGTACAAAGAAGAATTGCATGATAAAAAAAAATATATATATATATATAAAATATATATACCGGTAAATAGGTAAACAACTGAAAATGGTGACAGGTTTAGTCAAAAAAGTGACGGAATGACTTATAGCATCAGAAATAATCGGTTTTAAATTATGAATAAATTATTTGTAAAGTTTGTTCATGAAGTGCAATACAGCTGTAAATTTTCCAAATATTATTATTTTAAATAAAAATCTTACAATGGTGAAGGCAACGAGTCGAAACGTTTGTCAATATCTCCTGTCAAGAATAAAACTTTTTAAGAGTGCAGACCTTTGCATTTTTGATTCGATACATAGGTCTCTGCACCTAATTAGCTGGGAGAGCGCGTGAGCGTATTGATTAGAAATAAAAATCATAAGAAATGATTATTTGTACTGATAATTATTATTATTATAATAAGACAATAATATTTTATGAAAAACCGAGACCATTAAAAAAATCCTTATTGATGACCTTTAAATATTTTTAGTGCAATTTCAGTAAATATTGTGTAAAACAAGTGCTCATTTAATTTGTAAAATTTTGAGCGCCTTTCATTTGCGATCATTAAATTGTATCATGTGCCACTTTGCTCTCTATATCAGTATGAGCCATTAAAAAACCCAAAACAGTTGATCACTAATTAAAAACACATAAATGAAAGATGCGCTAGCCAGCAGGTCAAAGTGTTATGCATCCAGATTGTGCGGTTACATTTAATGGCACAGACAGAGGAGAAAATGTCATCCCACGCCAGCCTGGCATGACTCAAATCATTATTCGGATTCTAGCACATATTAATGAAGGTCCATTAAAATGTTGTCAGCACGACAGACTTTACTGGAAAAGCAACTGGCCAACATCTGCTGTGTTAAATATATCATTTATAAACAACAGTTTAACAAGTTATTTCAACATTCAAATAATAAACAAATGTGAATAAATACGACGAGTTAGCTGGTCCAATTTATTATTATGTCCCTCCACATCTGTTGGTGGTTTATTATTATGCTGAAGAGTGTTTCCTTTAATAATCTTTGTGTGCATAAGATCATGCGAGTGTATACGAGAGGTGTTATAGCCTGGCCCGGTGGCCCCTGTGGATGCCGCTAATCTAGGATTGGGATGCGCCTTAACATCAAATTTACATTTCTATTATTGGCAGGCACTCTCTTACCAAAGCGAACTTACAAGAAAGTGCACGTATTGTGCAAGTCAGTCTGATGAGTGAAAAATGTGTGACTGCGCATACACGCACACCTCCCACTCATGTCAGCCCCCATGTAATCAAGCCAGCCAGTGACTTAGTGAAATTGCATTAGCTACACTTTCGTGGGTTTGATTAGAAATGGTCTGATCTGAGACTCTGTCCCTGCCCGGATCTACAGCAGAGAAACGTGTAGTGCCTTCACTAACACCAGCCGTCTCAGTGGATCTATCCGTGCATGTGTGTATGCGAAAGAAACAGATGCATGTCAATGTGTGAGGGCATGCAATCAGGCCGAAAAGTCTGCTGTGGAGTGTGTGTGTGTATGTGTGTGTGTGTGTGTGTGTGTGTGTGTGTGTGTGTGTGTGTGTGTGTGTGTGTGTGTGTGTGTGTGTGTGTGTGTGTGTGTGTGTGAGTGTGTGTGTGTGTGACAGCAGAAACATTGACAACAGATCGGAGATCACTCATTTACAATGAGTGTCAATATTGTAGCATTGTTTGTGTAACCCAAACAGTCAACTCTGATCCAGCTGGTCTGTGTGTGTGTGTGTGTGTGTGTGTGTGTGTGTGTGTGTGTGTGTGTGTGTGTGTGTGGTAGACCAGTTATCATGTGCAGCACAGAAATAACACTCAAACTCTCATTCAATGACAAATATAAAGTAATGTGGCCCCAAAGTATCTGGACACTTAAGTCACACTAAAAACATGTATGAATGTCACTGCATTTCATGCAAAATATGACCTCAAGTGGCATCTGCCGAATCCAGTGACACTTACACACTTTTAAGTGAGGCTAAAGTGTCCAAATACTTTTTTAATGGGGCAAGGCCTTCACAAAACATAAACACATACTTGAAAAGCATGTGTTAAAAAACAAGGCACAGCCCATTCTCTGTTTATACAGTGCTCTGGCTTGGTCTTCACACCTGGTTATCAGTTGAGCTGCCACAGACAGACAGTCTACACAGCCCAAACCCATACCAGCTGCCAGGTTTCTCCTAACAAAACGGAATGAAGATCGACAGGTGTGTGCGTGTGTGGCCAATCAGTGCTGTCAGGCAGAAACCTCGAACTTGAAAAAGAACAGGCCAATTTTCAATAATTCATGACTTCCCAGTTGGCCTGGTTATAATTCCTCTGCCATGTCTTCATGTCTGATTGGCTTCTGATGAGACTCCTCTATTATTAAAACTCATTTGAGGGGACAATATTCCAATATTTCCGTCCAGGAGAGAGCCGAGACCACTTGCTCGGTATGTTGACAATGCACTAAGATGGCAATTAAACAAATTAATGAATGAATACATAATTGTGGAAATAGAGTTGGATAAATTATTAATTATGGCATGGTAGCCAATTCCCCTCGCTTCGGATATGATGCATTATTGCATGTATTTTTAATAAGGCCAGGTTTGACAGCTCTGAATTTTTGCACTAAGAGCAAAACGACCTGTTTGTTTGTTGGATTCATCGTCTAGTGGTTAGATACAAGACTAGTTTAGCTGTAATGCACATTTAGGAGATGCAGGTTCGAATTCAGTCTAAATCATACGCAAATCACACACTTTAGTTTAACATTTGTACATTTAGCCTCACCAGTCCTGAATATTCAGTTACAATCTTGCTTTTACCTGAACTATTCCATAAATTCACTATAAATTCATTCACTGAAACAACTCTGGTGTCAACAGATGTCTCCCAAGGTCAAAAACACCAGGCAGTGAAGGAAGTAAAGTCAAGTTGTTTATTAGAGTGACCACGATCTGCTCCTCTCTAAAAATAATGGTATGTCTAGTGTCTGTCTAACAGCCCTGATTACTGAGCCATCGCTACTGCTTCATTTCACTCCATTACAAAAGAGAAAATAAAGTCAACCCCTCCACTTCCAATCCGACACTCATGCCCATAATAGCACACACCCTCTTAGTCTGCCTGTCTGTCTCTGTCGAAAAACACCTGGCCCAGTTTCTTTTTTCCCCTCATCTGGTATTTGGATGTGAATGTCCGAAAGATAAAGTAAAGAAGAAGAACATGGTTCACTTTTCCTTTGTGTCTGTGTCTCTTTAAGGGTTTCACGCTGCACTGTTAACATCTTTTTAAACCCAGAGTAAAGGCTGATGTCATGCTAGAATGTAACAGCAAATTGTTTAGCAATAGATGACCGATAACTGATTATTCATACTAATTAAAGAAACACTCATATTTTGTACAGCTTCAGTTTTGTAGAGGTAAAAAAAAAAGTGTCAAATAGTGATACCAAACATATTAACTGGACTGATGAAGAGATACAATCTACTGTTTCAGTGGTTTGAGGTCAGAAAGAACTGTATTTGATAAAAAATACAGTAAAACAGTAATATTGTGAAATATATTTGTATACATATTTTAAAAACTCCTGCCTTCAGTGTCACGTGATCATTCAGAAATCATCTAATTTGCTGATTTGGTGCTCAAGAAACATTTCTTATTATTGCCAATGTTGAAAACAGTTATGCTGCTTAATATTTTGTCGAAACTGATACTTTTTTACAGGATTCATTGATGAATAGAACGTTCAAAAGATCAGCATTTATTTGAAATATAATTCTTTTGTAACATTATAAATGTTTTAATTAAGGTCACTCTTGATCAATTTAATGTATCCTTGGTGAATCTTACCGACCACAAACTTTTGAACAGTACTGTACTATTATTTTGGCAGGATATTTTGAGTCCTCAAAGACAACCAGAGCAGATTTACATGATGACTTTTCTGCAGATGGACAAGCAATTATTAAAGCAGGTCGTACAACTGATAATCAATTAACCTTGTAAACATTCAAATAAAAGAGTACAGTGTGAAACAAGCAACAGATAACCCAGGATTATATTAACCCTGGGTTTAGCCATTTCTGGCATTGTTGTCTATCTATCTCTCCATCTCTTTCTCTCTCTCTTCCATAAGCCACCTCTGTTGAGTCTCATTGTGATTGAAGGACAGGAACATAAGATTTGAGACGGGTCTCTGCTGCCCTCTCAAGCTCCACTGATTTAGAATCGGAGAGCCAGTGATTGTGATTGTGTTTAAAAGGCTGTTCCACTCATCCAGACATCATCCTCATCATCATCATCATCATCACCCTTGTTCTCTGTCCTCTCTTTCACCTTTTTCCCTCTCCTCCTCCCTCCATCACCCCCTCCCCCCACCACCCCCACCACTTCTCCTTCAATCACGCCAACCCCAAATGAAAGGTAAACAAGCCTGTGACAGCCACGGTGATGATGGTCTCGTTGATTAAAATTAGCACAGGTTGTGAAACACAGACACACACGCTCACTCAGACAAAGTCTGTAATTATGCGTCTGCCCTCCATCTGATAACAGCTACAACAATCTACCCGTAAGACAAACCAGAGAACTTCAGAAATGCAAATAAAAAGTTTTAGCTGCACTCTGTTTACCTTGTTAGGCACCGTTCAACATTAAATTCTTCAATCATAGCGTTTTTTCCTTACCAACCAAATATTAACAACATTTCTTACTATTTTCCATTTCCTCTCTTAGTTCCACTTCATGAAGGAGGAAAGCAACAGCAAGAGATCGTCTGTAGTCAATACCCACAGCACCACTGATATGTTATTACCCTCCAAGTCCATTTCAGCCAATCACGGGCCAATCTCATCTCACCACTGCAGTAATTCAATAATGCGTCCATGATGAGATCCACCTCAGGACTCCACTCATCACAGTCGGCCCCCCCCCTAAGAAAAAAACAACACAATCACGGTCCGTAATGCTGTTTCAACCCTAATCAGCTTCTGCTATAAAATTACTGGGAAACAGATTGAACATGAAGCATCCGCCCCGACCGCATGCCAGCTGACTGCTGCTCCGCTCTGTGACGGAACTTGGGTGTGAGTGAGTTTCAGTATTTGACTTTATGATCTGTGACTCAAAGCCAACACAAGCATACGAAACTGGCCGTGCATCTAAAGATGGGTGTTTTTACTGTCCATTATAAGTTCTGCTTGGCAGATCGTACAATATGACCCCAGTAAGATCAACACTGCGATATATGCATATTATGCCTTATATAGTTATATCCTTAATATATTAACATCTTATTATATCAATATCAATTATTAAAAATCTAAATTCAGAAAAAGGTAGACTATCCATCATCGACCTAATCTAAAAAAGATTAGACGTGGATGGATGGATGGATGGATGGATGGATGGATGGATGGATGGATGGATGGATGGATGGATGGATGGATGGATGGATGGATGGATGGATGGATGGATGGATGGATGGATGGATGGATGGATGGATGGATGGATGGATGGATGGATGGATGGATGGATGGATGGATGGATGGATGGATGGATGGATGGATGGATGGATGGATGGATGGATGGATGGATGGATGGATGGATGGATGGATGGATGGATGGATGGATGGATGGATGGATGGATGGATGGATGGATGGATGGATGGATAGATGGATCCAGACAGACAGGATAACATGGTAAATTAGTAAATAAAATAAAAAGTCTGACCACAGAACAAGATAAGTTGAGGATGTCCTAATGGCTCAAACAGCACTCTAGCACACACACTAGCACTGGACACTGATTGGCATGAAGCGTGTATTGCAGTTTTGTTGACGCTCCACAGCTGGTGGGTTGCTCTTATTTGTTTAGATTCAATTTGATGTGCTGGATGAGGAGCCAAGGGAACAAATACAATGGAAAAACAAAAGGAAAACCACAACAGCATAAAGGAGTAATTTAATTGCTCATTTCTCTTGTTCCCGACAACTCTCTTCCTCAGATGAGGTATGAGCCGTGATGTGTCAACATCTGCGGCTATAAAGTCTCCAGCCAGATCTATTGGTTATCTATTTATTAAGTTAAATCAGGTGTTTAAGAAATGATCAAGGTTGCGGCCACAGAAACATACACGCAATAGATGATATTTGATCAATTTTCTTGTACACACGGGCACATACACGCGCCATCTCGCTTAAAGAGCCATTTAAAGAGCTTCGCTCTCATGTGGCATCTTGAGTGTCATATCTTTTCTGAGTCTCTGGGCTCCATCAGGCCTCATTTAGCACACAGATCATCAGGCTCAGCAAACACACACACACACACACACACACACACACACACACACACACACACACACACACACACACACACACTTGTGATGTTCCGAGACTTTTAAAGGTGTAGCTCAGGCAAAAAATAAATACATATATGACATCATTTATGCACCTTCATTTTGAATCCTGATTGACTTACTTTCTTCTATGAAACACAAAATGAGTTCTTAACAGAATGTCCAAGCTGCTCTTTTTTATATAATGAAAGTGAAAGGTGACCAAAGATTATCAGTGAACAATGACTTAAATGTCTTCACACAAAGCTATTAAATGGCTTAAAGGCAGTTGAAATATAGCTTACAAGTTATATGAACAACTTTTTATGATACTTTATGGTGCTCTTTTTCTTGACAGCTCTGGTCCCCAATCCACTTTCATTGTGTGGAAAAGATAAGCATTTCCATTCTTTAAAAACTCTCCTTTTGAGTTCCATGAAAGAAAAGACAGTGAAACTGTCAACTGAGTGAAATATCCCTTTAATCATGACTAAATACACAAAAACCATCAAAACAATCAGTCTCATTGTCTCTTGAAGTATTTCCAGGTGCGTTTCATCTGGGTTCAAATCCCCAAAACAAACTTCTGACCTTTTTGTGTCCTTCCTATTCCTCTCGTCGGCGTCCATCAAATATGCTTTGATTGTCTGTCAAACAGTGAAGCCCCTCTTCAACAATCACACCTAACAATGCTTCCTGTAGCGTGTCGGTCTGTCTCTCTCATTTTTTCTTTCTCTCCCAGTGGCTCTCAGTAGGAATGCCTGATTGCATACTGTCTTTGGTGCTTTAAGAGACGCTAAGAAATGCCAATGCTGAATACAGAGGATATGGGGCTAATCAACATCTACAAAAATAAAAGGTCAAGAGGAAAAGGAAAGAGCATGAATGAAAGAAAGCAAGCGAGCAAGAACAAAAGAAAGAAACAGAAAGGTCAAGGCCACCAATATCTGGCATGGATTAGATCATGATGCATGCAAAACAACAACAACAAAAAGTACACAACAAAAACTCTTACAGATTTTTTTTGAATTTCGCTACTTATAAATCATTTGACCTATTAAACACTCATATCAAATTTCCGTCTTATTTTAGGATTTTCCATCATTGCAACTTGACAGACAGGCTACATTTGGTCTGAAATCATCACTTTACAATCATCTAGGCCAGGTTAGTAAATACACACACGTGCCACCATTGGCACATGAGCTTTAATAACTAGAGCGATTAACAATTTTTTTATTTTTTATAAAATAAAATAAAATGTATCTTTGTTTCAATATTGTGAAGTGTAAATGTAGCTAAAAAGACACAAAAGTCGTTACAAGGAAAGGAAGAAAAAAAAGATACGAAAAATATCAATCAAATCATGTTTGTGTATGAAGGACAAAAAGACATTCATCACTTTCCCCTGCTTTATATGTGGCAAAATCCAATATTTATATAATAAAGCTCAATCTCATTTCAGGTTCAAGTTTAAAAAACAACACATCAGAACTGTAAAATCATCTCAAGTCAACTATTGATTGGTCTGATGATAAAGAACCTTCTTACTCTTGAACTCAGTGGAAAGACTCAATTAAAAATGAAACCTTGAATGTATATGAACAATTCAGAAAATGTTTCTGTAAAGGTGCACAGATTTATGACATCAGTGCTGATCCAGAAATAAGTCTCCGTTCGAATCTGTGAAAACTAAATCAGCACTCTGACTTTGAAAAGTTTGAAAGGTCTCATAGAAACAGCTCTTTTGTGATAGAGAGCAAGTTATCTGGAAGTGCCTGTAAGGCTAGAGAGTTTTTGATGGAAACACTACTAAAAAGAGAGTCCACAAACACAACAACTTTCGTTAGTGTAGAGAAATCTGACAGAGCTTATATAGTCGCACACACACTTTCACACACACGCCCATATACACCTCCTCACTCCACTGGTGAGGGATTTTTCCATTTGCACCTCTCCTACCCCTATTGTGCTTCACAAATCAGAGCGACAGACAACAACTCTCCTCCACCCACAGCCCCGCCACTCACCATGATCCACCTCTCTCACTCTCTTTCTCTCTCTGGGGAACACCAGACTCATGCATAAACAAGACCTTCCCTTTATCCTCTCGCTGTAAGCCTAGAGGAGAAAACTCAATTTGTATACGTGTGTTCAGAGAAATAGACGAATCTCCTTGCGTTGTGATAATCCCTGTCCAACACGCAATGAGCTTTTCTGTCTCTTTTTTCTTCTATCTCTGCTTTGTATGGTTTGCAGGTTTGCGGGATTGAAGCGACATGTGAGGAATAGGCCAAAGGACAGACATATGAATAGATATGAGACATACAGTATTAGTACTCCTGGATCCGTCATATATAAAACAGAAAACGGTAACACTTTATTTTACGGTGCCCTTGATACAGAGTAATTACTTAATTAGGTACTTAGTAATAGACGTTGTAATAACATGTAACAAAATGTACTTAACATGTAACTAAGTTATGGAACAGCCTGTACTTACAGATTGTAATTACACACATGTAATAGGCAGCTACTGTTACACATGTGTAACAAGCCGAGTTGGATGAGGTTTATAGATACACATGAAGTACACTTAAGTACATTCTTGATACACTTTATTTTACGTAGCTTATACCTGTGTAATATTATGTAATTACAATGTAATAAGGAAACTACTGCATGCATTTAAGCTGTGAACTAGTGAGTTAAATCAAACTAAGGCAGAGATGGATAAGGTATGTATACACAAAGTACACTTAAGTACATTCTTGATACACTTTATTTTACGTAGCTCATCCCTGTGTAATATTATGTAATTACAATGTAATTAGGAAACTACTGCATGAATTAAGCTGTGAACTAGTGAGTTAAATCAAACTAAGGCAGATAAAGATAGGGTATGTATACACAAAGTACACTTAAGTACATTCTTGATACACTTTATTTTACGTAGCTTATCCCTGTGTAATATTATGTAATTACAATGTAATTAGGAAACTACTGCATGCATTTAAGCTGTGAACTAGTGAGTTAAATCAAAGTAAGGCAGAGATGGATAAGGTATGTATACACAAAGTACACTTAAGTACATTCTTGATACACTTTATTTTACGTAGCTTATACCTGTGTAATATTATGTAATTACAATGTAATTAGGAAACTACTGCATGCATTTATGCTGTGAACTAGTGAGTTAAATCAAACTAAGGCAGAGATGGATAAGGTATGTATACACAAAGTACACTTAAGTACATTCTTGATACACTTTATTTTACGTAGCTCATCCCTGTGTAATATTATGTAATTACAATGTAATTAGGAAACTACTGCATGAATTAAGCTGTGAACTAGTGAGTTAAATCAAACTAAGGCAGATAAAGATAGGGTATGTATACACAAAGTACACTTAAGTACATTCTTGATACACTTTATTTTACGTAGCTTATCCCTGTGTAATATTATGTAATTACAATGTAATTAGGAAACTACTGCATGCATTTATGCTGTGAACTAGTGAGTTAAATCAAACTAAGGCAGAGATGGATAAGGTATGTATACACAAAGTACACTTAAGTACATTCTTGATACACTTTATTTTACGTAGCTTATACCTGTGTAATATTTTGTAATTGCAATGTAATTAGGAAGCTAATGCATGTATTTAAGCTATGAACTAGTGGGTTAATTCAGATGGATACCATTTGTAGATACACAGGAAGTGCACTTTAGTACAATCTTGATACACTTTACTTTATGTTACATACAAGTAATGTGTATGTAATATGTAACAGACTCGGCTTGTTACACATGTGTAACAGTAGCTGCCTATTACATGTGCGTAATTACAATCTGTAAGTATAGGCTGTTCCATAACTTAGTTACATGTTAAGTACATTTTGTTACATGTTATTACAAAGTATATTACTAAGTAATTAATTAAGTAATTACTCTGTATCAAGGGCACCGTAAAATAAAGTGTTACCCAGAAAGGAATATCTACTATTGTCAATCACAGATTCTCAGGTGTGGTTTAAGTGTCCAGATACTTATACTGAGACATATGAGAAATGCAAGTTTGAGTTCAGCTTGCAACATGATCTGCTCCCATTTTTCGATCCCGTTCCCTGGAATTATTCACTCATTCTCCAATATACCCTTCTATAAAATCATGCAAAGCATGGAAAATTGAAAGAGTAGAGGGGGAGAAAGAGTTTGTGTGAGCCTTGTTGCATATACAAGAAATGAAAGTTCGAGTTAAAACTGCAACATGTTCCAATCCCGTTCCAGCTCACTTTTCCTACAATTTTCTGCTCATTCACCCCTATAACCGTCTAAAAATTACAGAAACGCTCAATAAATGCAAAGAGTCTAGAGAAGCCTCCGATCACATTCTTTCACATTTTCTCTCGGTCTCACTATACATAAAAAAAAAGGTAAAAGCGCAAAAGAATTGGGGAGAAAGAGGTTTAATGAGTTTTGGTGCACATACAAGTGCTGATAGTTTGAGTTCAGCCTGCAACATGTTCCAATTCAGCTCACCTTTTTTATAATTTTCCACATATTCTCCACTATATCTGGCAAAAAATTATGAAAAAGACATTAAAAGAGTGGGGGGTGACAGGTGAACAGGTCAAGGTCAATTTTATTTCTATAGCACCTTTTAACAACACGTATGTTGACCAAAGTGCTTCACAGTTACATCACAAAAACACATACATTAGAGACAGAGCATATAAAAAAAATGCAAACCAAAAAACATAAAAATAAAAAACGTATATAAAAAGATTAAAACCTAACAACATCACTTTATCGACTTTTAGACTGCAACCATATCGTGTTTCAAAAATGCATATACTAGCATTTAGACGTGTTGTTTTAATATGCTTGATCAAACAGATACGTTTTAATTGATGTTTTAAAAACATTTAATGTCGGAGAAGCTCTAACAGATAATGGGAGTGTATTCCAAAGTCTTGGAGCATAAACTGAAAAAAGACCTATCACCTTTAGTTTTCAGACGCGATTTCGGGACGTTTAATAATAACTGTGATGACGATCTAAGTGATCTTTGAGGAGAATATGAACTTAAAAGGGGCCAATCCGTGAAGAGCTTTGAACACGTAAGTTAAGACCTTAAAATCAATTCTCTGTTTCACAGGAAGCCAATGGAGAGAGGCCTGGATAGATGAAATAAGTTCCCTCTTTTTTGTCCCAGTGAGGAACCGGGCTGCCGCGTTTTGGACAATCTGCAATCGTGAAAGTGATGACTGACTAATTCCAGCATACAAGGCATTACAGTAGTCAAGTCTTGTGGAAATAAAAGCATGTATTACAGCAGGGTTTCCCCAGGTTTGATCACCCCAAATTTAAGACTTTTTTAAGACCTTTTTAAGACCACTTTAATGAAAATTAAGACCTACATCGCACCCATTATGCAGTCGTAAAACACCAGATCAAATCCCAATGACTATTACTAACAAATGTTTTAATTAAAAATACATTTATTATAAAAAAACTCATTCAACAATACACTGCAAAGTGATGTTTTTGGTAAATATCAAACATTCATAACAATAAACAGATAAACTAACTTTTCAAATCGTCTTAGTAAAGTTTCTCAGCATTCAAATTGCTTCAACCATTTACATTTTCAAGAATAAAAAGAAATGTAAATACACCTTAAAAACGAGGGAGGGAGGGATAGAGAGACATAAGTTAGAGAGGGGTAGATAGATAAAAAGAGACACACAATGAGAGAGAGATAGATAGATAGATAGATAGATAGATAGATAGAGAGAGAGAGAGAGAGAGAAAGAGAGGGGTAGACAGATAGGTAAGAGAGATATAGATAGAATAGCGAGAGAGACACAGTGCGACAGTCAGATAGATAATGTCTGGTTTAGATTACAAGACTTTTGTGTCTGTTACAATAGTCACGGTGTCAATCTGTCAGATTACACGATTTTGACTCATAAAGTCTTGTCGTGTCGTGGACAAGAAACATGTCAGACTACACGTTGCTTTCCGACCAGTCATCGCGTGCCGTCACACGCAAACATTCACTTGCACACACACACACACACACACTCTCGCTCACTCGCGCACACACACCCACACACTCACAATCGCTCTCGCACGCGCAGTCGCGCACACACTCGCGCGCACACAAACACACACACACGCGCACACACATACACACACACACACTCGCTCACTGTAATCTGAACAAAACGACACTTCCCCATGATGTCTCTCCTCTCGACTGATTGAAGGTTGATCCCGCCGGCGCGAAAATCCAAACTACTGTTTGCGTATACTCCAAGACGTTCTCTGACGTTACGCTAAACCCTGTTGAATTTTCACGTTGTTGTTTTCCCCCCCATTTCACCTTGCGTTGCAGTCTGGTTGACTTTGAATAAATAGGCTAGTATAATGAAATTTAAGACCTTCGTTAAAAAAATTAAGACTTGGACCACGGAATTTAAGACTTTTTAAGGCCTTAATTTAGGAACATGACATTTAAGACCTTTTTAAGACTTTTAAGACCCCGCGGCTACCCTGTACAGTCTCTAAAATCCTTAAAAGTCAGAATGTGTTTTAACTTACGAAGACGCTTTAATTGAAAAAAGCTCGCCCTCACCACAGAATTTATCTGTCTGTCAAACTTCATGTCACAGTCAAAAATGGCCCCTAGATTTTTGACACAAGAGTGATTTTTTAACTGAAAATTGCCCAAGAAAGCACTGCATTTGTCCGTTTGAGGTTTAGAGCCAAACAGGATAATCTCTGTCTTTTTTTCATTTAATTGGAGAACATTTTCGCCCATCCATTCTCTAATATCCTTTAAACACATGCTAACAGTGAAAAAACAGAATCGCTACCAGAATCTAGTGGTAAATAGAGTTGGGTATCATCTGCATAGATGTGATAGTTGATTAAACGCAGTGAAAGCATGTAAAGTGAAAACAGAACTGGACCCAGGATCGAGCCCTGTGGCACACCGCAAGTTATTGGCACTGAGGATGAGGGAAATTCTCCAATTTCGACAGATATGCTCCTATTTGAAAGATAGGACTCAAACCACTGTAAGGCAGTATCACAGATGCCAACCTCATGATTTAACCTTTTCAGCAGAATGCAATGGTCCACGGTGTCAAAGGCTGCGCTTAAGTCCAACTAAACAAGGACTGCACATTTGCCAGAGTCGACTGATACCAAAATATCGTTTGTCACTCTTAGTAGGGCAGATTCAGTACTGTGCTTCGCTTTGAAAGCAGACTGAAAAGGATCTAAGATGTTATTTGAAATTAAATATGCTGTAAGTTGATTTAAAACTACTTTTTCCAGGACTTTCAGTAAAAAGGGCTGTAATTTTGAAGTTCAGAAGAATCAAGGCTGGGGTTTTTTAACAAGGGGTGAACCACAGCATGTTTTAAACAGAATGGAACAATGCTGCTGTTCAGAGAGGCATTTATAATGGAAAGTACACTAGGTGAAACCACATCCAGTACCTCTTTTAAAAGGACAGCAGGGATGATATCCAGAGAACAAGTGGTTAATTTCATTTTAGAAATCAGAGCCAGTAAATCAGAATGAGATATAGTCTGAAAAACAGACAGACTAGAAGAAATCTGTAAATTATAACAACTTTTGGATGAAGATGATGAAATCAGGGACCTAATACCAATTATCTTATCTATAAAGAAGCTACAAAACTTCTCACACAGATCAGCACTTGGAACAAGACTCGATGGAATGGGTCGATTTAACACAGAATTTAGGGTGAAAAATAAAGACTTTGGACAATGGGAATTTTTTTTCAATCAAATTAGAAAAAGAATTCGCCCTTGATAAAAGAACTGCTTCCTGATATTGAGACAGACTAGCTTGCATAAGCTGATAGGAAATTTGCATTTTGTCCCGTTTCCATATTCTTTCTGCCCTTCTACAACTTTTTCTTAAAGTTCTGATATCTTCATTTAGCCATGGATGCTGGTGCAAGAAATGCAAGTTCAGCCTGCAACATGCTCCAATCACATTCTGATTCATTTTCTTTCCTCTCATTCTTCACTATAAAATATTATGGAAAAGCATAAAAGAAATAGAGAAAGAAGAAACATTTTATATTAGCCTTGGTGCACATACCAGTGCTGCAAGATCGAGTTCAACCTGCAACATGCTCAAATCCCATTCATGCTCACTTTTTCTATTATTTTATATAAATATACTATATATTTCATATACTTTCTCACTATATCACAAAAAAAAATAAAAAAAATATCACAAATCCCCCCGAAGTTTGAATTTTGCCTGGAACATGCTCCAATTCCATTCCCCCTCATTTACCCATACTTTTCCTTTCATTCTCCACTATACCTGTCTGAAAAATATGCAAAACCCAGAAAGAAAGAAAGAGGAGAGCACTGAAGCAGTAATGAACTCTTCAGAAAGAAGTTGAGGATTAATTGATCTGTAGGAGTCGTGCTGGTGGAGAGAAAGCTGTAATTAAGCTACAGAGGCTCTGAATGCAGTTTCATAATGAGTGCTACAAACACACACACACACGTTCACTCAGAGACGTTCCACATGACATTGCACACGCGCATAATTGCAGTCTCACGCAACTCTGACAAAGCTGTTTGCTCCGAGACTGGTGAAGCGTTATTTTATTTACAGCAGATGTTGAAATTTTATCATTTTATATCACTGGAAAGTGGTACAAGTGCTTAGCATACTCAATAGATCAATTCCTCATGTACTTGCAACCCTACTGGCGAAAACTGCACTGCAGAGGCACAGATGTTTTAACATCTGTACAGTTTAGCCTTGCACTGTGACTGAATTGTGAGTTGTGTAAAAAAAAAAAAAAAAGAATATTATACTAAATGCGACCGACTGTTTGTCAATGGTATTAAAACACAGCGAAGGTTGCTCTGAGAGGGCATTATACTAACTGCAGTATCTGCTTATTTATGGAGCATTTTGTGACTTTTAAATGTCTCTTTACAGACATTCAGATAGATCAGACCATCTACTCGTCACAATGCTTTAGTCTTGAATGTCTGTGCGACTGAAAACTAAATTAAAATAAGAAACATTCCTGTGTCGGCTTTAATACATATTGTAATTTTTCTAATTTATTCCCTAAGAAATCCATGAATGGCCCCTCTGCCCACGCAATGAAACAATGACTTTCAACTCTCTCCTCCCTCCCTCTACCGAGTCAACTTATTCCGTCTGTTAAATTATTTCATCCCTTCAATCTCCTCTCGTCTTTTCAGGCGACAGACACAGCGCCCGTATTGTGACGGCACAAATGAACAGTGGAAATTTCATCTCCTATTTGGTGGTGCGAGGTGCTTTACCAATCAAATGTTCTCCTCCTTCCACATGTGAAGCATTTGAAAGAACACCATAAGAATCTTAGAAGCCCATTTACTTCCTTATCTCATTAATCTCCACATTCATCTTGCTCTTTTTGGACCTGACGGGTCAACTGTGATTGGCTATCAATTCAAATTGTACTTGAAGACCTGTGGGGCAAAAAAATTAAGTTGGTGCGCTTTGCGAAGTTGCCGCACCTCAAGAATTTTGAATGCCAAACCAACATCTTTAAAGGGATAGTTAACTCACACAAAAGAATTATGTCACTATTAATCCACCCTGTATGACCTATGGAGAGGGGAAATAAATTCTCACACACAAAAAAAGGAGAGGTTTTTTTTGCATCTTATCACTCTTGAATATAGGATAGCGTGACCATATACTGTAGCACAGCCAAAGGATGACAGAAAAAAAACGGATGCTGCATTAATTGCATTCAATATTTGTAAAGCATTAAAATGAGAAAAAAAAGTTAATTGCAAACTTAACGCTTTCATTTTGACAGCCCTAATAAATATATATGAAACAAACTGCATAATAAATAAACTGCAAAATAATAATTATATTATATAAAATAAAATCAAACAATTAAACAGTAAAATAATTAAACAGCAAAATAAATGAACTACAAAAGAAATAAACTGAAAAAAAAAGTATATATATACTGTATATAAATGAATAAATAAATAATTACACAGAAATGTAATAAAACTGAAAAAGAAAACTGAAAAAGAAAATGTGAATCAACAAATACTAAATAGAAAAAAAAAACACAGAAAAATGATTAAACTCCAAATAAATAAATACAAACAGAGACACAAAAGCTTAAATAGACAGCTGGAGATGTCCTGTGCTTTATTTCCCTTGTTTTAAACTTGGGGTTGTACTGAAGGAGTATGAAACTTTTTGTCAAGAAAACAACCTGTCAGTATTTCTGAATGGTGTGAGAAGCATCTGCCTCTCACCTCTCTCCCTCTATGTGTCCTTCACTTTTTTTGTCTTAACACCTTGTGCTCCCTCTCGATCATTTCACAGAGAGTGCGTCTCACAGGAATTGCTTGAGGAAGTAAAAAAAAAAAAAAAAGTAAAAAGAAAAACAAGAAGGGACATACAACTGTCAAGCACCGCTGATTGAAACTGCAAGGTCATTTTCAAGAGTGAGAGAGGAGGGGCGAGAAAGAGATGCTCTCTGGCATGTCTGTCTCACTCCAGCGGGAAGTGTGGGTATGTGTCTGTAGCACAGAGACGCTGAACAAAAGAAGCTCTAACAGGTGGATAATACATAGCTAAGCGACTCTTCACCCTGATGACTTCAGGGCCTCCTCTCCATCATCGCTCTATTCACTCCTTCCATCCTATTCACACTGCACCTGCCGTCCCCCATGCCTCAATCTCCGGCCCCTTCATTCAGCCTCCCCCCGGTCCCCTGGCTTACCTTGCAGCTCCCCGCTTTTGCTGTAGAGTTCCCTCCGCTGCTCTCGCAGATACGCGCTCATGCTAATGGCGTGGGAAGACGACTCAAACCTGCAAAAGGAGTTGTCAAAGATCATGTATTAAAGCAGGTCAAGGGTTTTCGTTTTTAGTTTACCTGAAATCTGATGCTTCTGACGGATTGTAAAACGTAAGCGTCAGGAGAAAATGGTCTCTCATGAGGCACTTAACCCGTATTTTTCATGTGGTCCTTGTCTGCTTAAAACCTTTCAATTCCAATTCAACTCATGAATCAACCTGTACGAACAAACTTACTTGAATAGAGACTGTTTGGGTCTTTGAGGTTTCTTCTTGGAGAAGAACGCTCCGAAGTCTCCGCCGGTGCTGGCGTAGGACAGCTGGGCAGAAGGCTCTGCAGCGCTACGGGTGTTTTTGACGTCCAGGTAGTCCATTAGCAGCACCTGAGAGAGCATAGGAGCAGATTGTTGAGTGACATGACATATTCAAATGTTTATTCAGTCATACATTACAGTAAACAACCAAATTCATTAAGACTTTTTGAAACTTTAAGCAGCTGTTCCAATACATGCACTTATGATAAACAGTTTTTATTAGTGCACTTGCTGGCAGCCCTGCATTTTGTAAACACAAGCAAACAGGCAAAAAGAAGATGATTCATTTGTGAAAAGCCAGCTGTATATTTGAATGCACATTTATACTGTGAGAAAAAGCATGATATAGCCTACACAAAATGGAATTGAATATTTTATTATCATAATTTCAATCATTTAAAAGTATAATAGTCGGTAAGACATTTTAATGTTTTTTTAAAGAAGTCTCTTATGTTCACCAAGGCTGCATAGATTTTTTTCTTTTTTTAATAACTTTTAATAAATATAATTATTTTAAGTATATAAATATATTAATACATTCCTGTGATGGCAAAGCTGAATTTTTAGCAGTCATTACTCCAGTGTCACATGATCCTTCAGAAATCATTCTAATATGCTTATTCTTTGAGGAACAGAAAGTTAAACAGCATTTATTTCAAACAATTTAAATGTCTTTACTGCCACTTTTGATCAATTGAATGCAACCTTGCTGAATTTTTTTTAAGTATTCTATCCAAAAGAAAAAAAAACTCTTGGTGACCACAAACCTTTGAACGGTATTATATAACCCCCAAATTCCCATTGTAAGCAAATGTTTCCATGTGAAAGAAGTTTCTGTCTCGGTCTGAGTACTGGAAGAAATGCAACAAGAGGCTCGGGGTCAAATCAGCCCGTGATGCTGAGTGTGCTCAAGACACTCAGCATCATGTATTTTCTAGTCAGGTTCGCATCTTTTTTCTTTATTCCAGAGTATTTGATGTTCTGTATTTATTATCATTGAACTGATTATGTAATTGACATGATACATTTACCTGACATAATAAATTGTTACATTTTATTCTATTCTGACTTACTCTGAAATGATTAACTTTAGTAGAATACGTTTTATCGATTGTTACCGCAAATCTGCGTCAGATTAGTAACGGACTAACGTCCAGTTTTGAGTGGAGCATAGGGCACACCAACTGCGATTTTAGAGTTTCGGCTAATATTTGGCACTAATTCAAGTGCACTTGGGATGTAAAGACAAAAAGGGAATTTCCGTTTAGGACAGCAAACTGCTGATCGACCAACCTAAATAGGGTGAGTCTTACCTCTGTTTAATATAATGTTACTTTAGTCAAGCGTCCGTGGGTAACCATGGCATGACCAAACCAAACCGTTAGACCGATTGGGCAAGCCTTACACAGTGCTTTACGCACAAAATATTGTTCAAACCAGTTTTAACATTAACTTATACAGTCCTTAAATACATAACTACAATAAAATATGTAGTTAAGTTATGCATATCCTAAGTCTAGAATGACTTAATTGGATCAGTCTGAACGAATCTGTTTCTAGGTTTGTCTCAGGCCCACATCTTTCCAGTCTGTCTGTGTGACTTCAAAAGCTTACCCACGTCCGCCAGCAAATTCCCATTAACTCGGATTAAAACTGCACATCCGAGTTCATGAATATCCCATTCAACACGATCCATAACCATTAAGAGAGGTTCAAACAGCTGCAAGAGTACTAAAAAAGTTGTTCAAGTAAACTTTTCCACAAATTAGCAAGCCGTTTTCCAATGGCTCCATAATTTAGTGCAGCAATTTGCTTGGTCTATTTCTAAATCCCAGCTGCAAACCAGTCCAAAGTGGAGATGGAATTAGGAAAGGACAGATGGAACTACATCTGACTGATAATAGCATAATTAAACAGTGATAAGAAGGGAACGGTCTATGAGAGGAGGGGAAGCCTCATCAACAGCCATTCCTCAACCCAGAGACAAGCCCAATCCGGCCAGCCCGTTACATTCCTGTCAGATTATAAATTACTAATGCCCATCTGATCCAGTGATGGAGTGGGTCTTGCATGTAGACCCCCGACTTAATTAAATGCCAGCGTTTGCCTGATGAAGGAGCCTGGACCCACTTCAGTGACCTCAAAGAAGGGAACATGGAACTTTTAAGGCAATTAACCGCATGGAGGATGAAAGACAGAGAGAGAAATATCATGAAGATAACAGTAAACACAGGAAGGGAGACAGATAGAGCGAGAGATTAGAAAGTGATCAGTCAGCAGATTCATCCCAGCAAAGCTAAAAACAAAAATGAACAAGCCATTCCTTCAGTACAATGCAGTCAATAATGGATCTTATTTTTTTTGCTGTACGCTTTATTAGCCATTCAATGTGCCATAGAATAGACATTTGTATTTGGAACTGGCATAAAAACTAACATTAAATAATAATAAGAAGAAGAGAGAAAAATAACAATGTCTAACAGATAGAATTATTGTTTTAATAGCTAATTAATTCTGTGTCCTCATTATCACTGTCAATATTGTTCGTTTTCTGTAATATCCTTTAAATATGTTTCAGTGCGAGAGTAACAGCAGAAGTGTAGGGTTTTACTGCAAGTAGATGAAAATATTTGTTGCACAGCATTTAACAGATAAACACGAGAAGATGAAGGGAGGAAAACTTGAAGACAGAACTCATTATACCACCACCAGAGCCAGCAAGGTCACTTTCACTAAAGCACCTCGTGCCTCATCAGAAGTGTCTTCGTCCCCATTATAATGCGGCTTATTAGAGCAGCCTTCGTTTTTCTGCAACAACAGGGATGAAGCGTGGGCAGCAGCAGTGCTGTGTCCATTTTAAAACACCAAACAAGTAAGTGGAAACAACAGAGGCGGCTCCGCCAACAACACAAAGAACTCTCGAATGAGCCTGGCAATAAAGCATGCAGAACAAACCGCTGATCTACAGCAGGAACGTCTAAAAGCACCACGTCAAACAGATACAAAGAGCGTCCCACTTATGATTTATGCCGCCCATGGATGGACACGTACTAACAAAAGACCTGTTTTACATTGCAGTTTTAGAGCCAGAATATACGTGGTCATTTCAGTGTTAATTTAAACACCGATCAGTGTCTTCACCTTGAGAAATGACCTTGAGAAAACACTGAGGACGGGTCAAGATGATTGACTAGTAGGTTCTGAAAATATAGTGGTTTGGTAGATTCCTAGTAAATGAATGATTATCATTGACTTTCCTCGGTAAACATCCTCCAGATGACCTTTTTCTGAGAAAAAGGGAGGACAAATACGAATTAAAATCACCACTTTGAGGAGCAGTTACGTGATGGACACACTCTGGACCCTTCCATTTCCGAACGTTCATTTCACAAGCCCTCTTCTTTATTGGAGCCTTAAAGACTAGGTTGTTTTAACAGGAGGGGAAGAAGACAAGAAAAAAAATCAATATTCATGGCCTCTTCCAAGAAAAGACTAGCTTGAAAATGGGCTTGGGAAACAAGAGCCTGTGAGAAACAGCAAATGGCTTTTCACACCAGATAATAAACACAGAGCAGCACACTGGCTGGGTTTGTGATGTGCACGAATAAGTGTGCGTCAGTATAACCCACTGCTGTTACAAACAATCCTGCTTCCTTACGGCTCAAAACCATCACAAAGTTTAGCAAAGTGTTTATATACTGACTGGAAAAGCAAGAGTTAATCTTCAGTGAACCTTTAAACCCAGCCCTTTGTCTTTGAGGACACATTCTCAATTTAATGAACAGTGAAAAGCAGCACTCATCCCCTCTCTTAGCCACAAATCAAGCTAATTAAAGAAGAAAAACAGTATTGAAGGATGTGCAGGTGAGCACCTGCTCTCTGATGATAGACGTTTGCAGAGTGCTTTAAGAAACTAGGGAAATAAACAAAGCTTCCCGCCTCTCGTCTACCCCTCTTGAGATTACAAAGAAAACGCTGTTTCCTCTCATTCCATGGTTTCCAAGAAGGCATCTGACACCAAAACATGACCCTTTCTGAAGTGTTTTTTTTATATTTTTTAACTGGGTGCATGCACGACCTTCATAACTTTTAAAATCTCACAAAAACTACCAAACTGTGCAATTAAAAGGTGGAATTAAAAATGCCTGACCTGTTATTATTGTGGAGGAGGGGAATAATGAACCTGGGGTTCTGTCACCATGGATACATTACCATTACTAGTAATATAAGCACACATAGGTGTAAATATACACCTCACTGATAAAAATGACTTGCTGATTAATTTATCTCTTTGTTGTCTTCTCTCCACATTCTGGCATGCTATTTCATCAGATTTTCCCAGCACACACAATAAATAATGTCTACAAAACAGAATATCAGCTGTTTTATAACAGATATTTTGAGTGTAAATATAATTTTAGCATTTTTATAAATAGTTAGAAGCTGAAATTAAGCTACCAGGTGCCAACGGTGCATAAAATTCCGGGCCAAGAACAGTTTGTAATCGTGCCGTACCAGGCTCAAGTGGAAAAACAACTGGAACCATTCTTAGAACCGTTCGGCCCGACGGTGGAAAAGCGGCTTAAGATATAGTGAATCTACATGTACATATAAGCTGTTGATCGTTCATAGCAAATAACCTGAAAAAAAGAGTCCAATCATTGATAGTTATTCAAAATAGTGAAGTAGTAAGGATTAAAAATGGAAAAGGTCATAAAACCTACAGTAAAAAAAGAAAAAAAGTTTAAATATGAATAAAATAAAAACAAAATAAATGCATACGATACAGTCAACAGCCACTTCCAAAAATTATCAATATAAAAAAAATCACCTCAAATAACTCTTCAATATAAATACTAATATATACTTGGACTCAGAACATGGCAATTAAGTTTACTGTAAGAAAACATTATCAAAACAATATTAATACTAATTAATACTAGTAAAACATACTAATTAATAGCAGCCACTCAATATATTGTCTATATCTTATATCTATTCAATAAACAAACCAAGACGAAGCCAAAAAAAAAAAAAAAAAACAACAACAACAACACATAGAATGAGTGTGAGCCTCCAGGCTGAAAACCATATTTGATCAAGAAGACTAAGACATGGGCAAACAACCCCTTCCCCCCAGAGAGACAAAAACCTTTCTCGAAAAACACAAGCTGACCTCATCAGTGATACACTGTGACGTCTATTGATTCAAAAGCCTCGCTGAACATTATCCCTCATCCTGTACTATATCCAGTACTTCTGACATACTCTAGTTCAATGTAGATATTACATATCACATAGAGAGGTCAATGCTTGGAGCAGCATCTCGTTACGAGATGTCATTAGCATTCCCCTCAGCGATACTCAGTACGGTCCACTACGGCCGTTGCTATTACAGAGACGCGCATCACAAAAGACTGCATAATTACTGTAGCAATTAATGAACATAAGAGTGGCGTTTTTCAAAACAACCAGCGTGTCTCGACCATAAAGCCTGGGGGGGAAAAAAGGAACGCTGGGTTTTAAAACATGGAAATGAACTGTTATGATCATTAACCCTGTGGTGGAAATCTTTCAAATCCACAAGCAATATGCAAGCCGTGGCCAGTTACAATAGATCATTTAGGCTGGTACACAACAGCTCATTTAGAGGCCATGTGTCTGTCTATCTCATCGACATGAAACAGAAGCACTTTGCCTCTCCCTCCGCTGCCAGACTAATCACTGTCAGGGCATGAAACGCCTCACTAACACTGTATAATCCAATTACTCTGAGGCTGTGTGGCTCCCACTAAATCTAAACAAGTTGTCAAAGTGGAAAGTTTGTAATTTCCTTTCTTTTTTCCCCTTTCACGCTCTTGTTCCCTTCACCCTCTTACCCATCATTCCCAGGCTCAAGTCCGTGAGGCTTATGGGGGAGGGACAGTAATACAGCGCAAAGAGGGAGATTACAACTAGTGCCATCATTTTTATCTTCTTAACAATGGGATATGGATTCTAGAGCGCGGGACTTGGACCTCTGTGAGAATTAAGTAAACTTACATCTCTTAAATATAAATACCAATATCTTATGGGACTCAAATCATAACTAAGTTTACTGTAAGAAAACATTATCAATAAACCAATAATTACAAATCAATAATTCAGATATATCTAGGATTGTTAGGATTCCTAGATATCTAGGAACTCAATATCATATAAAAAATCTATCAAAAGTTAAATATCTATTCAATATCAATACCAATATCCACAGGGATGATAGAATAAATTTAAGAAAACATTATCACAACCATAAAACAGTGTTTTTCCCAAAACACCACTTTATTTCCATTCACTTCCTAACTTTATTATATTAACAAAAACTTTAAGGGCTGTTATTTAATAGCCTTACCTTATACGGTTTATTCATCAGTGTTAGTGATATTCTTGTAATTTATGCGTATGTCAAGTAAAGTGCTTGTGTGTGTGTGTCAACCATTTAAAAAAAATATACATTTGCTTGGTTCAGATTCCTAAAAATTTGGCTCGACTATAGGAAAATGTTGGTCCTGTGGCCAAACCACTTGAGAACCTCTAAAACATATTTATAATTACTACTGCCAGTTTTGCCACTTGTTCAGTGGCATTTAAATGGGGCTAGGACAAATCTGAGATTGGTCTGTCGGCGGCAAAAATTTCAGTCAACGGCCACTTCAAAAAGTCAATATCTATTTACTCAGCGCTCACAGACTTTTGCTCAGCTGTCTTCAAGAATGACCGAGCCACAGTTCAAAGATTCAGGAACTGAAAGAAATAAAGATTATAACATGTCTCTCAGGTCAATCTGTCCATGGCCTTTATGTTTTAAGTGAAATGGAAAGGTCAATGTAATTCTCCCACAGGAACAGAGGAAACTTGGTTCGGTAAAAGTTCGGTGTTAAGCTAGCTAGAAAGACAAGTGTGCACAGGGGTCTCATCTATACCTAAGAGAGAAAAAGAGAACATCAGGTGCATCAGTGCAAGTCACACCTGAGAACAGTCCCGCAATCAGCACCTGACACCAGAACTCAAGAGTGTCACCGTATGAGAAAAAGGAATGACAGAAAATAACAGAAAACTACAGGATAGAAAAAGAAAATGACAAGAAAAAGTGAAGAAAAAGGAAAAAAGAAAAAGAACAAAAAAAAAGGAAATAAGAGAGCATGATCCCGAAATCAATGGCTGAAATAAGGTCTGTGCTGAACACGACTTAAAATACATCAATATTACCCCACTCGGGATTTTTTTGAAGCTGGTACATGTCTTGAAAAGGCGGTTGCTAACAAATGGGACTACAAAGGCTATCGAGGAGATTAAACAATACGCCGAAAAGGTAATCTCAGTCCGTTTTTACAGCATCATTATGCTTATAATTGTGCTCTTACAAACTATTATAACTTGAACTTTCTGGGAAAATGTTTTTAGATAAAAACTGAAAGAGTTGTCGGAAGACTAGTGGTGGTGACGTCGAATTCGTGGGACCATGGTGTAGTTTGTTTAGCCTATCTTTAGCTTTTTACTTCTGGCAGCAGCATTTAGGCTTCAAAACTCATAAAAGTTGTGTTCATCTGTGATAATTATATTGGTGGACAAAATGTGCAAGTATCATAAACTTTTGTTGATCATAGAGCTTTGTTTTTAGAGATAATCCAAAAGCCTATGGTAAAATCCTCTTGGGTTTTTGTCGAGGGAACCAGTGTGATGCTAACTGCTGATTGGCCTACAAAGTGACGTCATACCTGCACCACTCTATATAGACCTTATGCGCCAGAGAAACGAGGGCACCGCCATCTTTAGAATATTGTCTTTGAACTTCCGTTTTTGCGGTCGCTCTGTATATTTCTATGGCGCTGCTGTCCAGGAGTAATTAGCTTTTGAAGTGTATTTACTTAGTGTAAAGTTAACGAAAGTTATCATGAGGACTGTAATGTTTAAAGCAGATGACTTAACAAATGTCAGGTGACCGGGACGATTTTAAAACGAGCCATTAATAAACACGCAAAATCGCTGTGAAAATACAGACCGGAAGTCAAAATACAACGAGGACAGCGCTGAAAGGGGGCAGGGCTACATAAGGTCTATACATAGAAATAAGGACAGGACAGAATGTAACAGAAAAAGGAGAGAAAAAAGAAAAAAGGACAGGAGGGGAAAAAAAGAAAAGTGTGACACTGTACTCTTCCTCACTCTCCCACATTCTTCATTCCAAAGAGAAAACAGAGAGGAAGTAGCTTTTTCTGCACGTCTTCAGAAGATGCTGTGTATTTTTATGATGGACCAGTCTAAACTGACAAAACACTGTCACAGTCAGGTGAAGGGAAGAAGAGATAAGATGAGATTTGCTGATGTGATCAAGAGGAGAGAAATAAAACAAAAGATTAGGAAAACCTCATCTACCTTAACCTCCTCAGACCCCGTGTCCACATACGTGGACATCACATTTTTAGTTGTGTGCAGCATAATACTTAATTCTGTGTAACTGGAAATCTAAAATGCACACCAAACCAAAGCTCGGGTCTGATTCTCATCAAGAGCTTGCATTATCTCACGCAGTGACCACGGGAGACTCCGCAGCCCCTGGCAAGCAGCCCGCTTGGGCAACGAAGCACACTGAACACTTAATATCATCTATTTCAGCAAAGCCAAGATGACTCTGCAGTATAGGAACACTTCCCTATCCTGTTGCCTTTCGGTTTTTTTTGCCTTTCCTTGATTTTGACCACCCGATTATTTCATTTTTTTGCTGTAAATCATTCAACCCGTTTAAGACAAAAACTATGAAACAATTTCCATACATCTGCCTCAAATGATCATAAATGATGTCTTAAATATGTCTTCATATTAATATGGGGGACTTTAAAATATAAAAGTTATTTTAAATGGTCATAATATTTCACAATATTACTGTTTTTAATGTATTTCTGATCAAATAAATGCAGCCTTGGTGAGCATACAAATCGTAACAACCCCGATGGAATGAACAAACGATGGATGGATGGATGACAGGGAGTGAAGCTAACATTGGATTCGGATGTGCCTTGATGCCTTCCTATCTTAGAATGCCTCCTTTGAAGGCAAATTTTTTTTAAGCTTACAGACGCAGCAAACAAGTTGAAGCAAAGGCTCTACATAAACGAATGAATCTGCGAAAAAAGAGGCAGTGCACAATAGGGTGTCTACAGATATGAACAAGTTAAATTTAAGACTTTTTAAGACCTTTTTAATGCCACTTTGAATGAAATTTAAGACCAAACCTGTGATGGAAATACACATTATATTACATGCGTATATATTAGGGGTGTAACGGTTCACAAAATTCACTGTTCAGTTCGATACGATACACTTGTGTCATGGTTCGGTTCGGTACGTTTTTGATACAGCATAAAGAAATAAATGCCAGAGAAATTTCCTTGATTTAAATTTTTTATTCTTTTTTATATTAAAACTAACATCATAAAGTATGATATTTTTTTACTTTGAGCAATTCTAGAGCTATAATTGACTCTTCTTAGGAGCATATAAAACAAAACAGCTCCTTGGAAAAAATGAAATGTCATATTGTAGTAGTTATAAACAAAGGTCTATTTTAGTTCAGATTAACATTTGAGGGCAGCAATTGTATTCATAATGTCAAAATAAAACCGACGTAATGTTACTTGAAGGCATTATAGCCTACTATTCCTGCCAAACTTCTATGGTTGCAGTTAGTGTACAGTAAATCCATGGTGAATGTTGCTGATATGTGGACACTGATAGTTCATTCACGGCACAATGTTTCTTCCAGGTTTCCATGTCAACGCTGTTGATCCGTTAATAACGGAGACGTATGAATGCTACTCACTAGATCTCGCAGCGATGTTATTACTTCTGTCAGTTCTGTGGCGAATTCAAATGCTTTCTTTACTGTATCTCTTATTAGCGCTGTGTAGTAACAGTGTCGCATGATCACGATCGGCTCGCGCTGCACTGGTCCAAACTGATGAACGGTCCTTCAACCACACAATAACGAGCAGTTTCGTTCCGCTTGCATTATACGTTTGCCATTTGATGTTGGGCACTGTTGTGGTCGCGCCGGCGTCTCTTATGGTGTGTTCACACCAAACGCGAATTTATTTGTTTGCGCGAGTAGATTACATACAAAGTCAATGCAAAGACGCGAATAGACGCGAATTTGATGCTTCACTGGTTATTTGACGGACATTAGGTCCGTCAGACTGGAGACATTTTAGCGGTAACGTGACCAGAAATATTTAAGACCTATCGAATCTGAATTTAAGACATTTTAATACTTTTTAAGGCCTTTTATTAGGAAAACTTTATTTAAGACATTTTAAGACTTTTTAAGGACCCGCGGCCACCCTGCACACAGTCGAGCCCCTCATCATACGGCAGTTAAATGCATATTTTGACTTCCATATTCGCCTCTCAGAAAGACGATTCTTGTTACTTAAGGTCTGCGAGGAGCTCAGCGGGCCTTAGCAACAGTTGGCAGGGCCGAGCTTGTTCTTTCCTTACTGCTCTCTGCAGACTGCTTTGAAAGGAGGAGTAAAAAATACAGGAGGAAGGTACAAGGTTACAGTCTGACTCTTCACCCTCTGTGATGGAGTGATGACAAACCCATTTACTCATTCCCAAGCTGCATCACCATCCCCATCTCTCTTTCTCTCCTTCCCGCCCTCGTTCTCCTGATTCCTGTCTCTACTGCATGACCGGATCCTCCCTAGCATGCAGCTGTAAAATAATGCTTTGAAAGAGTGCACATGCAATGAGATAGAAGGCAGAGAGAGAATGGAGAGAGATGGAAGTCTTAAAGGGAAGAAAAAGTACAAATACAGAGAATGATATGAACATGAAAAGGTTATGAGGTCTAGTTTTTACAACCTCTATGAATCTGAATATTCAATTAGTTTGACCATCTGTCCCTAAAATGGTTTTAAAACTGCTTGAGCACAATAATTCTAGATATATGCGAGTCAATATTGCATAACCCATCAGAAGAACCATTCTCCATTTACGGTTACTGTTAAGAGAAAAGCAAGATGTGATTGTTGCATTGATTTAGTGAATCAGGAATCCAAACTGCCACTTTAATCAAGAAAGACTGGAGTAACTCTGAAAAAGAATGACTCAATTGCAAAAAATAAACAAAACAAAGCAAAACCGTAAAAAAAAGAATTGTTTAAAAAAACTCTAAATCAACCATTTAAATATAGTTTGATCTAATTGGACACAGCATTTTCAATCAACAACAACAAGTTTTGGGAAGCATTTTCCCTTCCCATGAAAGAAATGTTATTTTATCCTTGTTGTAGCCTGGGAAAACCCAGACAAACTTCCGGAGTTCCGGCAAAGTTAGATTTGCTCTGCAAGTAGTCTGGCAAAGAGCCCATTCAAGCCGATTTCTAATCCGTCCAAATCGAGGCACCAATCAGAAACGTTGAGGCGGGCTTTACACAATGACGATCGCTCTGATTGGTTTTAGGTCTATCCAATTGCGCCCAGAGGCATTTGAGCGACGTCCGTTGATGACGCCCCTTTGGAAATGAGTTATTAATGAAGCTTTGCCAGACCATAACTCAGTTACTACTGAGAATGGTCTGGTTTTAACCAGGCTATCCTTGTTGTTGACTTAATTATAATTTAAGTAAGAGCTTCTGGCTCCAAAAATAATTTAGTAATTTAGTTTACTCCATTTCACAGAAAAACCAACAAGAAATATGAATGCAAATAAATGTAAACGCTCAAATCACACGAAATGAAAACCTGCGGCAGGATTTCCAGCGGGTACTTTTCAAACACACAAACAGACACTAAATGTTGGGCCTCTTGAGAGAATTCTCAGAGTTTATGTGAACAGCTGGTAATCTCACCTGCCCATCAGTCTTCTGCCAAATACACAAGCACACACATACACACTAAAATACAACATTTTCCAATTAAACACAGCACTTGGGATGAGTTTATGTAGATTATTCACAAAACTTCAGCCACACATTCTTTCTCCACCTGTACCGTTTTACAGAAGCGGCGCATGAAACATCTAATAACTATAAACAGCCCTTCTGTTTACTAGTAATTAAATATTCAGCTAGAAAATATTATGTTTTGTTTTAAATGACAGCTTTAAATTGGGTTGCTGCAGAGGAGTTGCTAAGAATATTATGCTGAGGATTTGCAGTTGCTAAGGTCAGCTGAATGGTTTCTAACACGTTGCTGTATGGTGGGAAGGCCATAGGTGGTCAGAATAGTCTCTTGCAAAACCCAATTTTAACATATTGCATATATTTCCCTGCAATCTTTCAGATTCCAAATATATTACCCAGTTACCTGGATCTGCTCTATGGAATGCCTCTCCAGAAACTGACCTGTAGGACGGTTTGGATCTTGGCATAGACATCCGCCTGCTCATAGAGTTTGATCCCTTCCTGGGCTCCATTGGGAGAGACGACAATCTGCTGTAGGTGACGGAGAACCACACTGTGAGCCTGGGCCACTGCATTCAACTTATCAAACAACAGCTCGAGCAGTTCCAGCAACAACCTGTAGAGGGCAATAGAGTGAGAAAAACTTCAAAATGGATGAAAAAATAATTTATATTAGCAAGCTCAAATGCAGCGATGACAAGGAGAAACACAAATACAAGCTACTCCTGAACCTGTCAGACACAGACAGACAGATAGACTGATAGACAGATTTGACAAATGTGCTAACAAATATTGCATTCATCATATTAATTATTAGAATTAGTATCCATTGATATCTTGAGTTAGCATGTTAACCTTGACAGCCCTAAAATTTACATTTTGCAAACCAAAATTACTTTTTCGCTTTTCTGTTTGTTTGCAGAACTCCCAGCACCCCCTTGTGGGTCCCTGGACCCCAGTCTGAAAACTCCTCATCTAGAGGCTTTCCAAGACAAAGCCGATACTGCAGTCAGTCAGTCTGTCTATCATAAATCCCTCCACATCACCAAAACCAAGCCAAAAGCGGTCCATTCTCTGTTACTAATGAACATGACAGCAGCAGGGTGCTGACAGAGTCTCCCTGTTGAGCAGCACCAGCTGTTCACCAACAACAATTAGCAGCATCTGTCAAACTCTCTGGGTCCACTAGGAGGACACACATCTGTCTGACTTTTGTGGAGTTTACTCATTCATCCCAGTATAGTGAGGCAGAATAAAACCCTGATAGGCGGAATGAAGAGGTTGGAGGTGACAGCATGATGTAGGGTATAAAGATTGCTGGGAGGTGGAAGACAGGAAGATGATGGATGTTCATGTGGGAGACAGTGCATGATAACACATGTTAAGCCTGATTTACAAAGGACAGGACATAACCCTTGACTCAGACTCAACATGTAAACATATATTATACAGGATGACACTTCATACAAACAGTGCAGAAAGCCAACCCAAAGCACCATACCTATTAACATATATACCAAGGGGACAAGGTTTTGGCATGGACCAGTTGGTAGATGTCATAACGACACTGTCTATCTAAGTCTCATTTTTCTAAGTATCATAATTATGGTTTTAATAAATAATAAAACAAATAATAAAAAAAAAAGTATAACATAAATAAATTTAAACATTTTATAAAAGCAAATATTACAAAAATAAAGCAAAGGATAAAAAAAAAAAAAAAAAAATGGACAAACAAACAAACAAACAAATAAATAAATAAATAAATAAATTGTCTTTTACATGGTTAGAATTTGTTTTCTTTCTTTTTCTTTGCCCTAGCCAGCAGTGACACCAACAATCAAAAAAATATTATGGTGACCACTTGGTCTCCATTATGTGTTATGCTGGGAAGCCATGTCCACTGTGAAATCTCATCCTACACCACATAGCTGTGTTTTATTTATCAAATAACTCCTGATTGTTTCCTGTAGGCAAAAATGGCCCAAATCCAATTATTTATTTATTTCTTGCTTATACGCACCTCACACCTGTTTTTTTTTGTTGTTGTATTTTTCATAAGTGTTAAGAGCACAAACCACATGTATCTGAGCTTTTCAATTATGATTTGAGCCACTTCCATATACAGTGCAATGCATAAGTGAATACACCCATGCTAAAGTTGACTAAAAAGAGGAATAAAAAATCATCTTTTGGAAATTGAACTTAATGCCTTAATTAAAAAAATTAGGAAAAATCCAACCTTTAAGGACACCAATTTTCTTTGTGAATGAATAATGTATCGTAAATAAATAAATGTTCTTCCTTAAAATACATGGTGCATAAGTGAGTACACCCCTATGTTAAATTCCCAAAGAGGCAGGCAGATTTTTATTTTTAAGTATTTAAAAAAAAAATTTTTTAGGATACTATGCATCCTGATCAAATTCCCTTGGCCTTTGGAATTAAAATAGCCCCACATCATCACATAGCCTTCACCATACCTAGAGATTGGCATGGGGTACTTTCCATAAGATCATCTCTCAATGCAAATCAAACTAGCTTTTAGGCTAACTGAAATAAAACCATGACAAACTCTAGGTATGGTGAAGGCTATGTGATGATGTGGGGCTATTTTAATCCCAAAGGCCAAGGGAACTTTATCAGGATGCATAGTATCCTAAAAAAAATTTAAAAAAATACTTAAAAATAAAAATCTGCCTGCCTCTATGGGAATTTAACATAGGGGTGTACTCACTTATGCACCATGTATTTTAAGGAAGAACATTTATTTATTTACGATACATTATTCATTCACAAAGAAAATTGGTGTCCTTAAAGGTTGGATTTTTCCAAATTTTTTTAATTAAGGCATTAAGGTCAGTTTCCAAAATATGATTTTTTATTCCTCTTTTTAGTCAACTTTAGCATGGGTGTATTCACTTATGCATTGCACTGTATGTGATACAGGTCTGATGTTTTGCATGTGACTTTTACGTCATGTTAGATCAACGTTCATCACAATTCTGTCACTCCACTCCAACGATTTTAAATACCGGTGGGTCTTTGGTTACTCAGTGAAAGCAACAGTGAAGTTATTCAATAGAGGGACAGTGAGCTGTTATACTCATAAGTATTATGATGACAGCTCTATACAAGTACCCTGGAAATCCAGAGTTCTCACGATCCATTTGCTCAGCGAGTTTACTCTGGGGTCGAGTAATGATGCTCATTAAATATGCCCTTGTATCCGAGCTGCACCAATCACATCGGGTTATATGACATAGGCGGGCCAGAGGCGAGCTAAACAGGTGACGACAGTGCTGTGACGTCGAAGTCATTAGTAAACATTGCAAGATGGCTATGGATGAACACCAGCTGTTTGAAACGGCTTTGGCCGCTACAATGAACGAGTTAGCCATGGCTTTTTATCTAAAAGAGGAACAGAAGACGGCGCTCGAATCGTTCCTTAGCAAGAAGGGCGTTTTTGCTGTTTTGCCGACCGGATACGTCAAGAGCCTAATCTACCAGTAATAGATAAGCATATGGGGCTTGTTGTGATAGGTCGTAGTGTTATCCAATTGCGTGCAGTGAGATTTTCAAATGCATCTTTTGGTGGCGCCCCTCGAGCTGGACGATTTTCATTAGTCGATGCCAGACCATTAATCTTTCATATTTAGGTCTGGATTTCCAGGCTAATATACAAGCAAAACTTGAGCAAAAACTATACGAGAAAAACTTTGCTCTCTTTCTAAATTCCCTGGCTTCCACGGCACATCACCTTATAAATTAACGCATAAACGCTAACTTTAGTGGCCTCCATGTTTACATCTTAGTTCTTAGTTATAGTTCTTGCATGTGGGTCAGTTCAGGACTGTGACCAGTTCACACTCAAACTTGATGTCAGCCACATCTGAAAACATACTGTGAACAGGCACAAAGAAATCGGATCTGAGCACTAAATCATAATTGAACACTAAGGCTTGCAGTGTGAATGTAGCCTTGGTCACATCATGCCAGGTTAGGACACTGTGTAAGGCATATTTTCACTGTGAACTGTAATGCAGCAGTGACTTGCTTTTTCTGTTGAGGTTTCCATAGAAACAGAGCCCTACCTCAACTTTCAAGTTAGCACAGACATAGACAAGTAATTTAATAATTTAAAGAAAGTAAACACTGAAAATGCTCTATGGTTAAAACGGGACCTTATTTTCACTCAGGTCATTTGGACGTTTTCAGCTGGTTTACCTTTTACAGGAAACAGATTTATGAACTGCCATATTAATTCGGTAGTGCTTTGTGTGTTATGTATCAAGGTAATTACATTGTATGACACATTAGCACATTCAGATGAAACACACATAGGTACAACAAAACCATTTCTCAAATGAGTTTGTGATGAATGGATATTTTCCAGCATTAGTCACTGCTTTCAAAGAAAACCCCCAGTTTATATCATTAAAAGCACACAATGAAAATTCTGTGGATATTCACTTGCAAACTGGAAAGCTCATATTTGAAAGAAATGAGGAGGGCAAACATTAAATCCCAAAGAATAGCTATGAAAAATAAGCGATTGAGAGTTAATTTTTGCCTTGGGTAAAGAGCGTTTCTTTAACAGCCTTCATTATCGGTCTTTTCTTTTCTTCTCTTGCTTTTGTTTTTCTCTGTTAGAGCCGATGCTTAAGCAGACCCTGGCCGTGGCTCGCTTTTATGGATTACACCATTTCTATAAATGAGGGAGGTATGAATGCCTCATGACAGATGAGTGCATTGATCCAGCGAGCCATCATCGGGTAAAGTGAGAGAGCGCAATAAAGAAGGAAAACAATGAAAACCAATCACACTTCAGTACAAATGCCTTCCAAAGTGCATTACCTTAAAAACAAAATCACTTTAAGAGGGAGAACTAAAAGAACT